>NC_057799.1:49119427-49447779 GCF_018294505.1 Triticum aestivum | reverse complement strand
CTCCACCGATGTACTCCTTCCTCCTATATATACCTACGTACCCCCAAAACTACCAGATACTGAGCCAAAAACCTAATTCCACCGCCGCAACCTTCTGTACCTGTGAGATCCCATCTTGGGGCCTGTTCCGGAGCTCCCCCGGAGGGGGCATCGATCACGGAGGGCTTCTACATCAACACCATAGCCTCTCCGATGATGTGTGAGTAGTTTACTTCAGACCTTCGGGTCCATAGTTAGTAGCTAGATGGCTTCTTCTCTCTTTTTGGATCTCAATACAATGTTCTCCCCCTCTCTCGTGGAGATCTATTCGATGTAATCTTCTTTTGCGGTGTGTTTGTTGAGACCGATGAATTGTGGGTTTATGATAAAGTTGAATCTTCTCTGAATTCTTTTATGTATGATTGGTTATCTTTGCAAGTCTCTTCGAATTATCAGTTTGGTTTGGCCTACTAGATTGATCTTTCTTGCAATGGGAGAAGTGCTTAGCTTTGGGTTCAATCTTGCGGTGTCCTTTCCCAGTGACAGTAGGGGCAGCAAGGCACGTATTGTATTGTTGCCATCGAGGATAACAAGATGGGGTTTATATCATATTCCATGAGTTTATCCCTCTACATCATGTCATCTTACTTAAAGCGTTACTCTGTTCAGCCGAAGGGTGCCACGTGGTACGCGGGCGGCGAGCGGCCGGCCCGTAACCCGGCGTGCGCACCAACCGACTCCCGCCTTCAGACTTCAAAATCTCGCCAAGACGGTGTACCCAACCGAAGCCGGCTCCTAGCTGCTGACTCTTCAAGATAGGAAGCTGACCGAGCTTCTCGTCCTCTTCTCAGCCTCGAAGCCCAACCAGCTTCGGGGACTACTGTCGAAGTAAATGGCCACGGGTAGCCATTCCGACTCCCCCTGGCTCTCTGAAAAATTATCAGGCCGATTGGGCCTTCAAGTATCCAAAACACAGGTCCGCCTTCCCCTGGTCGGCTATCTCACAGGCCGACTATCGGAAGGCGACCCGCCCTCCAAAACCTTCCCGAAGATTTGGGTTTGAGCTTATCAGGATGAAACTTTTTCATATAAGCATCGCGACCCCAAACTTTAAGAAACGACAACTTTGGTTTCTTGCCAAACCACAGTTCATAAGATGTCGTCTCAACGGATTTAGATGGTACCCCATTTAACGTGAATGCAGCTGTCTCTAATGCATAACCCCAAAACGATAGTGGTAGATTGGTAAGAGACATCATATATCGCACCATATCTAATAAAGTATGGTTATGATGTTCGGACACACCATTACACCGTGGTGTTCCAGGTGGCGTGAGTAGTGAAACTATTTCACATTGTTTTAACTGAAGGCCAAACTCGTAACTCAAATACTCTTCTCCACGATCAGATCGTAGAAACTTTATTTTCTTGTTACGATGATTTTCCGCTTCACTCTGAAATTATATGAACTTTTCAAATGTTTCAGACTTCTGTTTAATTAAGTAGATATACCCATATCTGCTCAAATCATCTGTGACGGTCAGAAAATAATGATACCTGCTATGAGCCTCAATATTCATTGGACCACATACATCTGTATGTATGATTTCCAACAAATCTGTTGCTCTCTCCATAGTTCTGGAGAACGGCGTATTAGTCATCTTGCCCATGAGGCACGGTTTGCAAGCATCAAGTGATTCATAATCAAGTGATTCCAAAATCCCATCAGTATGGAGTTTCTTCATGCTCTTTACACCAATATGACCTAAACGGCAGTGCCACAAATAAGTTGCACTATCATTATTAACTTTGCATCTTTTGGCTTCATTATTATGAATATGTGTATCACTATGATCGAGATCCAACAAACCATTTTATTGGGTGTATGACCATAGAAGGTTTTATTCATGTAAACAGAACAACAATTATTCTCTAATTTAAATGAATAACTGTATTGCAACAAACATGATCAAATCATATTCATGCTCAACGCAAACACCAAATAACACTTATTTAGGTTCAACACTAATCCCGAAAGTATAGGGAGTGTGCGATGATGATCATATCAATCTTGGAACTACTTCCAACACACATCATCACCTCGCCTTTTACTAGTCTCTGTTTATTCTGCAACTCCCGTTTCAAGTTACTACTCTTAGCAACTGAACCAGTATCAAATACCGAGGGGTTGCTATAAACACTAGTAAAGTACACATCAATAACATGTATATCCAATATACCTTTGTTCACTTTGCCATCCTTCTTATCCACCAAATACTTGGGGCAGTTCCGCTTCCAGTGACCAGTCCCTTTGCAGTAGAAGCACTTAGTCTCAGGCTTAGGTACAGACTTGGGCTTCTTCACTTGAGTAGCAACTTGCTTGCCGTTCTTCTTGAAGTTCCACTTCTTCCCTTTGCCCTTTTCTTGAAACTAGTGGTCTCGTCAACCATCAACACTTGATGTTTTTCTTGATTTCTACCTTCGTCGATTTCAGCACCACGAAGAGCTCGGGAATTACTTTCGTCATCCCTTGCATACTATAGTTCATCATGAAGTTCTACTAACTTGGTGATGGTGACTAGAGAATTCTGTCAATCACTATTTTATCTGGAAGATTAACTCCCACTTGATTCAAGCGATTGTAGTACCCAGACAATCTGAGCACATGCTCACTGCTTGAGCTATTCTCCTCCATCTTTTAGCTATAGAACTCGTTGGAGACTTCATATCTCCCAACTCGGGTATTTGCTTGAAATATTAACTTCAACTCCTGGAACATCTCATATGGTCCATGACGTTCAAAAACGTCTTTGAAGTCCTGATTCTAAGCCGTTAAGCATGGTGCACTAAACTATCAAGTAGTCATCATATTGAGCTAGCCAAACGTTCATAACGTCTGCATCTGCTCCTGCAATAGGTCTGTCACCTAGCGGTGCATCAAGGACATAATTTTTCTGTGCAGCAATGAGGATAATCCTCAGATCACGGATCCAATCCGCATCTTTGCTACTAACATCTTTCAACATAATTTTCTCTAGGAACATATCAAAAATAAACACAGGGAAGCAACAACGCGAGCTATTGATCTACAACATTATTTGCAAAAATACTATCAGGACTAAGTTCATGATAAATTTAAGTTCAATTAATCATATTACTTAAGAACTCCCACTTAGATAGACATCCCTCTAATCCTCTAAGTGATCACGTGATCCATATCAACTAAACCATGTCCGATCATCACATGAGATGGAGTAGTTTCAACGGTGAACATCACTATGTTGATCATATCTACTATATGATTCACGCTCAACCTTTCGGTCTCCGTGTTCCGAGGCCATATCTGCATATGCTAGGCTCGTCAAGTTTAACCTGAGTATTCCGTGTGCGCAACTGTTTTGCACCCGTTGTATTTGAACGTAAAGCCTATCACACCCGATCATCACGTGGTGTCTCAGCACGAAGAACTTTCGCAACGGTGCATACTCAGGGAGAACACTTTTATCTTGAAATTTTAGTGAGAGATCATCTTATAATGCTACCGTCAATCAAAGCAAGATAAGATGCATAAAAGATTAACATCACATGCAATCAATATAAGTGATATGATATGGCCATCATCATCTTGTGCTTGTGATCTCCATCTCCGAAGCACCGTCATGATCACCATCGTCACCGGCGCGACACCTTGATCTCCATCGTAGTATCGTTGTCGTCTCGCCAACTTATTGCTTTTACGACTATCGCTACCGCTTAGTGATAAAGTAAAACAATTACATGGCGATTGCATTGCATACAATAAAGCGACAACCATATGGCTCCTGCCAGTTGCTGATAACTCGGTTACAAAACATGATCATCTCATACAATAAAATATAGCATCATGTCTTGACCATATCACATCACAACATGCCCTGCAAAAACAAGTTAGACGTCCTCTACTTTGTTGTTGCAAGTTTTACGTGGCTGCTACGGGCTTAGCAAGAACCGTTCTTACCTACGCATCAAAACCACCACGATAGTTTGTCAAGTTGGTGGTGTTTTAACCTTCGCAAGGACCGGGCGTAGCCACACTTGATTCAACTAAAGTGAGAGAGACAGACACCCGCCAGTCACCTTTAAGCAACGAGTGCTCGCAACGGTGAAACCAGTCTCGCGTAAGCGTACGCGTAATGTCGGTCCGGGCCGCTTCATCTCACAATACCGCCAAACCAAAGTATGACATGCTGGTAAGCAGTATGACTTATATCGCCCACAACTCACTTGTGTTCTACTCGTGCATAGCATCAACGCATAAAACCAGGCTCGGATGCCACTGTTGGGGAACGTAGTAATTTCAAAAAAATTCCTACGCACACGCAAGATCATGGTGATGCATAGCAACGAGAGGGGAGAGTGTTGTCCACGTACCCTCGTAGACCGAAAGCGGAAGCGTTAACACAACGCGGTTGATGTAGTCGTACGTCTTCACGATCCGACCGATCAAGTACCGAACGCACGACACCTCCGAGTTCAGCACATGTTCAGCTCGATGACGTCCCTCGAACTCCGATCCAGCCGAGTGTTGAGGGAGAGTTTCGTCAGCACGGCGGCGTGTTGACGATGATGATGTTCTACCGACGCAGGGCTTCGCCTAAGCTCCGCTACGATATTATCGAGGTGTAATATGGTGGAGGGGGGCACCGCACACGGCTAAAATATCGTATATCAATTGTGTGTCTAGAGGTGCCCCCCTGCCCCCGTATATAAAGGAGCAAGGGGGAGGCCGCCGGCCTAGGAGGTGTGGCGCGCCAGGTGGAGTCCTACTCCTACCGGGAGTAGGACTCCCCCCCTTTCCTTGTTGGACTAGGAGTGGAAGAGGGGAAGAGGTGGAGGGGAGGAAGGAAGGGGGGCGCCGGCCCCCCTCTCCTTGTCCTATTCGGACTGGGGGGGAAGGGGGCGCGGCCCTGCCCTAGCCTCCTCTCCTTTCTTCCACCTAGGCCCACTAAGGCCCATTAAGTTACCGGGGGGTTCCGGTAACCTCCCGGTACTCCGGAAAAATCCCGATTTCACCCGGAACACTTCCGATGTCCAAACATAGGCTTCCAATATATCAATCTTTATGTCTCGACCATTTCAAGACTCCTCGTCATGTCCGTGATCACATCCGGGACTCCGAACAACCTTCGGTACATCAAAACATATAAACTCATAATATAACTGTCATCGTAACTTTAAGCGTGCGGACCCTACAGGTTCGAGAACTATGTAGACATGACCAAGACACCTCTCCGGTCAATAACCAATAGCGGAACCTGGATGCTCATATTGGTTCCCACATATTCTACGAAGATCTTTATCGGTCAGACCGCATAACAACATACGTTGTTCCCTTTGTCATCGGTATGTTACTTGCCCGAGATTCGATCGTCGGTATCTCAATACCTAGTTCAATCTCGTTACCGGCAAGTCTCTTTACTCGTTCCGTAATACATCATCCTGCAACTAGCTCATTAGTTGCAATGCTTGCAAGGCTTATAGTGATGTGCATTACCGAGTGGGCCCAAAGATACCTCTCCGACAATCGGAGTGACAAATCCTAATCTCGAAATACGCCAACTCAACAAGTACCTTCGGAGACACCTGTAGAGCACCTTTATAATCACCCAGTTACGTTGTGACGTTTGGTAGCACACAAAGTGTTCCTCCGGTAAACGGGAGTTGCATAATCTCATAGTCATAGGAACATGTATAAGTCATGAAGAAAGCAATAGCAACATACTAAACGATCGAGTGCTAAGCTAACGGAATGGGTCAAGTCAATCACGTCATTCTCCTAATGAGGTGATCCCGTTAATCAAATGACAACTCATGTCTATGGCTAGGAAACATAACCATCTTTGATTAACGAGCTAGTCAAGTAGAGGCATACTAGTGACACTCTGTTTGTCTATGTATTCACACATGTATTATGTTTCCGGTTAATACAATTCTAGCATGAATAATAAACATTTATCATGATATAAGGAAATAAATAATAACTTTATTATTGCCTCTAGGGCATATTTCCTTCAAAAAATACCAAAAATATTATCCTATCATATCTATCAGATCTCACTCTCGTAAGTGACCGTGTAGGGATTGACAACCCCTTATCACGTTGGTTGTGAGGATTTATTTGTTTGTGTAGGTGCGAGGGACTCGTGCGTAGCCTCCTACTGGATTGATACCTTGGTTCTCAAAAACTGAGGGAAATACTTATGCTACTTTGCTGCATCACCCTTTCCTCTTCAAGGGAAAACCAACGCAGTGCTCAAGAGGTAGCAGAGGACATCCATTTGTTGCTTTGGTTGTTTGGCTTTTTCTCTTTTGCCAAATGGATGGACAAGAATGCCTAAGAACTCCCTCTAGCTATCTATGCTTTCCTCGTCTCAAACTCTATTCATGCTACATCACAAAGTTTGATCAAGTCAGATTCGAACCACTCTGTGTGAGGAGCACTCGGAGTCCCCGATTCGTCATAGACTTAAACTTCCAAAACCTCTTTGTGCATTTCGGTCTAACCGATTCATCCTTTTCGGTCCTACCGAGATCACTTAGTTGATCTAGGTTTTCAATCTCGGTGCAACCGATTAGAACCTTTCGGTCACACCGAGTTGCAGTAACTGCCTGCAGCTTTGCATCTCGGTGCCACCGAGTTGTTCCACTCGGTCACACCGAAATGGTCAGGTTATATATAGTGACGGGTCAAATTTTGGAAATTTTTCCGAAACCCTTCACCCGCGCGTAACCTGCTTTGCCTCTTCGGGTCTCTGGATCGTCCTCTCGCCGCCAGTGACCTCCCGCCACTGGTGTCCGCCGCTGACAATGGCAATCTGCCCCGCCGTTGCCGCCATAGCGAACACTCGCCGCTCTAGGGTAAGTGTTCGACCCCTTGTGCTGTGTTTTTCACTCCGATTCCTAGCACAAGGACAATGCCATGTTTCTTGCCACGATTGAGATTGATCCATCCAGCTAAAACTTCCTTAGGACTAGATTGATTCGAAAATTTTAGGGTTAGCTCTCCGCAGAACTCATCTCGAACCGACCGAACTGTAGAAATCGGTCTCACCGATTCGGCTTAGGCCATTGCACATGCGCTTTTCGGTCCGACCGAAATGTGCAAATCGGTGTGACCGAGTTCAAGATTCTGTGAAACCCAAGCAATCTCGGTGCCACCGAACTGTGACTCAGCCCAACCGAGGTCACCAGTTTAGGTTCCAAGTGTTGCTTCGGTATCACCGAGTTTGTCAATTCGGTAGCTCCGAGATCACTTCTGTAGAGAACTAAAACTAAGCTTTTTGACTCAATTGTTTTGAAAAAACCTCTGTACTTTGTGATGCTCATCTATTCTACCTCATCTACAACCTATTCACGGGGTCTGCTGACAGTTTGCCTGCAAGATGTCTGATCAAATTGATAGTCAGAACAAGTCTGAGGAACATGTGCAGATGAGTGAGGGCTCAGATCCCTCTAGCACTTCTGATGATGGCAACAGGAGCACTCCAAATAACTTGCCAACGGCAGCCACCAGGTCTAGGAAGAAGAGAACCTCAGAATCAGAGGATGATGACTATGTGTCCACTGAGGAGGAAGTAAGCTCCAAGAAGAAGGTGCTAAAGAAGGAGTATGGCACAACTGCTGCAGTTAAGCCAGGACTGAACAAAAAGGCACCTGCAAGGAGGATGCCAATGTCAAAGCCAAGGAAAGTTGCCACAGGTGAAACTATGAAGTTCACCATTGAATCTACAGAAGAGGCAGCTAGTGAGGACAAGAAGAAGAAGAGGGCAAGAACCACTACTGCCAGAGTTCTTGGCAAGCCCTCAATGAAGAGAGATTCTAAAGGAGAAGAGGAAGAAGAAGAGGATGCTGCACCAGCACCCAAAGCACAGAAGCTTATGGGAGATGCAATCAGATCAGGGACTGCTCCATCTAAGCCCAAGTCTGCTCCCAAAGCTCAAACTCAGAAGCCCCCAAAACCCAAGAGGAACACCAGGAGTATTCTAGCTGAGGAAAAGAACAAGGCCCCAGTGCCTGAAGCAGCAGAAGAAGAAGATGATGATGATTCTCTTGTCTTGAGAAAGTTGAAACCAAAGATCCCTGATCATAATGATGCACATCCTGTTGCAGAAGATATGAGGATCTGGAAGGATTCAGGACTGAGATTGTGGAGACAGTCTGATCCATATGCTGCCAGGAGGAGAACAGCAGTTGATTACAGGTTCCACACAAAGGAACAGCAAGACTTCTATGAGACAATCCTGCTTGATAAGAAGCCTATAGTATGTGACATGAGATGGATAGACTGGGAGTACATCAAGGAAAATGAAGATCACTATCCAGGAGTCTATGACAGCTTCAAGGCTTGTGGAGTAGATACATTTGTTGGACAGAAGCTCACCAAGTGGAATGATGAGCTGATCATGCAATTCTATTCTACAGCCCATTTCTATCCAGATGGGAGGATTATATGGATGTCTGAGGGTACTAGGTACCAATCCACAGTAGAAGAATGGGCCAAGCTGATCAATGCCACTGAAGAACATGAAGATGACTTGGATGTGTATGCCACCAAGAAGAAAGACCACAACTCTATGGCCAACATGTACAAGAAGATCCCAGATAAAGCTTTGGAGACTCACAAGCTTGGATCTGTACACTATTTGTTGTCTGGTCTGCCTACCATCAACTGGATCCTTAGGCACACATTGCTACCCAAGTCAGGAGATCACAAGATGATCGGAGGACATGCTATCAATCTGCTACACTTATTTGATGTGCCTCAGAAGTTCAAAGTGATGAGTCTGATTGTGGAAACAATCAAGAGGATAGTTGCTGACCAAAAGAGAAGCTGTGGGTATGCTCCACACATTCAAGAGCTCATCAACTCCAAGATGGGCATAGGTACATACTTGTTGGACAAGGAGCACCTTCCTCTGCATCCTGATTTTGAAGATAACACTGTTATGATGAATGAGGAAGACCCCACATCTGTGCAAGCACAAGAAAAGAGAGAGAAGGCAAGGGCAGAGAAAGTTGCAAGAATGCCAACTGTTGAAGAGGCATCTCAAGTGTTCTTGAAATCCAAGCAAGATCAGCTTGGATATCTGATCCAATCCACCTTAAGGATTGAGAAGGGCTTGGCCACCCTAACTCAAAACCAGGAGAGCTTGGAGAGGATCATTGAGCAGAAATTCTATGATCTTGATGTCAAAGTAACTGAGATTCAGTCAGCAGTTGAGCAACTTCAGGAGGAAGTGGAGGAGAAGAAGGGCAAGTCAACTACAGATGCTTTTGCTAGAGTGCCCCGAAGCCAGAGGTCTGCTGCAGTGCCAGTCACAGATACTAGAGCTACAACAGCAACTACAGCTCCAGTGCCACCTCTAGCAGCCACTCCACCAGCTCCAGCTATATCAACAGAAGCTTTCGTCCTTGGAGTCATCTCTACACCACCTACCGAATATCAAGCCTGAGAGACGTTTAGTCCATGCATTTTTGAACTTTTTGGTAACTTGTTGCCAAAGGGGGAGAAAAATGTATAGATCATAGGCTTCGAGAGAGAGTGCTGCTTTTTATCTCTCTTGCTATTTTGGTCGAACTACTTTTTGATTGTGTGCTTGTGTGAGATACTTTATGTCCGTGTGAGATACTTGTTGATCATGTGTTTGATCATATGCTACCTTTATGCTTGTTGGATGATATTCTCTTATCTCTTATATCCTTATATGATCATTCACTTGCTTGGTGATGAGTGCATGCTTTCAATTTCTATCATTTTGAGCGCTCCACCAAGATGTATGTGACATGGAAGAGTAACCCATGATCCTAATCGATTCTGCATTTGCATTCAAAAGCAAATTTTAAATAATCACAAATTTAGGGGGAGCTCTTGCTTATCACATACTTCTCAAAGCGACGATGTTTTTCAATCTTATTATCATTTGTCGAAGCTTTGATCTATATGTTGTCATCAATTACCAAAAAGGGGGAGATTGAAAGTGCAACTATCCCTGGGTGGTTTTGGTAATTCCTAACAACATATAGCTCTTTGAGCTAATGCTATTTCAAGATAAATATTTCAGGAAAGCTCAATGATTGGCATGGCATGGATTAGAAAAGTGGACCCCTCAAAATGCTAAGGACAAAAGGATTGGCTCAAGCTCAAAGCACAAGACTCTACATTTTTCATTTTAGTGCTCCAAGATCACACTGAGTCCATAGGAAAAGCCAATACTATTAAGAGGGGATGAGGTGCTGCTTAATGAGGTTCTTGCTCAAAATGCTTAGTGATATGCTCCAAAGCCCTCAACTACTTTCTCATATCCACATATGTCCCAAACCAAAAGTCAAAATCGGCCCCACTGAAACTTTCTATCCGGCGCCACCGAGTTCACTTGACATAGCCACTGCCAGAAACCCTAGTCTTTTCGGTCTCACCGATAGGGATCTCGGTCTCACCGAGATGGGATTGTAATCTCTTTGTTTCCCTTCGTAACGTTTCGGTCAAACTGAGATGAGCGATCGGTCCCACCGAGATTGCAATGCAAACTCTCTGTTTCCCTTTCGTAACGTTTTGGCCCAACCGAGATGAGCGAATCAGTCCCACCGAGTTTGCCTGACCAACTCTCTGTTTGTCTATTACCAAAATCGGTCCCACCGAGTTTGTGTAATCGGTCTCACCGAGATTACGTTATGCCCTAACCCTAACGAAATCGGTCCTACCGAGTTGACATGTCGGTCCCACCGAAAACCCTAACGGTCACATTATGAACCAAATCGGTCCGACCGAGTTTCATGATTCGATCCCACTGAGTTTGGTAAATTGTGTGTAACAGTTAGATTTTGTGTGGAGGCTATATATACCCCTCCACCCACTCTTCATTCGTGGAGAGAGCCATCAGAACATGCCTACTCTTCCAACATATATTTTCCGAGAGAGAACCACCTACACTTGTGTTGAGGTCAAGATATTCCATTCCAACCACATAAATCTTGATCTCTAGCCTTCCCCAAGTTGCTTTCCACTCAAATCATCTTTCCACCAAATCCAATCCTATGAGAGAGAGTTGAGTGTTGGGGAGACTATCATTTGAAGCACAAGAGCAAGGAGTTCATCATGAACACACCATTTGTTACCTCTTGGAGAGTGGTGTCTCCTAGATTGGCTAGGTGTCACTTGGGAGCCTCCGTCAAGATTGTGGAGTTGAACCAAGGAGTTTGTAAGGGCAAGGAGATCTCCTACTTCGTGAATATCTACCCGAGTGAGGCAAGTCCTTCATGGGCGACGGCCATGGTGGGATAGACAAGGTTGCTTCTTCATGGACCCTTCATGGGTGGAGCCCTCCGTGGACTCGCGCAACCGTTACCCTTCATGGGTTGAAGTCTCCATCAACGTGGATGTACGATAGCACCACCTATCGGAACCACGGATAAAAAATCTCCGTGTCAACATTGCGTTTGCTCCCTCAAACTCCTTCCTTTACCTTCATATGCAATTGTTTTACATTCCGCTGCTACACTCTTAGAATTGCATGTGTAGGTTGATTGCTTGACTTGTGCTAAGTTGCTAAAATCTGCCAAGACTTAAAATTGGGAAAAGGCTAGATTTTTATTTGGTCAAGTAGTCTAATCACCCCCCCCCCCTCTAGACATACTTTCGATCCTACAATTGGCCGATGGCGGCGGCGTCCGTCGACACCGTATCCTTCTTGTAGGCTCCGTCGCGGTGGCCTTTCTCCTTTGAGTTGCTCCGGGGGAAGACCCGATCTTTGGGATCGGATGGTGGCGGCTACCGTGGTCGTTCCCTTCTTCGAGGCACCATCTTGGAGTCCTGGGTCCGTCGTTCCCGTCTCACCTCCGAGGGAGGTCTCCGGTGGCTCCAAGAAGTTCGTCCTCACGCATTTGTAGTGGCTTGGTAGTCATTGGGGTGGTGTGGCGGTGCCCGGCACCTTTGTATCTTGCCTTGGGTGTGTGTCGTGTGCGGTGGTGGCGTGAGTTTGTATCACGATCCTTGTGGTTCGGTGCTTTATATATAAAACGGGGCGAAAGACTTTTTCGGTAAGTAATATCTCGAGAAGGAGAAAGGTTATATTGTGGAAAGGGTGTTTAAAATGTTGGTTTGTTGGACAAATGGACAGCGGAATATACATCATGGACCTACTTAGCAAAGTGAGCAGATCTTGTTTTGTGAGTACGGAATAATGTCTCCGTGAGGTTAATTTGATCGTGGTTTACATACTTTTTGTACTCTATAAGGTTCATGTAGGGAAATATTAATGTAAGAGGGATAGCTCAAGGTTAAACGAGTACAACATTAATGTAGTGTTGAAGCAACATGTCTTCAAAGCATCTATCTCGGTCGCTACAATTTTTTGCTAATTGATTCTAAATTGGTAAGGTGGTTCATAGTGTTAGACTGTCAGACACAAGGTTTTTCTTATGAAGTCCGATTTATCAAGGTATGATCATTCAACTGCTCCATTATGCAAAAAACAATGTAGTTAGAAATAGTAGAGTGCTAAATATTTACATTATAAGGCTGAATCGTGTCATTTGCTAACTGAGCCAGAGAAGTTGAACACCTGTTCGATGGAAGCTCATTTACCGTAATGCTAAATACGTTTTTGAATCATTGCGGAGGGCTGGTGTAATAACAATTGTATTGTTCAACTTAAAACCCCATCTCTGGACACTTTTAGAGGCCCTGAAATGAGATCACTTGTTTAATGTAGTCGTTGTATCTGCTGAGGTGGGTACAGATTTATTGAGGAGTAGCCTTAACTAAGCATGTTAGGTGAACCTTCACCATGTGTCTAATGTTCTTTGTGTGCAGGTTCTACCTTCAGTTTTCTATTGATATTCGCCATAAATTCAGTTCTCTGCTTTCTCTGCTAACAGGATGCAGCAGAAAACTCAAATCCAACAATATTCTTGGAAGCTTGTGAGTTGTTGGGCGGGAAGCCTGAAGAGATTGTACTCAGTCTAAGATGACTAATTTATATGAGTATTCTTGCTATTTGCCTATTCCAGTCACCATTACTTGTAGTGTTTGGAGTGTGCTTGTGCCCTCTCTTGACAGAAGTTAAAATGAGATACTATGTACGATAGAAAAACAAAGTCATCCCAATGATTTTTATACTGACATGGTGTCCCAAGCACCCTATGGTGGAGCATCACTCTCCATCATGCTGAGAACTTAGATATATGGGTTGAAATAAAAAATAGAAGGTGATGTTGACTTAAACAAAATTTAGGGGAGAATCTTCATGAGGGGGTCCCCTGTTCCTCTTGTATCCCCTAACCCTACCCATGCGATACGCTCGACATCCATGTTTGTCCCCTAGAGAATAGGAGAAAGGGTGAGTGGAGGAAGGGAGAGACGGAGATATATATAGAGAGGGAAGGTTTACATGACGACTGTTGTCGACTCAATCAAATATATATGCATTATAGCCCATAGCTGTTGGGGAACGTAGTAATTTTAAAAAAAAAATCCTACGCACACGCAAGATCATGGTGATGCATAGCAACGAGAGGGGAGAGTGTAGTCCACGTACCCTCGTAGACCGTAAGTGGAAGCGTTATGACAACACGGTTGATGTAGTCGTACGTCTTCACAATCGACCGATCCTAGTACCGAAAGTACGACACCTCCGCGATCTGCACACGTTCGGCTCGGTGACGTCCCATGAACTCACGATCCAGCAGAGTGTCGAGGGAGAGCTTCATTAGCACGACGACGTGATGACGGTAATGATGAAGCTACCGGCGCAGGGCTTCGCCTACGCACTACGACGATTGATACGTCTCCAACGTATCTATAATTTATGAAGTATTCATGCTATTATATTATCTGTTTTGGATGTTTATGGGCTTTATTATGCACTTTTATATTATTCTTCGGACTAACCTATTAACCGGAGGCCCAGCCCAAATTGCTGTTTTTTGACTATTTCAGTGTTTCGCAGAAAAGGAATATCAAACGGAGTCCAAACGGAATGAAACCTTCGGGAGAGTTATTTTTGGAACGGAAGCAATCCAGGAGACTTGGAGTAGACCTCAGGGAAGCTTCGAGGTGGCCACGAGGCAGGGAGGCGTGCCCCCACCCTCGTGGGCCCCTCGTGGCTCCCCTGACCAACTTCTTTCGCCTATATATATCCATATACCCTAAAAACATCGGGGAGCAGAATAGATCGGGAGTTCCGCCGCCGCAAGCCTCAGTAGCCACCAAAAACCAATTGGGACCCTGTTCCGCCACCCTGCCGGAGGGGGGGATCCCTCACCGGTGGCCATCTTCATCATCCCGGCGCTCTCCATGACGAGGAGGGAGTAGTTCACCCTCGGGGCTGAGGGTATGTACCAGTAGCTATGTGTTTGATCTCTCTCTCACTCGTGTTCTTGAGGTGGTACGATCTTGGTGTATCGCGAGCTTTGCTATTATAGTTGGATCTTATGATGTTTCTCCCCCTCTACTCTCTTGTAATGGATTGAGTTTTCCCTTTGAAGTTATCTTATCGGATTGAGTCTTTAAGGATTTGAGAACACCTGATGTATGTCTTGCATGTGTGTATCTGTGGTGACAATGGGATATCACGTGATCTACTTGATGTATGTTTTGGTGATCAACTTGCGGGTTCCATGACCTCGTGAACTTATGCATAGGGGTTGGCACACGTTTTTGTCTTGACTCTCTGGTAGAACCTTTGGGGCCCTCTTTGAAGTACTTTGTGTTGGTTGAATAGATGAATCTGAGATTGTGTGATGCATATCGTATGATCATACCCACGGATACTTGAGGTGACATTGGAGTACCTAGGTGACATTAGGGTTTTGGTTGATATGTGTCTTAAGGTGTTATTCTAGTACGAACTCTTGAATAGATCGATCCGAAAGAATAACTTTGAGGTGGTTTCGTACCCTACAATAATCTCTTTGTTTGTTCTCCGCTATTAGTGACTTTGGAGTGACTCTTTGTTGCATGTTGAGGGATAGTTATGTGATCCAACTATGTTATTATTGTTGAGAGAACTTGCACTAGTGAAAGTATGTACCCTAGGCCTTGTTTCCTAGCATTGCAATATCGTTTATGCTCACTTTTATCATTAGTTACCTTGCTGTTTTTATATTTTCAGATTTCAAAAACCTATATCCACCATCCATATTGCACTTGTATCACCATCTCTTCGCCGAACTAGTGCACCTATACAATTTACCATTGTATTGGGTGTGTTGGGGACACAAGAGACTCTTTGTTATTTGGTTGCAGGGTTGCTTGAGAGAGACCATCTTCATCCTACGCCTCCCATGGATTGATAAACCTTAGGTCATCCACTTGAGGGAAATTTGCTACTGTCCTACAAACCTCTGCACTTGGAGACCCAACAACGTCTACAAGAAGAAGGTTGCATAGTAGACATCAAGCTCTTTTCTGGCGCCGTTGCCGGGGAGGTGAGTGCTTGAAGGTATATCTTTAAATCTTGCAATCGAATCTTTTAGTTTCTTGTTTTATCACTAGTTTGGTCTATTAAAGAAAACTACAAAAAATGGAATTGAGTTTGCCTCATACGCTTCATCTTTTTAATATCTTTCGTGAGTATGATGGAAAGGAAAATTGTGCCAAAGTGTTAGAAGAAGAATGCATTAAAATGTTTGGCACTAAATCTTTTAATGATGAGCATGATTGCAATGTTGTTAGTATGAACTCCTTGAATATCCATAGTACTAATGATGATTGCACTAGTCATGATGAAAATGTCTCTTATAAGCATGTCAACTTTTGTGGAGTGCATAGAGTTTGCAAGTACACAACAATTAGGGAAAATAGATTTTACAAGAGGCATAAGTATTTGGAAACTAAATGGTTGCAAGAAAGGCTAGATGTTTGTGCTGAAAATTTAAAATTTCTTCACCATACTTGTGAACTTTGCAATGAACATGGTCATTTAAATCTCCAATGCAAATTGTTTCATGATCGTATCGTGTCCAAAATTGTGATGATTTGATTTCCCTTGCACATCATAATGAACTTAGTTTGCTTTTGGGTTATGAAGAAATGAGACGTACAACTAAGCATATTCCCGAATATAACCTTGAGAAATTCCTCGATATTGATCTAGAAGAAATTTTTATGTATTGTGCGGTGAATTGCATTGAAAATCCTTATATTGCCAATTACATAAAGAAAAGAAAACAAATAGAGGATGAAGAGAATACTAATGAAAGGGAAGAGGCTTCCCAATATCCTCCTATTATTTCTTATGATGAATCAGGTAACGAGGAGGAGCCTTCTATCCAACCAATCTCATTAATAAGGAGCTCAAAAAAGAGGGTTAAACCCACACATGATGTGAAGAATAAAAAGAAAAGACGGAGAAGCAAAGGTAGAAAGGTATCCCTCCCAAATGATGTTACTCCTATTACTCATTGTGATGATGATAATTGCTATACTATTGGTGCTATCCATACTATTAATGACGAGAGTGATTATGCTTATGATATGAAAAGGCCCAAGCTTGGGGATGCTATGTTTGATGAGAATGACATGTTTGAGAATATATTTGCTGCAATTGATGTTTGTCCCAAGCTTGGGGATGCTATGTTTAATGAAGATGATATTTTTAGCCTCCCAAGTTTTGATGAGCAAATTTATTATGATGATAGCATGCCTCATATTTATGATAGTTATATTGATGAAAGTGGGTTAGGAAGAGTGTCAACTTTAGGAAGTAATGATCCCACTATTTTGGAGGGTGTTGAATCTTATAATATTTATGAAAGTGGATTTGGAGAGGTCATGACTTTATTTAGTGATGAATCCACTATTTCAGAAGAGGTTTCAATTGATTATGATGAGAACAAAGTTGCTACTTATGATGATTATTGTGATGATACTTATGCTATAAAAAGTAGTGATGATTATATTTATAAAACTTGTCATGATTATGATTACCCTTTTTTGAACTTTATTCTTTCAATGTGGAAACAATTTATAGTATTCGAGTTTCTTATGATACTCCCACTATTCCGAAAGAGAAGAATTTTGCTTATGTGGAGTGTAATAAAATTTCTATGCTTATAGATCATGAAAAGAATGCTTTATGTGATAGTTATATTGTTGAATTCATTCATGATTCTACTGAAAATTATTATGAGGGAGGAATATATGCTTGTAGGAATTGCAATAATATCAAGTTTCCTCTCTATGTGCTTAAAGTTTTGAAGTTATGCTTGTTTTGCCTTCCTATGCTAGTTGATTTTTGTTCCCATAAGTTGTTTGCTCACAAAATCCCTATGCATAGGAAGTGGGTTAGAATTAAATGTGTTAGTCATATTCTTCATGATGCTCTCTTTATGTTTCAATTCTTATGTCTTATGTGAGCATCATTGAAATCATCATGCCTAGCTAGGGGCGTTAAACGATAGCGCTTGTTGGGAGGCAACCAAATTTTATTTTAGTTTCTTGCTTTTTGGTTATGTTTAGGAATAAATAATCTATCTAGCCTCTGTTTAGATGTGTTTTTATGTTTTAATTAGTGTTTGTGCCAAGTAGAACCTTTGGGAACACTTGGGTGAAGTCTTTATGATCTTGCTGTAAAAAACAGAAACTTTAGCGCTCACGAGATTAGCTAAAACTTTTTACTGGAGAGTGTTATTTAGTTGATTCTTTTTGCAGATGATTACTAGACAAATTCCTCAGGTCCACAAATTTATTTCAGAATTTTTGGAGTTACAGAAGTATTCGAATGATACAGATTACTACAGACTATTTTGTTTTTGACAGATTCTGTTTTCTATGTGATGTTTGCTTATTTTGATGAATCTATGAGTAGTATTGGAGGGTATAAACCATAGAAAAGTTGGAATACAGTAGATATTACACCAATATGAATTTAGAATGAGTTCACAACAGTACCTATGTGGTGATTTATTTTCTTATACTAACGGAGCTTACGAGTTTTCTGTTAAGTTTTGTGTTGTGAAGTTTTCAAGTTTTGGGTAAAGATTCGATGGACTATGGAATAAGGAGTGGCAAGAGCCTAGGCTTGGGGATGCCCAATTGAAAGCACCAGTGCTCCCTGGATGATTTTGTTAATTAATGTCAACATATCTCTTGTTGGACTAATACTTCTACCTAGTATGCTTCAGATAAGTTCAACAATGGAGTGGTATGGACTAGAGGATGTGGAACCCCTTCTAAATGCTGAAGACAAAGGATTGGCTCAAGCTCAAAGCTCAGGACTCTACATTTTCTATTTTAGTGATCCAAGATCACATTGAGTCCATAGGAAAGCCAATACTATTAAGAGGGGATGAGGTGTTGCTTAATGGTTTGCTTCCTCAAAGTGCTTAGTGATATGCTCCAAAGCCCTCAACCACTTTCTCACATCCACATATGTTCCAAACCTAAAGTCAAACTCGGCCCCACCGAAACTTTCTATCTGGCGCCACCGAGTTCAATTGACATAGCCACTGCCAGAAACCCTAACCAATTCGGTCTCACCGATGGGATCTCGGTCTCACCGAGATGGGCTTGCAAACTCTCTGTTGCCTATTGCAATAATTTCGGTCCCACTGAGACATGCAATCGGCCCCACCGAGTTTGCTTGACCAACTCGTTGTTTCGCTTATTACCCAAATCGGTCCCACCGAGTTTGAGTAATCGGTCAAACCGAGATGAGGATTTACCCTAACCCTAGCACATCGGTCCCACCGAGTTGATCCATTCGGTCCCACCGAAATGCCTAACGGTCACATTTTGAACTAAATCGGTCTGACCGAGTTTCATGATTCGGTCCCACCGAGTTTGGTGATTTGTGTGTAATGGTTAGATTTTGTGTGGAGGCTATATATACCCCTCCACCCACTCTTCATTCGCGGAGAAAGCCATCAGAACATGCCTACACTTCCAACATACATTTTCTGAGAGAGAACCACCTACACTTGTGTTGAGGTCAAGATATTCCATTCCAACCACATAAATCTTGATCTCTAGCCTTCCCAAGTTGCTTTCCACTCAAATCATCTTTCCACCAAATCCTATCCTATGAGAGAGAGTTGAGTGTTGGGGAGACTATCATTTGAAGCACAAGAGCAAGGAGTTCATCATCAACACACCATTTGTTACCTCTTGGAGAGTGGTGTCTACTAGATTGGCTAGGTGTCACTTGGGAGCCTCCGTCAAGATTGTGGAGTTGAACCAAGGAGTTTGTAAGGGCAAGGAGATCGCCTACTTCGTGAAGATCTACCTGAGTGAGGCAAGTCCTTCGTGGGCGACGGCCATGGTGGGATAGACAAGTTTGCTTCTTCGTGGACCCTTCGTGGGTGGAGCCCTCCGTGGACTCGCGCAACCGTTACCCTTCGTGGGTTGAAGTCTCCATCAACGTGGATGTACGATAGCACCACCTATCGGAACAACGGATAAAAAATCTCCGTGTCTCCAAATTGCGTTTGCACACTCCAATCCCATCCCTTTACATTCTTGCAACTTGCATGCTTTACTTTCCGCTGCTCATATACTCTTGTCATGCTTGCTTGATATGTATTGTGAATGTTAAAAATTGTGCCAAAACTCCACAACAACTTAAGAAAATTAAAAACTGCAACTTTTCTTCTTAGAGTCTATTCACCCCCCTCTAGTCGCCTCTTCTCGATCCTTTCAATTGGTATCAAAGCTTTGGTCTCCATTGCTTTGGTTTAAGCACCATTGGAGGAAGACGGATGAGTCTACGTTGGGGAGTCTTAGACGTAGAGTACCTATTCTTGATGGAGGATACTTTCATGAGTGGAAAAATGAGATGCTTGAGATTTTCAATGAATATCATTTGAACAAGTACATTTCTAGCCCTTGTGCACCTCATGTTGATCCTTTGCATCCTACCTTGGATGAGTCTATTGACATGATCCGCAACCTTAGAACTGTCAATCTTATCACTAGTGGCTTGCCTAGAAACTTGATTGGATGTTTGCCTACTCTTGAGTGTGCCTACACTATATGGAGATTTCTTGAGGAAAGATTTCCAAATTATTCTTTGCAAAACTTAGATGAAATTCTCCACAAGTCTATTGCCTTGAGTAAGATGAGTACTAGTGATCCTAAGTTTGATGTTTGTCTATTTGAGCTTCGTGATCTCATGCGTGCCAAAGGAGATGTTGAAATTATTAGCAATATCATTTCCGAAGCTATTAGAATTCATAAAGATGACCATTGTTATGATCATTTATCTAATGAATTACCCTCTCTAGGAGTTGATCAATCACAAGACGATGTTGAACATGGATACTATGATGAGGATGATGATGATAGTGACTATGATCTTGATGATGCAATGAGACACTTTGGTCTTATGGCTAATCTTCGCGGCTACATGGCTGGAGGAAAGGAATGGGTCCTTGATAGTGGATGTACTGATCATATGACCAGAGACAAAGATATGTTTCGTGAGCTTGCTGAAAACGACGACCCTCAAAAATATGTCACGTTTGGTGATAACTCAAAGGGTAAGGTGGTTGGCCTCGGTAAGGTGGCCATCTCACATGATAGCTCCATACAAAATGTCATGCTCGTTGAATCTCTTGGGTACAATTTACTTTCAGTATCTAGACTTGCTGATTTCGGTTTCAATGTCCTATTTACTGAAGTAGATTGGCAAGTGTTTCAAAGAGACAATCATAAAATGGTCTTTACCGGTATACATAGAGGTGATCTTTACATTGTTGATTTCACTAAAAAGGCTCAACCTAGAACTTGCTTAATTGCTAAATCTTCTAAAGGCTGGTTGTGGCATAGAAGGCTAGGTCATGTGGGCATGCGAAATCTTGATAAGCTTATTAAAGGTGATCATATCCTTGGAGTAAAAGATGTCATATTTCACAAGGATAGACTTTGTAGTGCTTGTCAGGCAGGAAAACAAGTTGGAGGGAGTCACCCCGTGAAGAACATCATGACCACGAGAAGACCGCTCGAGCTACTTCACATGGATCTCTTTGGTCCCAATGCCTACAAGAGTCTCGGTGGTAACTCATTTGGTCTAGTCATAGTCGATGATTTTTCAAGATTTACGTGGGTGTTCTTTCTTGATGATAAATCGCAGGTCCAAAAGATCTTCAAAAACTTCGCTAGGAAGGCCCAAAATCAATTTGACGTGAAGATCAAGAAGGTTCGGAGTGACAACGGAATGGAGTTCAAGAACGCAAATGTGGATACCTTTCTTGACGAAGAAGGGATTTCACACGAGTTCTCGGCTACGTACACGCCTCAACAAAATGGAGTTGTTGAGAGGAAGAACCGGACTCTTATTGAGATGGGAAGAACGATCCTTGATGAGTACAAGACTCCAAAACACTTTTGGGCGGAAGCGGTTGAGACACCTTGTCATGCAACAAATCGCTTGTATCTTCACAAGCTACTCGGCAAGACGACATACGAGCTCCTCACCGGTAACAAACCCCAAGTTGGATACTTTCGAGTATTCGGCTCAAAGTGCTACATTCTTGATAAGCATCGTCGTTCTAAATTTGATCCTAAATCTCATGAAGGTTTCCTACTTGGTTATGGCTCAAACTCTCACACTTACCGTGTCTACAAAAATTTCACCCGAAAGGTTGAAGAGACGGTAGATGTGAAGTTTGATGAATCTAACGGCTCGCAAGTAGAGCAATTGCCAATTGATGTAGGAGACAAAGACCCTTCGGAAGCAATCCAAGACTTGTCTATTGGCAAGATTCGTCCAACGGAGGTGAAGGAGAGTACCTCGTCCGTCCAAGTGGAAGCTTCCACCTCACGACAAGGTGAACCAAGAGTTGATACGGAAGCATCCACAAGTGGGACACACCAAGATGAAGAAAACGAGGAAGTACACCAAGATGAACATCAACAAACTCCTTCTCCACCACGACAAGAGAACGACAACGTCAACAATGAAGAAGGCCAAGAAGAAGAACAAGATGATGAGGATGTTCCACCTCGAGCCAAGCAAAAGCTCCCACGAGTTTGAGCAAGAGTCGCCAAAGACCATCCCGTCGAGCAAATCTACAATGATATCCAAACCGGGAGAATCACTCGCTCTAAAACTCGTTTGGCTAATTTTTGTGAACATTATTCATTCATCTCTAGCATTGAACCTATGAAGGTTGAAGAAGCATTGGAAGATCCGGATTGGATAAACGCTATGCATGAAGAGCTACACAACTTTGAGAGAAACCAAGTATGGACATTGGTCGAGAAGCCCGACAACAACCACAACATCATTGGTACCAAATGGGTGTTTCGCAACAAGCAAGATGAAGATGGTCAAGTCGTCCGCAACAAAGCACGTCTAGTAGCCCAAGGATACACTCAAATCGAAGGTATGGACTATGGTGAGACATATGCCCCCGTTGCTAGACTTGAGTCCATTCGCATCTTACTTGCCTATGCTAATCACCATGATATCACCTTGTACCAAATGGACATTAAAAGTGCTTTTCTAAATGGTGAAATTGAGGAGGAAGTTTATGTTAAGCAACCTCCCGGCTTTGTCAATCCTAAGAAACCTAATCATGTTTACAAACTTCACAAAGCTCTTTATGGTCTTAAACAAGCTCCTAGAGCGTGGTATAAATGCTTGACCAAGTTCCTTATTGAAAAAGGCTTTGAAATTGGAAAAATAGATTCTACTCTTTTTACTAAAAGGGTTAATGGAGAACTATTTGTGTGCCAAATTTATGTTGATGATATCATATTTGGTTCGACTAACCCTCATTTTAGTGAGAAGTTTGGAAAGCTAATGTCAGAGAAGTTTGAGATGTCTATGATGAGTGACCTCAAATTCTTTCTCGGTTTGCAAATCAAGAAAACTAAGGAAGGTACCTTTGTCTCTCAAACAAAGTACACCAAGGACTTATTCAAGAAGTTCAATATGCAAGAATGCAAAGGTATGACTACACCCCTGCCTACTAGTGGACATCTTGATTTGACCAAAGATGGTGAACCGGTTGATCAAAAAGTTTACCGCTCTATGATTGGTTCATTGCTATATCTATGTGCCTCTCGTCCCGATATTATGTTAAGTGTGTGCATGTGTGCACGATATCAAGCGGCCCCTAAAGAGTGTCATCTTAAGGTTGTGAAAAGGATAGTGAGATACTTAATACACACACCAAATTTTGGCATTTGGTATCCTAAGAGGTCTTCTTTCGATCTTGTTGGTTACTCCGATTCGGACTATGCCAGAGACAAGGTTGATAGAAAGTCCACTTCGGGTACTTGTCAATTTCTTGGTAGATCTCTTGTGTCTTGGTCCTCCAAGAAACAAAACTCGGTATCCTTATCCACCGCCGAAGCGGAATACATTGCCGCTGGTTCATGTTGTGCTCAATTACTTTGGATGACCCAAACTCTTAAAGATTATGGGATATATGTGAAACATGTTCCATTGCTTTGTGACAATGAAAGTGCTATCAAGATTGCTCACAATCCCGTGCAACATTCTTGAACTAAGCATATTGAAGTTCATCATCATTTCATTCGAGATCACGTTGCCAAAGGGGACATTGATCTTAAGCATGTTCGTACCGATAAGCAATTGGCGGATATTTTCACCAAACCGCTTGATGAGAAAGTCTTTTGCCGTTTGAGAGGAGAATTGAACATCATTGATGCTTCAAACTTGGAGTAGGAACTCCATTTGGATACATGCAAGGCATGAGCCTTTGACTAATCCTTGATATTTCTTTCATATTGCTATTTATATGTCTTGGATATATTTGCACCCTTGCATGCTATCTAACCCTTGTAGGTACTTGGATGAATCTAAATCCATGAGATTGCAATTCATTCATATCTTGAGCAATCTCTACATCACCAAGTCTCTACACAATGGTGGTTGAAAACAAGGAAGCACAAAACCCTTCAAACATATCCTTTGACAAATTCTATGTTAAGTTTTATGATCGTCATTTTGGATACACAAGTGCTCTTCCTTGCAAAACTAACCCATGTAGGTAGATGAACTCAAACTTCAAGTGGTGCTCCCAACTCTTGATGAGCTACATCAACCTTGAGCAACCCACACAAGTTCAACTACATGATCAAGATCAACACCACCACCCAAGGTATGTTATTCCATCTTAGAGAAGCTTTACTCCAAGACATGAGTCAAAGCAACTCAACAAGATGTGAATACATCAAGATGCTTAAACGAAAAATGGTAACCCCATTTTGAGCTTAAACGATGAGTATGACCTATGATCAAGCGCCCACACTTGACTCCCGAGTCAATATACTCTAACATAGGTGACTTTGTCGCCGCCCAATTCTAGATGAAGTTCTCTTGTGTTTCTCCGTGCTCTTGCATTTGTCTCGTGCATATTTATTTCCCTTTCAAAAAAAACTTCATCTAGATTCCTTTTCTGTTTATTTGTGTTTTGCATTCCCTGCATCAATTCATTGCAAATCTTTCAGCTAATTCCTTGCAAATTCTTGTGAGATCTAAATTGCCTAGTGAGTTGAGGTGACAAGTGTTTTCTTTGTGATGGACTCAGTCACACCGGTTTGTTTCCTTCGGTCCAACCGAATTCTTTTGGTGCAACCGAAGCACACAACTCGGTGCCACCGATTTCACTACAGGAAAGACAGCTTGCTACTTATTCTTGCATTCTATTTGCTCCAGCTCCACTCAATGATTCTTGTCCTCTACTAGCATCACATTCGACTTGCTACTTTGCTTTGAGACTCAAGGACCAAACCCATTTGTAATAACAATCCAGAAGAGCCCTTCTTGGAAATTGATGTCAAAGGGAGAGAGAGAGATCACATCAAAGCTTAAGCTTAATCATTTCTATAGGGGGAGAGCACACTCAGGGGGAGAGTGTAAGAAACCCCAGATGCTTGGTATTCAAGAGGAGAGAATTCACATGTCTTCAAGAGGGGAAAGACATGCTCATATTTGACTGTTTGCATTAGCTCTGTTTCTTTTCTTTGCTCTGATTTTCTGTTCCCTATCTTCTCCCAATATCCCATGCAAGATTCAGGGGGAGCAAGACATCTCAGGGAAGGAAATCCTTAAATTCATTGCATATCTTTACCTTTGGGGACATGTCTATATCCAATAGAGCACTCAGTACTCACTCTCTACATGTTATCCCAGTCTTGGTACTCTTGTGGTTTCTTTCGTTTGCTCTGGCTAGTAGATGTATCTGTGTTATCTAACCTTGTTTACTCAGGTTCATTCCTTCCTAAGCCAACTCAAGACCACAAGATAAGTATATGCATCACAGTCATGCGCATGAGGATTTCTTGCTAATGTACATATTGTTTGCAAGCAGAACTCATGAGCATGAAGGTACATTTCCTATATTCACATCATTTGCTCTGATGCATATAGCCAAGATACATGTAACACATGGCTTACTCTGTCATGCTTATGCATTCACATGCTCCTATGTTCCATATTTACATGATTGCATACATGTAGGGGGAGCCTATGCATGTTATATGTCTTTCCAAAGCTTTACTTGTTATTCTCTATATCTTTATCTAAAGCTTTGATGTATGTTGTCATCAATTACCAAAAAGGGGAGATTGAAAGCACAAGTGCTCCCTGGATGATTTTGGTAATTAATGTCAACATATCTCTTGTTGGACTAATACTTCTACCTAGTATGCTTCAGATAAGTTCAACAATGGAGTGGCATGGAGTAGAGGATGTGGAACCCCTTCTAAATGCTGAAGACAAAGGATTGGCTCAAGCTCAAAGCTCAGGACTCTACATTTTCTATTTTAGTGATCCAAGATCACATTGAGTCCATAGGAAAGCCAATACTATTAAGAGGGGATGAGGTGTTGCTTAATGGCTTGCTTGCTCAAAGTGCTTAGTGATATGCTCCAAAGCCCTCAACCACTTTCTCACATCCACATATGTTCCAAACCAAAAGTCAAACTTGGCCCCACCGAAACTTTCTATCCGGCGCCACCGAGTTCAATTGACATAGCCACTGCCAGAAACCCTAACCAATTCGGTCTCACCGAGATGGGCTTGCAAACTCTCTGTTGCCTATTGCAATAATTTCGGTCCCACCGAGACATGCAATTGGCCCCACCGACTTTGCTTGACCAACTCTCTGTTTCGCTTATTACCCAAATCGGTCCCACCGAGTTTGAGTAATCGGTCAAACCGAGATGAGGATTTACCCTAACCCTAGCACATCGGTCCCACCGAGTTGATCCATTCGGTCCCACCAAAATGCCTAATGGTCACATTTTGATCTAAATCGGTCTAACCGAGTTTCATGATTCGGTCCCACCGAGTTTGGTGATTTGTGTGTAACGGTTAGATTTTGGAGGCTATATATACCCCTCCACCCATTCTTCATTCGCGGAGAGAGCCATCAGAACATGCCTACACTTCCAACATACATTTTCTGAGAGAGAACCACCTACACTTGTGTTGAAGTCAAGATATTCCATTCCAACCACATAAATCTTGATCTCTAGCCTTCCCCAAGTTGCTTTCCACTCAAATCATCTTTCCACCAAATCATATCCTATGAGAGAGAGAGTTGAGTGTTGGGGAGACTATCATTTGAAGCACAAGAGCAAGGTGTTCATCATCAACACACCATTTGTTACCTCTTGGAGAGTGGTGTCTCCTAGATTGGCTAGGTGTCACTTGGGAGCCTCCGTCAAGATTGTGGAGTTGAACCAAGGAGTTTGTAAGGGCAAGGAGATCGCCTACTTCGTGAAGATCTACCCGAGTGAGGCAAGTCCTTCATGGGCGACGACCATGGTGGGATAGACAAGGTTGCTTCTTCGTGGACCCTTCATGGGTGGGGCCCTCTGTGGACTCGCGCAACCGTTACCCTTCGTGGGTTGAAGTCTCCATCAACGTGGATGTACGATAGCACCACCTATCGGAACCACAGATAAAAAATCTCCGTGTCTCCAAATTGCGTTTGCACACTCCAATCCCATCCCTTTACATTCTTGCAACTTGCATGCTTTACTTTCCGTTGCTCATATACTCTTGTCATGCTTGCTTGATATGTATTGTGAATGTTAAAAATTGTGCCAAAACTCCACAACAACTTAAGAAAATTAAAAACTGCAACTTTTCTTCTTAGAGTCTATTCACCCCCCCCCTCTAGACGCCTCTTCTCGATCCTTTCACCAAGGCACCCCAAGGTAATATTCAAGGATAACCAAGAGCCTAAGCTTGGGGATGCCCCGGAAGACATCCCCTGTTTCGTCTTCGTTCATCGGTAACTTTACTTGGAGCTATATTTTTATTCACCACATGATATGTGTTTTGCTTGGAGTGTCATTTTATTTTGTTTTGCTTGCTGTTTGGATAAAGTATCAAGATCTGAAATTCTTAAAATGGGAGAGAGTCTTCACATAGCTACATAATTATTTAACTACTCATTTATATCTTTTTGGAGTAGTTTGTCATTTACTCGTGTGCTTCACTTATATCGTATGAGTAAATGGTTGAATGAATTGAATATCATAAATCTGAAATTATATATGTTTCATATGCTTATCCCACGGGGAGTAATGACTTTACATATAAGAAGTAGAGGTGGTAAATTTATTGAAGGTTAGCAAACATTGTATTGGTCACTTGAACAATTCATGAAAGAATATTGAAGGAAGAGAGATTTCACATATAAATATACTATCTTGGACATTTTTTGTAATTGTGAGCACTCATTAAAATATGACATGCTAAAAGGTTGATGTTGGACAAGGAAGACAACGTAATGGGTTATCTTTTCTTATATCCGAAATAAAGTATATTGTCATGGATCGCCCAACAGGTTGAGCTTGCCTTTCCCCCTCATGCTAGCCAAATTCTTTGCACCAAGTAGATATACTGCTTGTGCTTCCAAACATCCCTTTAACCAGTATTGCCATGAGAGTCCACCATACCTACCTATGGATTGAGTAAGATCCTTCAAGTAAGTTGTCATCAGTGCAAGCAATAAAAATTGCTCTCTAAATATGTATGATCTTTTAGTGTGGAGAAAATAAGCTTTATATGATCTTGTGATATGGAAGCAATAAAAGCGACGGACCGCATGATAAAGGTCCCTATCACAAGTGGCAATATAAAGTGACGTTCCCTCGCATTAAGATTTTGTGCATCCAACTATAAAAGCGCATGGCAACCTCTGCTTCCCTCTGTGAAGGGCCTATCTTTTATTTTTGTCTTTTACCTTATGCAAGAGTCATGGTGATCTTCACCTTTCCTTTTTACATTTTATCCTTTGGCAAGCACATTGTGTTGGAAAGATTATGATATATATATATATATATATATATATATATATATATATATATATATCCAATTGGATGTAAGGCATCATGAGCTATTATTGTTGACATTACCCTTGGGGTAAAAGGTTGGGAGGCGAATCTATAAGCCCCTATCTTTCTCTGTGTCTGATTAAAACTTTGAACCCATAAATATCGTGTGAGTGTTAGCAATTGTGAAAGACTAAATGATAGTTGAGTATGTGGAGTTTGCTAAATCAAAGCTCTGACATAGACTCTTCCTGAAAATAAGATGAATTGTAATTGTTTGATGACTAATAACACGGTTTGTTAGTTTTCAAGAAAGTTTATTTAACATGTGAATAGCTTGTTACTTGATCATGAGAAGCTTTATGAGATGAGCTACTGTTATGATATATAATGATGCTAGAAAAGGTGATTGAAATTATCATTGATCAAACTTGTGCACCTGCTAGCATTCACAGTTCATAAGTTATTTCTTTTATCATTTACCTACTCGAGGACGAGCAGGAATTAAGCTTGGGGATGCTAATACGTCTCCAACGTATCTATAATTTATGAAGTATTCATGCTATTATATTATCTGTTTTGGATGTTTATGGGCTTTATTATGCACTTTTATATTATTTTGGGGACTAAACTATTAACCGGAGGGCCAGCCCAAATTGCTGTTTTTTTGCCTATTTCAGTGTTTCGCAAAAAAGAAATATCAAACGGAGTCCAAACGGAATGAAACCTTCGGGGGAGTTATTTTTGGAACAGAAGCAATCTAGGAGACTTGGAGTAGACGTCAGGGAAGCTTCAAGGTGGCCACGAGGCAGGGAGGCGCGCCTGCCCCCCTGGGCGCGCCCCCCACCCTCGTGGCTCCCCTGACCGACTTCTTTCGCCTATATATATATATATCCATATACCCTAAAAACATCAGGGAGCAGAATAGATCAGGAGTTCCGCTGCCGCAAGCTTCAGTAGCCACCAAAAACCAATCGGGACCCTGTTCCGGCACCCTTCCGGAGGGGGTATCCCTCACCGGTGGCCATCTTCATCATCCCGGCGCTCTCCATGACGAGGAGGGAGTAGTTCACCCTCGGGGCTGAGGGTATGTACCAGTAGCTATGTGTTTGATCTCTCTCTCTCGTGTTCTTGAGGTGGTACGATCTTGATGTATCGCGAGCTTTGCTATTATAGTTGGATCTTATGATGTTTCTCCCCCTCTACTCTCTTGTAATGGATTGAGTTTTCCCTTTGAAGTTATCTTATCGGATTGAGTCTTTAAGGATTTGAGAACACCTGATGTATGTCTTGCATGTGCGTATCTGTGGTGACAATGGGATATCACGTGATCTACTTGATGTATGTTTTGGTGATCAATTTGCGGGTTCTGTGACCTCGTGAACTTATGCATAGGGGTTGGCACACGTTTTCGTCTTGACTCTCCGGTAGAAACTTTGGGGCACTCTTTGAAGTACTTTGTGTTGGTTGAATAGATGAATCTGAGATTGTGTGATGCATATCGTATGATCATACCCACGGATACTTGAGGTGACATTGGAGTACCTAGGTGACATTAGGGTTTTGGTTGATATGTGTCTTAAGGTGTTATTCTAGTACGAACTCTAGGATAGATCGAACGGGAAGAATAGCTTCGTGCTATTTTACTACAGACTCTTGAATAGATCGATCAGAAAGGATAACTTTGAGGTGGTTTCGTACCCTACAATAATCTCTTCGGTTGTTCTCCGCTATTAGTGACTTTGGAGTGACTCTTTGTTGCATGTTGAGGGATAGTTATATGATCCAATTATGTTATTATTGTTGAGAGAACTTGCACTAGTGAAAGTATGAAACCTAAGCATTGTTTCCTAGCATTGCAATGCCATTTGTGCTCACTTTTATCATTAGTTACCTTGCTGTTTTTATATTTTCAGATTACAAAAACCTATATCTGCCATCCATATTGCACTTGTATCACCATCTCTTTGCCGAACTAGTGCACCTATACAATTTACCATTGTATTGGATGTGTTGGGGACACAAGAGACTCTTTGCTATTTGGTTGCAGGGTTGTTTGAGAGAGATCATCTTCAACCTACGCATCCCACGGATTGATAAACCTTAGGTCATCCACTTGAGGGAAATTTGCTACTGTCCTACAAACCTCTGCACTTGGAGGCCCAACAACGTCTACAAGAAGAAGGTTGCGTAGTAGACATCAATAATCACCCAGTTACATTGTGACGTTTGGTAGCACACAAAGTGTTCCTCCGATATTCGGGAGTTGCATAATCTCATAGTCATAGGAACATGTATAAGTCATGAAGAAAGCAATAGCAACATACTAAACGATCAAGTGCTAAGCTAACGGAATGGCTCAAGTCAATCACATCATTCTCTAATGATGTGATCCCGTTAATCAAATGACAACTCATGTATATGGCTAGGAAACTTAACCATCTTTGATTCAACAAGCTAGTCAAGTAGAGGCATATGTATTCACACATGTACTAAGTTTTCGGTTAATTGAATTCTAGCATGAATAATAAACATTTATCATGATATAAGGAAATATAAATAACAACTTTATTATTGCCTCTAGGGCATATTTCCTTCAGTCTCCCACTTGCACTAAAGCCAATAATCTAGTTCACATCGTCATGTGATTAACACCAATAGTTCACATCACCATGTGATTAACACCCATAGTTCACATCGTCATGTGACCAACACTCAAAGGGTTTACTAGAGTCAGTAATCTTAGTTCACATCGCCATGTGATTAACGCCCAAAGAGTACTAAGGAGTGATCATGTTTTGCTTGTGAGAGAAGTTTAGTCAACATGTCTGCCATATTCAGATCTGTATGTATTTTGCAAATTTCTATGTCAACAATGCTCTGCACGGAGCTACTCTAGCTAATTGCTCCCATTTTCAATATGTATCCAGATTGAGACTTAGAGTCATCTGGATCAGTGTCAAAACTTGCATCGACGTAACCCTTTACGACGAACTTTTTTTTCCACCTCCATAATCGAGAAACATATCCTTATTCCACTAAGAATAATTTTGACCGTTGTCCAGTGATCTACTCCTAGATCACTATTGTACTCCCTTGCCAAACTCAGTGTAGGGTATACAATAGATCTGGTACACAGCATGGCATACTTTATAGAACCTATGGCTGAGGCATAGGGAATGACTTTCATTCTCTCTCTATCTTCTGCCGTGGTCGGGCTTTGAGTCTTACTCAACTTCACACCTTGCAACACAAGCCAGAACTCTTTCTTTGACTATTCCATTTTGAATTACTTCAAAATCTTGTCAAGGTATGTACTCATTGAAAAACTTATCAAGCGTTTTGATCTATCTCTATAGATCTTGATGCTCAATATGTAAGCAGCTTTATCAAGGTCTTTCTTTGAAAAACTCCTTCCAAACACTCCTTTATGCTTTCCAGAAAATTCTACATCATTTCCGATCAACAATATGTCTTTCACATATACTTATCAGAAAACTTTAGTGCTCCCACTCACTTTCTTGTAAATACAGGCTTCACCGCAAGTCTGTATAAATCTATATGCTTTGATCAACTCATCAAAGCGTATATTACAACTCTGAGATGCTTTGCACCAGTCCATGGATGGATTGCTGGAGCTTGCACATTTTGTTAGCACCTTTAGGATCGACAAAACCTTCTGGTTGCATCATATACAACTCTTCTTTAAGAAATCCATTAAGGAATGTAGTTTTGACATCCATTTGCCAGATTTCATAAAATGTGGCAATTTGCTAACATGATTCAGACAGACTTAAGCATCGCTACCAGTGAGAAAATCTCATCGTAGTTAACACCTTGAACTTTGTCAAAAACCTTTTTCGACAAGTCTAGCTTTGTAGATAGTAACACTACTATCAGAGTCCGTCTTCCTCTTGAAGATCCATTTATTTTCTATGGCTCGCCGATCATCGGGCAAGTCAACCAAAGTCCACACTTTGTTCTCATACATGGATCCCATCTCAGATTTCATGGCCATTTCGCGGAATCTGGGCTCATCATCGCTTCCTCATAGTTCGTAGGTTCGTCATGGTCAAGAAACATGAACTCCAGAATAGGATTACCGTACCACTCTGGTGCGGAACGTACTCTGGTTGACCTACGAGGTTCGGTAGTAACTTGATCTGAAGTTTCATGATCACTATCATTAACTTCCTCACTAATTGGTGTAAGAATCATTGGAACTGATTTCTGTGATGAACTGCTTTCCAATTCGGGAGCAGGTACAATTACCTCATCAAGTTCTACTTTCCTCCCACTCACTTCTTTCGAGAGAAACTCCTTCTCTAGAAAGGATCCATTCTTAGCAACGAATGTCTTGCCTTTGGATCTGTGATAGAAGGTGTACCCAACATTTTCTTTTGGGTATCCTATGAAGACGCACTTCTCCAATTTGGGTTCGAGCTTATCAGGTTGAAACTTTTTCACATAAGCATCGCAACCCCAAACTTTAAGAAACGACAGCTTAGGTTTCTTGCCAAACCACAGTTCATACGGTGTCGTCTTAACGGATTAGATGGTGCCCTATTTTAATGTGAATGCAGCTATCTCTAATGCATAACCCCAAAACGATAGTGGTAGATCGGTAAGAGACATCATAGATCGCACCATATCTAATAAAGTGCGGTTACGACATTCGGACACACCAGTATGCTGTGGTGTTCCGGGTGGCGTGAGTTGCGAAACTATTCCGCATTGTTTCAAATGAAGACCAAACTCGTAACTCAAATATTCACCTCCACGATCAGATCGTAGAAACTTTACTTTCTTGTTACGATGATTTTCCACTTCACTCTGAAATTCTTTGAACTTTTCAAATGTTTCAGACTTATGTTTCATTAAGTAGATATACCTATATCTGCTCAAATCATCTGTGAAGGTCAGAACATAATGATACCCGCCGCGAGCATCAACACTCATCAGACCGCATACATCAGTATGTATTATTTCCAATAAGTCACTTGCTCGCTCCATTGTTCCGGAGAACGGAGTCTTGGTCATCTTTCCCATGAGGCATGGTTCACAAGCATCAAGTGATTCCAAAAGCCCATCGGCATGGAGTTTCTTCATGTGCTTTACACCAATATGACCTAAACGGCAGTGCCACAAACAAGCTGCACTATCATTATTAGCTTTGCATCTTTTGGCATCAATATTATGAATATGTGTATCACTACGATCAAGATTCAATAAACCATTTACATTGGGTGTATGACCATAGAAGGTTTTATTCATGTAAACAGAATAACAATTATTCTTTGACTTAAATGAATAACCGTATCGCAATAAACATGATCCAATCATATTCATGATCAATGCAAACACCAAATAACATTTATTTTAGGTTCAACACTAATCCCGAAGGTAAAGGGAGTGTGCGATGGTGATCTTATCAACCTTGGAATCACTTCCAACACACATCGTCACCTCGCCCTTAACTAGTCTCTGTTTATTTTGCAACTCCCGTTTCGAGTTACTACTCTTAGCAACTAAACCAGTATCAAATACCGAGGGGTTGCTATAAACACTAGTAAAGTACACATCAATAACATGTATACCCAATATACCTTTGTTCACTATGCCATCCTTCTTATCCGCCAAGTATCTAGGGGCAGTTCCACTTCCAGTGACCATTTCCTTTGTAGTAGAAGCACTCAGTTTCAGGCTTGAGTCTAGCTTTGGGTTTCTTCACGGGAGTGACAACTTGTTTGTCATTCTTCTTGAAGTTCCCTTTCTATTCTTTTGCCCTTTTTCTTGAAACTAGTGGTCTTGTAAACCATCAACACTTGATGCTCTTTCTTGATTTCTACCTTCGCCAATTTCAACATCGCGAAGAGCTCGGGAATTACTTTCGTCATCCCTTGCATATTATAGTTCATCACAAAGTTCTAGTAACTTGGTGATAGTGACTAGAGAACTCTGTCAATCAATATTTCATCTGGAAGATTAACTCCCACTTGATTCAAGCAATTGTAGTACCCAGACAATCTGAGCACATGCTCACTGGTTGAGCTATTCTCCTCCATCTTATAGGCAAAGTACTGTCTGAGGTCTCATACCTCTTGACACGGGGGTCAGTATGAAATACCAATTTCAACTCTTGGAACATCTTATATGCTCCGTGGCGTTCAAAACATTTTTGAAGTCCCGGTTCTAAGCCGTAAAGCATGGTGCACTAAACTATCAAGTAGTCATCATACCAAGCTTTGCCAAACGTTCATAACGTCTGCATATGCTCCTGCAATAGGTCCGTCACCTAGCGGTGCATCAAGGATATAATTCTTTTGTGCAGCAATGAGGATAATCCTCAGATCACGGATCCAATCCGCATCATTGCTACTAACATCTTTCAACTTAGTTTTCTCTAGGAACATATTAAAAATAAAACAGGGAGCTAAACGCGAGTTATTGATCTACAACATACATATGCTAATACTACCAGGTACTAAGTTCATGATAAATGAAAGTTCAATTAATGATATTACTAAAGAACTCCCACTTAGATAGACATCCCTCTAATCATCTAAGTGATCACGTGATCCATATCAACTAAACCATGTCCGATCATCACATGAGATGGAGTAGTTTTCAATGGTGAACATCACTATGTTGATCATATCTACTATATGATTCATGCTCGACCTTTCGGTGTCAGTGTTCCGAGGCCATATCTACATATGCTAGGCTCGTCAAGTTTAACCCGAGTATTCTGCGTGTGCAAAACTGGCTTGCACCCGTTGTATGTTAACGTAGAGCTTATCACACCCGATCATCACGTGGTGTCTCGGCATGATGAACTTTCGCAACTGTGCATACTCAGGGAGAACACTTGTACCTTGAAATTTAGTGAGAGATCATTTTATAATGCTACCGCCGTACTAAGCAAAATAAGATGCATAAAATATAAACATCACATGCAATCAATATAAGTGATATGATATGGCCATCATCATCTTGTGCCTGTGATCTCCATCTCCAAAGCACCGTCATGATCACCATCGTCACTGGCGCGACACCTTGATCTCCATCGTAGCATCGTTGTCGTCTCGCCAGCTATTGCTTCTATGACTATCGCTACCGCTTAGTGATAAAGTAAAGCAATTGCATTTCATACAATAAAGCGACAACCATATGGCTCCTGCCAGTTGGCGATAACTCCGTTACAAAACATGGTCATCTCATACAATAAAATTTAGCATCATGTCTTGACCATATCACATCACAGCATGCCCAGCAAAAACAAGTTAGACGTCCTCTACTTTGTTGTTTCAAATTTTACGTGGCTGCTACGGGCTGAGCAAGAACCATTCTTACCTATGCATCAAAACCACAACGATATTTCTTCAAGTATGTGTTGTTTTAACCTTCACAACTGACACCCGCCAGCCACCTGTGTGCGAAGCACGTCGGTAGAACCAGTCTCGCGTAAGCGTACGCGTAATGTCGGTCCGGGCCGCTTCATCCAACAATACCGCCGAATCAAAGTATGACATGCTGGTAAGTAGTATGACTAGTATCGCCCACAGATCACTTGTATTCTACTCGTGCATATAACATCTACGCATAAACCTGGCTCGGATGCCACTGTTGGGGAACGTAGTAATTTCAAAAAAATTCCTACGCACACGCAAGATCATGGTGATGCATAGCAACGAGAGGGGAGAGTGTAGTCCACGTACCCTCGTAGACCGTAAGCGGAAGCGTTATGACAACGCGGTTGATGTAGTCGTACGTCTTCACGATCGACCGATCCTAGTACCGAAAGTACGGCACCTACGCGATCTACACACGTTCGGCTCGGTGACGTCCCACGAACTCATGATCCAGCAGAGTGTCGAGGGAGAGCTTCGTCAGCACGACGGCGTGATGACGGTGATGATGAAGCTACCGGCGCAGGGCTTCGCCTAAGCACTATGACGATATGACCGAGATGGATTATGGTGGAGGGGGGCACCGCACACGGCTAAGAGATCAATGATCAACTTGTGTCTCTATGGGGTGCCCCCTTCCCCGTATGTAAAGGAGTGGAGGAGGGGGAGGGCCGGCCCTCTACTATGGCGTGCCCTGGGGAGTCCTACTCCCACCGGGAGTAGGATTCCCCCCTTCCAAGTAGTAGGAATAGGAGAGAAGGAAGGGGAAGAGAGAAGAGAAGGAAGGAGTGGGCGCCGCCCCTCCCCCTAGTCCAATTTGGACTAGGCCTTGGGGGGCACGCGGCCTGCCCTAGGCAGCCCCTCTCTCTCTCCCTTAAAGCCCAATAAGGCCCATATACTTCCCGGCGAATTCCCGTAACTCTCCGGTACTCTGATAAATACCCGAACCACTCAGAACATTTCCGATGTCCGAATATAGCCTTCCAATATATCGATCTTTATGTCTCGAACATTTCGAGACTCCTCGTCATGTCCCTGATCTCATCCGGGACTCTGAACAACCTTCGGTACATCAAAACACATAAACTCATAATACTGATCATCACTGAACGTTAAGCGTGCGGACCCTACGGGTTCGAGAACTATGTAGACATGACCGAGACTCATCTCCGGTCAATAACCAACAGCGGAACCTGGATGCTCATATTGGCTCCTACATATTCTACAAAGATCTTTATCGGTCAAACCGCATAACAACATACGTTGTTCCCTTTGTCATCGGTATGTTACTTGCCCGAGATTAGATCGTCGGTATCTCAATACCTAGTTCAATCTCGTTACCAGCAAGTCTCTTTACTCGTTCCGTAATGCATCATCTCGCAACTAACACATTAGTCACATTGCTTGCAAGGCTTATAGTGATGTGCATTACCGAGAGGGCCCAGAGATACCTCTCCGACAATCGGAGTGACAAACCCTAATCACGATCTATGCCAACTCAACAAACACCATTGGACACACCTGTAGGGCACCTTTATAATCACCCGGTTACGTTGTGACATTTGGTAGCACACAAAGTGTTCCTCCGGTATTCGGGAGTTGCATAATCTCATAGTCATAGGAACATGTATAAGTCATGAAGAAAGCAATAGCAACATACTAAACGATCAAGTGCTAAGCTAACGGAATGGGTCAAGTTAATCACATCATTCTCTAGTGATGTGATCCCGTTAATCAAATGACAACTCATGTCTATGGCTAGGAAACTTAACCATCTTTGATTCAACGAGCTAGTCAAGTAGAGACATACTAGTGACACTCTGTTTGTCTCTGTATTCACACATGTACTAAGTTTTCGGTTAATACAATTCTAGCATGAATAATAAACATTTATCATGATATAAGGAAATATAAATAACAACTTTATTATTGCCTCTATGGCTTATTTCCTTCAGTAGCAACGCACGGGCTTTCTACTAGTTAAACAATATTGTCGTATTTTACCATCTAGTCAGGACCTTGCGATATGGTGTATCCTACTTTAATATTTCCCCCGAACTGATTAGCTAGGCCCACTCGTTAAGACAGTCTTATGTCTCTGGTCAGACAACTCGGATGTATATTCAGTAGGATGTATCAAATTATGAAAAATACCCTCACACTCATCAGAAATTGTTAAATTTCTATAAATCTATGTCACATTTGGTCAATCTTCGCACCCACCCCTGTGTTGCCAACCCTAGGCGACACGGGGGGCGATCACGCCGCTGGCCCTAGCCCCCCCCCCCTCGCCTCCTACGTCCTGTCGCTGCCTGAGGTCTCACCGGCGAAGCCTGGCCTATGATGGCGGTGGCTGGGCCTTATCCCTCGCGCGGTGGTGGCGTTTTTTCCGGGCGGTGGCGGCGCATCGTTCGACGGAGATCCGGCGGCAAGGAGCGGCGGGATCCCTACGGCATGCGAGACGGCGGCATCAGCGGAGGCGCAACCTCCCCGCGGCGGAGTCGCCCCTGTGGCGGCGGCCGAGATTGCCGATCCGGTCTTGCCTAGATGGGCTTGGGCGGGCCGTGTTGGAAATATGCCCTAGAGGCAATAATAAAAATGGTTATTATTATATTTCCTTGTTCATGATAATTGTCTATTGTTCATGCTATAATTGTGTTATCCAGAAATCGTAATACATGTGTGAACACATAGACCATAACATGTCCCTAGTGAGCCTCTAGTTGACTAGCTCATTGATCAATAGATAGTTGCGGTTTCCTGACCATGGACATTGGATGTCATTGATAACGGGATCACATCATTAGGAGAATGATGTGATGGACAAGACCCAATCCTAAGCATAGCACTAGATCGTGTAGTTCGTTTGCTGAGGCTTTTCTAATGGCAAGTATCATTTCCTTAGACCATGAGATCGTGCAACTACCGGATACCGTAGGAATGCTTTGGGTATGCCAAACGTCACAACGTAACTGGGTGGCTATAAAGGTGCACTACAGGTATCTCCGAAAGTGTCTGTTGGGTTGGCTCGGATCGAGACTGGGATTTGTCACTCCGTATGACGGAGAGGTATCTCTGGGCCCACTCGGTATTGCATCATCATAATGAGCTCAATGTGACTAAGTAGTTAGTCATGGGATCATGCATTACGGAACGAGTAAAGTGACTTGCCGGCAACAAGATTGAACGAGGTATTGGGATACCGACGATCGAATCTCGGGCAAGTAACGTACCGATTGACAAAGGGAATTGTATACGGGATTTCTTGAATCCTCGACATCGTGGTTCATCCGATGAGATCATCGAGGAGCATGTGGGAGCCAACATGGGTATCCAGATCCCGCTGTTGGTTATTGACCGGAGAGTCGTCTCGGTCATGTCTGCGTGTCTCCCGAACCCGTAGGGTCTACACACTTAAGGTTCGGTAACGCTAGGGTTGTAGAGATATTAGTATGCGGTAACCCGAAAGTTGTTCAGAGTCCCAGATGAGATCCGGGACATCACGAGGAGTTCCGGAATGGTCCGGAGGTAAAGATTTGTATATAGGAAGTCCAGTTTCGGCCACCGGGAAAGTTTCGAGGGTCACCGGTATTGTACCGGGACCACCGGAAGGGTCCCGGGGGTCCACCGGGTGGGGCCACCTATCCCGGAGGGCCCCATGGGCTGAAGTGGGAAGGGAACCAGCCCCTGGTGGGCTGGTGCGCCCCCATGGGCCTCCCCCTGCGCCTAGGGTTGGAAACCCTGGGGGTGGGGGGCGCCCCACCTGACTTGGGGGGCAAGTTCCCCCCTTGGCCGCCGCCCCCCTTGAGATGGGATCTCCAGGGGCCGGCGCCCCCCCAGGGCCCCTATATAAGGGGGGAGGGCTGCGTACCTAAGCCCCTGGCGCCTCCCTCTTCCCCTGTAACACCTCTCCCTCTCGCTGAGCTTGGCGAAGCCCTGCTGAGATCCCCGCTGCTTCCACCACCACGCCGTCGTGCCTCTGGATCTCCATCAACCTCTCCTTCCCCCTTGCTGGATCAAGAAGGAGGAGACGTCTCTCCCAACCGTACGTGTGTTGAACGCGGAGGTGCCGTCCGTTCGGCGCTAGGATCATCGGTGATTTGGATCACGACGAGTACGACTCCATCAACCCCGTTCTCTTGAACGCTTCCGCTCGCGATCTACAAGGGTATGTAGATGCACTCATCTCTCTCGTTGCTAGATGACTCCATAGATTGATCTTGGTGATGCGTAGAAAATTTTAAATATTTGCTACGATCCCCAACTAGCCGACAGTTCCGGTGTGCATCTACAGGCGAGCATGGTGGGCCTGACAGCGCCGGCTGTAGGCACCGTGGTGGTGCCATGGCCGGTCAGGCGGCGGCGGCCTAGATCCCTTTCGTCCAGTCCCCGGTAGAGATGGCGGCGGTCCGTGCACGAGATGCTTGAGGGAGGATTTTCGAACAGATCTGGGTGAAAACCTGCTCTCGGCTAGGTTCCAAGGCCGGCGGTGGCGGCGCTGTCTGCGTCGTTCCCTTCTTGAAGGCATCGCTGTGAAGAAGTTCAAGGTCACTCTATGCTACCTCCGGGGGAAACCCTAGATCAGTAGATCAGATGACGGCGGCGCTATGGTGTCGTTTCCCTCTTGAGGGCGTCATTCGTGGAGGTGTACACGGACCGAGGGACCAGTGGAAGGCTTTTTGGTGGAGCGGTGCTTCAGCTTACACATTGATGGCGGCGAATCTCGGCGGCATGGCGCCGTGGAGACTCGACGCCTGATGCGCGGAGATAGACTCACGCTGGGAGGTGGCGCTGTCTGGCGTCGTGGTGGCGTCGACGGCAGCTAGACCGGGCAAGGTTGATGCAGCAGTACAACACTGAAGATGGATTGATGGCAGGCGGCTGCGGCGGTCTCATACCCGACAGGCGTCCTGGTTGAGAAGTGCGCCGGACTGGTGGGTGCCCCATACCCGGCAGGCGTCCTGGTTGGGACCTCAGGTCTTAGATGGTAGGTTTGGCTGCGAGGTCTGTTTTGGTATTAGGTTCAGACTATCAGCATCGCTTCATCAACTGGATAGAAGTAGCGACAGATGTTGCCTAGACGGTGGCTTTAATCTGACTGTTGTATGACTTTGTAAGGTTTGTGTGAATAATTAATAAAATGGTTGCATGCATCGTCCAGATACAGAGGCTAGGGGTCCTCCTCCTTTTAAAAAGAAAGAAAAAGAAAAAAAAATTGGTCGAACAGGTGCGGCTAGCCGTACTACAATGCTCATGTGCCATGCTGGATACACCCTTTTGCGGGTCCTGTTGTATGTCCATTCAGCCAGTGCAGGCATATCATTTTGATGAGTGGATCATGCTCTATAAGGCCCCACAATTGTTTTAGCTCTTCATTCCTTTTCATGCAATGAAAAATGTACAAAGTCAATTAAGTTTCTCGGGAGAACTCGAGGATACACATTTCATTTCGGCATGTAAGAGCATTTACAGCCGGACTTGTCAAATTCAACCCCTCAAACTCCTGCAAATGCGCCTGGGCGCGCCTGCAAACATTGACCGGGCACTCCTTAATTTATGTCCTTCACATCCACACTCCTCATATCCAATATACATGTATCCATACTAACCATGTAACATGAAGATAAATTATGTAGATCATCGAACTGGCTATGAAACGGAGCTACATATGCACATTCCGATCACCAAAAGATCACAGACGGATCTTCAAAAGCTACTCAAAGTTCACATAATCCACATAGGACGGACAAGTTCTATCTAGAGATATACTTCCTCCGTCCGGTGAAGAGTGTACATCTAGAAATTTTAGAACAGATTATGGAGTTAGGTAAAAAATGCATTGGAAAGGTGCAAACCACCATCTCTCTCCTCTTTAATTACCCAACCCCAATGAGCTAAGTGCATGTGAAAATTAAGAAGACCATGTGTAGATTGCTATTTGTCTTGATTACCGTGTGATGAGAGAGAAGTATTTTTCTCTACTTTAAAGTGCATTGGGAAGATAGAAGTACACTCTTTTGTGGACAAATTTTGAAACTAGATGTACACTCTTCACCGGACGGAGGAAGTAAATAACTAGAAATTAACTACGGAGACGGCGAAGATTCACCACTTCCTCGCCGGGCCTTTGCCCTTCCGGTCACCGCGTAGTTGTAGGTGTGTACTACAAGTGGTGGATCATCGGTGTCGTTGTCGGAGGAGCTATGGTTGTCGTCGTCGTTCGAAAGGACGATGAGCCCCTTCATCCGTCGGACGGACATGTCCTACTGTCATTTTAGCTTGCCAAACCGAGCCGCCTCCACCGCCTCACGCTCCGACTGCTCAATGACAAGTTGTAGACGGCAAGCGTTCGTCTCCGCTCGTCGTGAGCAATCGACGGTAGACCCAAGCGAGGGGCTGCTTGTCCTCGTCAAGCTCCATCGGCATCCTGCGGTGGCGGCGCACGGACTGCTCCGCCGTGTCCCTCTCCCTTTGCCTGCTGCCTCTTGTGACGGGCGGCGCGGGCACTACCGCACTAGCACCCATTGCTGCTCGCGCAGAGGACCTGCCGAACGGGGAAGAGGGCAGAGCGGACTGCGCTGCCCTGGCAGAGCTGCGCGCGGGCCGGGAGGGCCCACCTTTGGCGTCCGCGCTGCGGCGACGCTGCAGATCCGGAGCTGCCCGATGTCCACCTTGGACCGCTCCAAGGCAATGCGGAGGGTCAGCTCCTCGTCGATGTCAACGTTGGAGCTAGAATGGTTGCCGGAGCTCGACATTGCATCAGATTGGATCGGAATCGAAGAGGGGGGAGAAGAGGACGGAGCGAGAGAGGAGAGTAAGTGAGTTTGGGTTCCGAGCGAGGAGCCGGATTGGGGTTTTTTCTTGTGACGGCCCGAGTATCATAAATTTACAAATATCTCCTAATTTCTAGAAATCAAATTTTTTGGCATAGCCGACTCTTGACGCGTCACAAAAAAACCCACGCCCAGTTTCTTGACCACAAATCGCTGGAGACCGGACCGAACTTTCTGGAACGGCCGATGTCCCGGAGCCAGCGGCGCTGTCTCTGACACGACCCCGCATCAGCTGGCGGCCCAAAACACAGCAACAAAACCGCCGCCGCCTCCCTCTTCCCCACCTCCCCATCCCGTCCTCCCCACAGCGCAGAACCCCAGAACCCCAGCCGACCTCACGCAACACGCGTCGGACGGAAAAGAGGAGAATTTCCCTCCCTCCCCGTCCCCTCCGCCGCCGGCGATCGCCGTCCCCGCCATGGCCGCCTACTGCCCGCTGCCGGCGATGGCACCGGACCTGCCGGTCTGGACCCACGCCGCCCCGGCGCCCCCCGAGCCCCAGCCCCTACCCCTCTTCATGTACCCGCCCCCGCCGCCTCTCCCCGCGGGCCGCCGCCTCCTCCCCTGGCCGGTCGCGCACCGGCCCCCTCCCGACTTCTTCGAGATGGACTACCGCCGGACCCACTCCCTCGTGCAGGTGAGCCCCCGGCCATCCCCCGATTCCTCCGGTTTCTCTGCTGTCCCCGATTATCTCTGAGTAATCTCGTGCTTTCCTTTCTTGGGGGTGATGCAGTTCTTGACGGACGAGGGGGCCATCCCGACGCCCGAGGAGGAGGAGACGCGGGAGCAGGTCATCCGCGAGCTCAAGAAGGTACTGGGGCGTGTGATTCTGGCTTGAAAAAATTGGGTATTGCGCGCGTGTGCGTCGGGCTGGAGTTCCTGATTTCTTGTGTTTTCGCTGCTTGCTCTTGCAGATTGTGACGGATTGGGTCAAGACGGTGGCCTGTCAGGAGAGGGTCCCCCCGAGGCGGGTGACGGCTACGGTCCTCACCTATGGTTCTTACACATTAGGGGTAAGCAAGAACGCAAGATATTTACCAAAATGATGTGGTCATGATTTCTCTGAATGCTCGCGGGGTTGACCGTATTGGTTGGATTATCCCCCATTTCAAGATTCTGTAGAATTCCATGTTCGTAGTAGTAATTTGGTTGGATTATGCTCAATTTCAAGATTCTATAGAATTCCATGTTTAGTAAATTGGTTGGATTATCCCCAATTTCAGATTTCCTTGGAATTTCATGTTTGTAGTAATGCCTAGGTTTAGAGATTCACACCTTTTGGCCAATTAATCCGGCATATATTGCAAGGAATGTAGATTGCAAACCTATTAGCAGAGACAATACAGGAGCAGAAAATGGTCTGTTATTTATAGTGCCTGACCTTATGCCCAGATCATTCTCTGAGCGTTAATTGGATGTGCCATTATAAGTTATATGCCTTGTCACATATGTGTGCACCTTCTGTTTGTTCTAGTTGCCACTTATGATGCAATAAATCAAGTGCCTTGGCTGATCAAATATTTTTGTTTGTTCAAGGCTCACGGACCTGAATCTGACATCGATGCACTATGTGTTGGTCCCTGTATCGCAAACCTGCCGGTAAGTATCGTCGTTTGTGTTCCGTCTTTCTCCACCTTTGCTTCATCAGGATACTAACGCATGTCATGTCAATCTTGCAGTACCACTTTTTTGCTGTTCTGCGACAAATTCTCAAGTGCAGGCCGGAAGTATCAGGACTGCAGACTGTGGAAAATGCCAAGGTTCCATTGATGCGATTTAGATTCAGCGGGATTTCTGTTGATCTGACATACGCCCAGCTCCCAGTCCTTGATGCAGTTCAGGCAAGTTTGTTGCACTGACACCCCTTCTAGAAAACTATACCTGTATTTACGAATCCTGTCTGATTATGTGCAATTACCTTAACTCATGGAGTGAACCTGTTAGTGAGCAGCTTACCATTAGGACGATATTGTTCTAGTTCTAGATAGTTGAAGTGCCTCTGATCTGAGGAGCCAAGGGTATAACTCTGTAGTTTATAATCTCTTTAAATCTGGCACCTTAAAATCATCAAACATGGCCCTGAACCTCGGATACCTTTTTCCGGTGTCAAACCTGACTGATTCAGAACCAAATGAAGTTCTAGAAGTGCACAAATACAATCCTGACTTTCCTTGCACTCTCCATCCCCAGTACACATGATAGAACATTCTCTTTGATGGCCTTTGCCGCACTGTGGAAAAAGACTATGTTAGTGACTTGGGGTTACCAGCTAACAACTATTGTGCACCCCTCTACCTCTCTTTAGATGTTCAAAATAATCATACCAGATATCTGACACCACATCCAGAAGATTATTGGATAACACATGTTGCTCATCCTGGGCATCAAACTTCTCTATCTGTGTGACAAGATCTCACTTCTTTTCCTTGACATCACACCCCACATTTAACCCCAGCCTTGCAAAAAAAACTATGGGACGTCTAATGTCATTTGATCATTAGTCAGGAGAAGTCCACTGTACGTCATCGCCTCACCCATTTCGTACCAGCTGTTTCTCGAAACTAGCCTGAAAAACATTGATGCTCGAAAAAGAAACGCCCTGTACTTGGTTCATTTGCTCACAGCAATATGTGCATGATCAAGCCAATTCTCGTCAGGCTTATCACAGCAAAAGGCATGAAATCTGGCTTCAAGCCATGCTAACTGGTACCCTGTCAAAATTAACTATGGCTGGTGAATTTGCTTGTTGGTCCACGTGTAACAAGCTCTTCCCCTTTGAATCTTAAGGATCTATTGGAGAGTTGGATCAGATAGTGACCAATATTATTGTTGTGCTTCAATCACACGCCTACCGAATGAGGTTTGCTAATCCCTAGGAATAGGGGCACAGTACATAATTCTATTTTTCTGCTTGCCAAGCAGTCAGTCAAGGAGTCGGGCTGAGCAGGCCTAAAAGCCACCACATATTCGCATGTACGCACCGACTTTTTGTTTGATCAACACATTTGCAAAGAATTTACCTTGATCGAAAGAACTCACATCTAGAACATCTAATTTTGCTTGTAGTAATGCTTCTGCAGTTTTTCTGAGTTCAGCACCCTAAATGATACTTACAAGATAAATCCATATATGTGGAGTATGATCCTCCAAATTATCTTTATCATGACTGTCTCACAGACGTGGTACTAAAAGTGGAAGGTCTATATTCTGACGAGTTTACTTGCTCATGCAGGCTATAAATACATCTAGTCCTCAGTATCTTCGGCGACTTGATTCACGGAGTTGGAAGAGTTTGTCTGGAGTTCGTGTTAATGAGCAGATTGTGCAGCTAGTGCCGGATCAAGAGGTTACAGTCTATTCTAATTTACTTCACCAGCACTCGGTCACATTTTTGTCCCCTACATAATTGTACATGAGGACCCAAAGTAGTCATGTTTGAATCTACACTTCTCCTCGATTCATTTACTTACTCTTGTATTCATCTATTTCTGCACTTCCCGCTTAACATGCTCTTGTTTCCTTTGATTTATTTACTTGCTCTTATCCGTGCTCTTGTTTCCATTGATTTAATGTGACTGTGGTATTGCTCATTGTTACTTTTACACAAGAGTACTTCAAATTATTGTTGTTTTTTCACTTCAAATTCTCTTTGTTAACAATTCATGCAGAAGTTCCAAGTTCTGTTGCGATGCATAAAACTATGGGCTAGGAGGCGGGGACTTCATTGCCATGTATGTTTTGTAATATGTGCTGCTGATTGCCGTTCAGTTATATTCTGGTCTGACCGTGTCATGTTGACATGTCCTATGCCATTTTGCAGTTGCTTGGTTTCTTTGCTGGGATTCATTTGGCGATTCTTGCAGCATATGTTTGTCAGAGATTTCCAAATGCCACTGCCAATGGTCTATTCACCATGTTCTTTGAGATATTTGCTCACTGGCCTTGGCATATTCCAGTAGATCTGCATGGTCAGCAAACTAACTGCACGCGTTCAGATGGGTGTTTAATGCCCATAGTGATGCCTTGTTCTCCGCCGGAGCTCTGTGCGTCTAATATGACGGAAGGTACCTTCAGGAAGATCAGAGAGGAGCTTATGCGTGGTTATGTTTTGACCAAGGTCAGTAAGTTAGGTAGTTTCACTTATAGTTGTGTTCGTCCTGCTTTTCGAAGTTTGGTGGAGTTTGTGAAATGCACAGATTTTGTTATTCTGAGGAGGTTTTGTCTAAAACTCTATATGGTCTAGATATTTAGTCATTTATTGAAACAAAGTGTACTAAAGCTGTAACAAGTAATATGGATTGGAGGGAGTAGCTTTCCTTTTTTAGTATAATGATGGTGGATTGGTGATATGTAGCTGAGATTGGTCAACTTGCTAATGCTTTACATAAACCAACACATTCTGACATTCCTATGCCACAAATTCAGATCTTCCATGCATACATGTATTCGGCACTCTTTCCTGTTCTAAATTTCTTTCCCAGGGACAACTAATCCACTGTTTCATACCACTATGGTTTCTGCATCTCAACCATTCCAAATGATCTAGCTTGACACATAGACACCTATCTCGTGTTCCTTTTTCACTTCAAGTACTTGACTATATTTACTTTTTGCATTTTACTATACACCTAGTTCATTGATACTCATCTGAAGTTTTAGTTCACAATATCATTTCAGTGAGCATACATTTTCGCCCTTGTCTGTCCTCTTAACAAAACTGTACATGATGCAGCTTATCTTGGAATATTTTTGCGGTTCAGTTTTCTCTAGTACTAGACCAGTGCACATATGTTTGCTTGAACACTTCGAGTTTATTTTTGCATCAACTCTTAATAGTTCTTTATTGTTTGGCACAGGACCTAGGTAGCCATGATTTTGAGTGGGCATGGATTTTTGAACCCTTCCCATATTCGACAACATATGAACAATTTCTTCGCATTGCTCTATGTGCTCCAACTTCTGAAGAACTGCATGATTGGAGTGGATGGGTTAAATCCCGCTTTCCTTACCTTATTCTCAAGGTTTGTTTGCTGCAGTGCAGTCGTGTTGTTTTTCCTTCATACTCACGCAGCTCAACTATTCATTTAGTGCAAGGATGTAAATCTAAATGGTTTTAACTTGTGGTCTGCAGCTGGAAGATAACGGCATTGAGTGTGACCCCAATTCATCACAGGAAGTTGATCATACAGTCGTCAAACCCAACATTGTATATCACTGGGGCCTCATCCCTCAATCAGATACTCTTCTTGATACTAGCTCTCTGAAGGAAGATTTCATGAAATATGTCATCAATGATGTCTATGGAAAGGTGAAATGTACAGACTCAGAGCTGACGTTGTCCCTCGTTGGCGCATCAGAGCTGCCAAAAAGCATGTACAATGACTCATTTTACTCTCGGCACCTGCACCAGTATGGGGTGGGCTACCAGGCAGCAGCTGACTGTTGGAGTACAATTGGCTAGGATATTGCTGGATCATCTGGCACTTACTCTTTTGCATCTTATATGCTGATCATCGGGCCGATACTCAATCATGTCTGTTGGTTTCTTCTCATTTCCTTATTGCCCCTAGCAAAGGGAATCTGAAGACCAGGGTATTCTTTTATTAGCTCCAGGTGCGCTAAGATCGTGAAACTGACTTGGGTCTGCTCTGATGGTTATTCAAGCGCATGTGTAGTGGTCAGTATTATCGGCATAGTGTCTGACAAGAAAGGAAAAAAACGTATATTGGCATGGTGGCCTATAGCAGTAGAATGTAAAATGTAGGTTATTGTTTCAAAAAAAAAATGTAGGTTACATGGCTCACAGCTGCCAAGCAGAAGTCGGTGGAAGGGTTACTGGAAACCCATTGAAGATGGGGAGGCAAACCAAAAAAAAAGGTAAAATGTCTACATGAACGGGTCCAAGTGCTGGTTTCTGCTGTGAATTCTGGTGCCTGCTGGGTGCAAATCACCCAAGTTGTCTGCAATGTATAGTTGATCTTCTCAGTAGTATGTGCTGTTACATTTTGCGAGCAGGACAGCCCTTGCCACTGAACCATTTTTTTTTTTTGCGCTAACACTGAACCATTCTTTTGTACTCCGGAGTGCCTGATCTGATGTGGTGGTACTGAATAATAAACTGTAAAGTGAAAAACCAGTTGAAACCTGTATGTGGTCCTGTGTTCTGGTGCAGAGGTGGATGATGTTTGCTAGTAATGGTTTGTACGTATTTGGTATTGATGATGATGACGGTGATGGTGATGCATAGTGTTCAGCATGATGGTATTTTGTTGCTGCGTACATGGTCCAGGGTCTGGCGTTCAGGTGAGAGGAGATGCATTTGGTCCAGGCCATTATGGCCTTGGCTCGTAGGTGTATGTGTGCCGTCATAGTATTTGCGTCACGCCTGATGACCCAGGCTAGCTCTCGGGATCATTCTATTTTTGAGATCCGAAGTTTGCGCATCATAGACAAGAGACCCACCCTACAAACCACGGCAAATACGGCGGCACAAACAACCATGTGCTCTGACTTTACTGAACCAGCTGCCAAGTTTGTGCACATGTTCTTAATTTCAGTTACTACCAAGTCTGTGGACCTGTTGTTGATTCGAGAAAAAAAAGTGTGTAGATATGTTTGCCATGGAAAAGGGAACAGCAAGAGCGATGCGGCAGAGGTGAAAGCGGGAATTCACTCGCGTTGTGTGCATACATGGTCGTTGTCACATGGTGGTGGTGGCACAGGGCCACGCAGCCGCGCTCCGGGCCACGGCGAGCGGCGTCGCGGTCACCGACAGCGGAACAGAATCATCGGCAGCTTTTGGCGTGGCGAGTAACATGCACGGCCACTAGCTACTCCATCCATCGGTCCCGAAGCCATCTCACTCATCTGCGCACATGCGCTGCGCAGCCCACCCACGTCCGGCCGAGATCCCGACGCGCCCTCGCACCCGCGCCACACGAAAGCACATCAGTGCGCAGGGGAAGCCGGTCGACCCGGGGCGCGCACGCTCCCTCGATCAGCCCGCAGGCAGGGCGCGGCCGGTTATACACCGCACGTGCCGGCCAGCGCGCGCCGGGGCCATGCCCACGCATGCCATGCTCAGGACGCGTACGTGGGCGCGTGCAGCCAGAGCATGCGTGATGGCAACCCGGCCGAGAGCGCGCGCGCGGCCGGCAGGTCTCGCTCGCACGGAGCAACAGGACAGAGCTCGACGACGACGCGGCCGGGCCGGTGCACATACGTCCGACCAAATGCACGGAGTGGAGCGGAGAAACTCGGCACTAGTGCACATGCGCCTCTTGCGCGCACGAGCCGGCAACCGGCATTGCCCGCCGGTGGAGCGTGCAGCCGAAGCATGCGTGATGGCAACCGGCGCGCGAACACGCACGCGGCCGGCAGGCCTCTCGCTGGCACGGACAAGCAGGACACGACTCGCGCGCGTACGTCCGCCGCCCGGCCGTGCCATGCCATGCCCGTACCTGGCGCGGCCGCCCACCCGCTCGACGCGACGGCCCGACAGGCACACGAGCGGGTGCCGCGCCGGCCAACCGCGTACGTACAGCAGCGTAAATGCACGCTCGTACGTACTCCATTGGCGAGTTACGTGCTCGCGTCCTGATCTGGCCGGCGAAGGTCCCCGGTTGGGCGACGGGCGACGGCGCATTAACTGGACGCGCGTGACAAGTCGACCGTGGTGGATCCTTGATCACGGACGGATGCGTGCGAGCGTACCGTTGCTGGTACGCTGCCGCGCCTGCCTGCACGTACAGATTTATATGCCTCCCTCATTAGCTGCGCGGCATCTGCATGTTCCGGTAGTCCAAGTACCGCCCGCTGCATGCATGTGCAGTTTGTCTCGACGCCGATCCACCTGCCCTCGTCCGCTGGCCACTACTATAGCTAGCTCAGCTCCATGCGTGGACGGCCCCAAACCAGCTCGTGCGGTGCATAACTCACTGCACGCATATACTCCCTCCGTTTCTAAATATTTATCTTTCTAGAGATTTAAACAAATAATTACATACGGAGTAAAATGAGTGAATCTACACTCTAAAATATGTCTATATACATCCGTATGTGATAGTTCATTTGAAATCTCTAAAAAGACAAATATTTAGAAACGGAGGAAGTAGTATAGATAGATAAAAATGTATTACTGGATTCATGTCCTGAATCCGAAAGCATATGTCGTCTCTTCTTTCGTTGACATGCCGCGTTGTTTCTCCCAATGCACATGAAGAGGGCGGTGCAATGGCAATACAAGAAGGCTGATGAAAATTGCCGTCGACCTGAAAAAAGATAAGACTTAACCAAGTCTAGGTCAAGTGAGATAATATGTAAGAAAAAAACTAAAAATATTACACGGATCTTCATGTAAGAGCATCTACAGTCGGACTTTGTAAATTCGGCCCCTCAAACGCCCGCGGACATGACCGGGCGTGTCCGCGGACAGTGACCGGTCACGCCTCAAATTAGCACTCTTCATTCGAGTCTCTCATATTTCAACCCCAAAGCATGCAAAAAAAATCCTATGTACTACTACGTACTACCCTAGCTAACCTTCGTCATCGGAGATGACCACGACGTAGGTGCCAGCACTGGTAGAAAAAGAGGCTTCCATACGCCCCCATTAGTCCCCAAAACAATCGAACCGCGACAAAAGGGGTCTTTAGTCGCGGTTCGGGAGGAGACCCGCGACCAACTATCTGGGCCCAGCGCGCTCGGTCGACAGCTGGCGGACGGGAGGGGCTTTAGTCCCGGTTGGCCTGGCCAACCGGGACTAAAGGTCCCGAAGGCCTTTAGTCGCGGTTGGCCAGGCCAACCGGGACTAAAGGCCCATCCAGCTGGCGGACGGGAGGGGCTTTAGTCCCGGTTGGCCTGGCCAACTGGGACTAAAGGTCCCCGAAGGCCTTTAGTTGCGGTTGGCCAGGCCAACCGGGACTAAAGGCCCATCCCTATATATAGGACTCAGCTCACTTCACTTCACTCAGCTCACTTCACAATTTTCAGAAGGGGGTGGTGGGTTTGCTTTTGGTTCCTCCTATGCACACAAGGTGTTCGATGAAATGCCCGAGAGCCTGAAACAAACATGATATGAAGTGTCCGAGCCACACTTGAGCTTTCTCATTTATTTTTCCTCCGCGATCGCGGTTAGCAACTTGAACCTTTCATGTGTCATTGATAAAATATGCATGTGTGTAGTTCATTGTTTAATTTGTATTATTTCTAGCTAGTTAGTTTAACAAATGCATGATGGTTAATTATATACTTTATATAATAATAATGCAGATGAATCGGCAATGGATGTACGGTCCCCGACTCTCCGGCGAGTTCACTACGGGTTTGAAAGATTTCCTCGTAGTGGCAAATGCGAACAAGCAGCAAGGTTTTATTATCTGTCCATGTGCTGTCTGTAAGAATCAGAAGGGTTACTCCTCCTCAAGAGACGTTCACATGCACCTGCTTCGGCACGGTTTCATGCCAAGCTATAATTGTTGGACCAAGCATGGAGAAAGAGGGGTTAGAATGGAAGAAGATGAAGAAGGGGATGATATCGATGACAACTATCATGATCATTTCGGTGATACTTTCATGGAGGATGATGCTGAAGGTGGGGAAGGGTTAGGTGAAGGTGAAGAAGAGGCACATGATGAGCCCGCTGATGATCTTGGTCGGACCATTGCTGATGCACGGAGACGCTGCGAAACTGACAAGGAGAGGGAGAATTTGGATCGCATGTTAGAGGATCACAAAAAGTCGTTGTATCCAGGATGCGATAATAGTCTGAAAAAGCTGGGCTGCACACTGGATTTGCTAAAATGGAAGGCACAGGAAGGTGTAGGTGACTCATCATTTGAAAATTTGCTGAAAATGTTGAAGAATATGTTTCCGAAGAATAACGAGTTGCCCGCCAGTACGTACGAAGCAAAGAAGGTTGTCTGCCCTCTAGGTTTAGAGGTTCTGAAGATACATGCATGCATTAACGACTGCATCCTCTACCGCGGTGAATACGAGAATTTGAATGAATGCCCTGTATGCACTGCATTGCGTTATAAGATCAGAGGCGATGACCCTGGTGACGATGTTGAGGGCGAGAAACCCAGGAAGAGGGTTCCCGCCAAGGTGATGTGGTATGCTCCTATAATACCACGGTTGAAACGTCTGTTCATGAACAAAAAGCATGCCAAGTCGTTGCGATGGCACAAAGAGGACCGTAAGTCCGACGGGGAGTTGAGACACCCCGCTGATGGAACGCAATGGAGAAAGATCGACAGAGTGTTCAAAGATTTTGCAGCTGACGCAAGGAACATAAGATTTGGTCTAAGTACTGATGGCATGAATCCTTTTGGCGAGCAGAGCTCCAGCCATAGCACCTGGCCCGTGACTCTATGCATCTACAACCTTCCTCCTTGGTTGTGCATGAAGCGGAAGTTCATTATGATGCCAATTCTCATCCAAGGCCCTAAGCAACCCGGCAACGACATCGATGTGTACCTAAGGCCATTAGTTGAAGAACTTTTACAGTTGTGGGCCAGACCTGGTGTACGTGTCTGGGATGAGCACAAAGGAGAGGAATTTGACCTACGAGCGTTGCTTTTTGTAACCATCAACGATTGGCCTGCTCTCAGTAACCTTTCGGGACAGACAAATAAGGGATACAATGCATGCACGCACTGCTTACATGAGACTGAAAGTGTACGTTTGGTTAATTGTAAGAAGAACGTGTACCTGGGTCATCGTCGATTTCTTCCCCGAAATCATAACGTAAGAAAGAAAGGCAAGCATTTCAACGGCAAGGCAGATCACCGGCCGAAGCCTGCGGAACGTACTGGTGCTGAGATATTTGATATGGTCAAGGATTTGAAAGTCATCTTTGGAAAGGGTCCTGGCGGACAATCAGTTCCGCGGGGAGTTGACGGGCACGCACCCATGTGGAAGAAGAAATCTATATTTTGGGAGCTAGAATATTGGAAAGTCCTAGATGTCCGCTCTGCAATCGACGTGATGCATGTTACGAAGAATATTTGCGTGAACCTGCTAAGCTTCTTGGGCGTGTATGGGAAGACAAATGATACAAAGGAAGCACGGCAGGACCAGCAACTTTTGAAAGACCCAGATGACCGGCATCCGGAATGGTTTCAAGGTCGTGCCAGCTACGCTCTTACCAAAGAAGAGAAGGTCATTTTTTTTGAATGCCTGAGCAGTATGAAGGTCCCGTCTGGCTTCTCGTCGAATATAAAGGGAATAATAAACATGGCGGAGAAAAAGTTCCAAAACCTGAAGTCTCACGACTGCCACGTGATTATGACGCAATTGCTTCCGATTGCTTTGAGGGGGCTCCTACCGGAAAATGTTCGAGTAGCCATTGTGAAGCTATGTGCATTCCTCAATGCAATCTCTCAGAAGGTAATCAATCCAGAAGATCTACCACGGTTACAGAACGATGTGGTCCAATGCCTTGTCAGTTTCGAGTTGGTGTTCCCACCATCCTTCTTCGATATTATGACGCACCTCCTGCTCCACCTAGTCGAAGAGATTTCCATTCTCGGTCCTGTATTTCTACACAATATGTTCCCCTTTGAGAGGTTCATGGGAGTATTAAAGAAATATGTTCGTAACCGTGCTAGGCCAGAAGGAAGCATCGTCAAGGGCTATGGAAATGAGGAGGTAATTGAGTTCTGTATTGACTATGTTCCTGACCTTAAGCCGATTGGTATTCCTCAATCGCGGCACGAGGGGAGACTAAGTGGAAAAGGCAAGATCGGAAGGGAATCCACGATATGTATGGACGGTCATTCTATGACTGAAGCACACCACACAGTTCTGCAAAATTCCAGCTTGGTGGCTCCGTACTTCGAGCAACACAAGAATATTTTACGCTCGGACAACCCGGGGAAGCCTGAATCCTGGATTAGAAAGGCCCACATGGAGACTTTCGGCAGTTGGTTGCGAAAACATTTAATGAATGACAATGATGTTGGAGATCAGCTGTACATGTTGGCCAAGAAACCATCTTCGACTATAACGACTTTCCAAGGGTACGAGATAAATGGGAATACATTTTACACCATCGCCCAAGATAAAAAGAGCACCAACCAAAACAGTGGTGTCCGCTTTGATGCAGCAACCGAGAATGGGCAAAACGTCACATATTATGGTTACATAGAGGAGATATGGGAACTTGACTATGGACCCTCCTTTAAGGTCCCTTTGTTCCGGTGCAAATGGTTCAAGCTAACAGGAGGTGGGGTAAAGGTGGACGAGCAATACGGAATGACAATGGTGGATTTCAACAATCTTGGTTACCTTGACGAACCATTCGTCCTTGCCAAAGATGTCGCTCAGGTTTTTTACTTGAAGGACATGAGTAGCAAACCGAGGAAACGGAAAGATAAGAAAACGATCAGTACATCATGCGATGATCCAAAGCGGCACATTGTTCTTTCAGGGAAAAGAAACATCGTGGGAGTGGAGGACAAGACAGACATGTCAGAAGATTATAATATGTTTGGTGAAATTCCGCCCTTCAAAGTGAACACTGACCCAAGCATTAAGTTAAATGATGAGGATGCTCCATGGATACGGCACAATCGTAAGCAAGCAGGGACACAAGGGAAGAATTGATGTGTAATAATTTATTGTACCAAACTTTGTATTTGGTCGATGAACTGAATGATGTATCAAACCTTTTATCAAACCTTCAAGGGATTTTTAAAATGAATTAATTTTATTTTTCTGATTTTTTTGATATATAATCGTATTTTTAAGATTTTAAAATGAATTAGTTTTATTTTTCTGATTTTTTTGATATATTATTTGTATTTTTAAGAATTTAAAATGAATTAGTTTTATTTTCTGATTTTTTGATATATAATTGTATTTTTAAGATTTTAAAATGAATTAGAAACAAAATAATATAAACTTTAATAAAATATATAAGTACAAACAAAATAAAATAAATTTTAATAACATAAATAAATAAGTAATTAGAAACTTTAATAGCAAAAATAATTATCATAAAGTAAAATAAATAAGTAATTAGAAACAAAATAAAATAAAATAAATAAGTTTTTGTTGTAAGTAGAAACAAAACAAAATAAATAAAGCAAAAAAAACAAAAAACAGGCAAAAAATAAAAAATTGCCACCTACTGGGCCACCACGGCCTGAATACGACTAGAAACCATTAATGGGCCAGGATTCAGGCCCGCAGAAGGCCCAGTAGGCCCACAGGCACATAGTGACAGAATAGGCCCGTAAGCCTGCATTTGAGAGGAGCTCGAAGTGGTGAGCGCAGCCGCGCTTATAAACCACTGTCGAAGCCTCTCGGCTAGCGAGGTGGGACTAAACATCCCACCGCACCGCGCCAGTTCCAGCACAGACCCTTTAGTCCCGGTTGGGGAGGCGGACCGCGACTAAAGGGTACCCTTTAGTCGCGGTTGTTGTCCCCAACCGCGACTAAAGGGTCTTTCTGCGCGGGAACGAAAGGGCGCCAAAACCCTTTAGTCCCGATTGGGGAGGCGGACCGCGACTAAAGGGTACCCTTTAGTCGCGGTTGGTGCGGCCAGCCGCGACTAAAGGGTACCTTTAGTCGCGGTCCGCCTCCCCAACCGCGACTAAAGGTGCGTCTATAAATACTACACTTAGCAGTTTCGCCACTTCCCATTCTCCTCTCTCTCGACGCCGAAGCGCTGCCCCGACGCCGATCGACGCCGAAGCCCTGCCCCGACGCCGACGCCGACGCCGAAGCCCTGCGCGCCGCCGCCCCCGTCCCCAGTGAGCGCCGCCTCCGCCCGTGCCCTGCCCTTGCCCTTGCCCGCCGCCCGCCGCCCGACGCCCTGCCGCCCGCGCCCGCTGGCCTGCCTGCCGTCCTCCGCGCGCCGGCAGAAGAAGAAGAAGAAGGAAGAAGAAAAAGGAAGAAGAAGAAGAAAGAAAAAGGAAAAGGAAAGAAGAAGAAAGAAGAAGAAGAAAACAAAAGAAAAACAAGAAAAAAGGAAGAAAAAAAGGAAAAAGGAAGAAAAAAAGAAAACAAAAGAAAAGGAAGAAAGAAAAACAACAGAAAGAAAAAAGGAAGAAGAAAAAGGAAAGAAAAAAAGAAGAAGAAAAAAAGGAAAACACAAGAAAACAAACAGAAGAAAAAAAAAGAAAACAAAAAAAACAGAAGAAAAACAAAGGAAGAAGAAAAAAACAAAAGAAAACAAAAAAACAAACAGAAGAAAAAAACAAAAAAAAAAGAAAACACAAGCAAAAAGAAAAGGAAAAAGAAAGAAAAAAGAAAACAAAAGAAACACAAGAAAAACAAACAGAAGAAAAAACAAAGGAAGAAGAAAAAAAGAAAGAAGAAAGAAAGAAGAAAAAGGAAGAAGAAAAAAAGAAAGAAGAAAAACAAAGGAGGAAGAAAAACAAAGGAAGAAGAAAAACAAAGGAAGAAGAAAAAAAGAAAGAAGAAAAAAAAAGGAAGAAGAAAAAAAGAAAGAAGAAAGAAAGAAGAAAAAGGAAGAAGAAAAAAAGGAAGAAGAAAAAAAGAAAGAAGAAAAAGGAAGAAGAAAAACAAAGGAAGAAGAAAACAAAGGAAGAAGAAAAAAAGAAAGAAGAAAAAGGAAGAAGAAAAAAAAGAAAGAAGAAAGAAAGAAGAAAGAAAAAGGAAGAAGAAAAAACAAGAAAGAAAAAGGAAGAAGAAAAAAATGAAAACCAAATGAAAACCAAAAGAAAGAAGAAAGAAAAAGGAAGAAGAAAAAAAGAAGAAGAAAGGAAGAAGAAAGGAAGAAGAAGAAAGAAAGAAAAAAGAAAAAGGAAGAAGAAGAAAGGAAGAAGAAGAAAGGAAGAAGAAGAAAGAAAGAAGAAGAAAGGAAAAAGGAAGAAGAAGAAAGGAAGAAGAAGAAAGGAAGAAGAAGAAAGAGGAAGAAGAAAGGAATAAGAAGAAAGAAAGAAGAAAGAGGAAGAAGAAAGGAAGAAGAAGAAAAAAAGAATTTTTACTTAAAGAATCTTATTTTTTAATTCCTCCTCCTCTATGTCCCCTTAATCTTATTTTTTAATTCCTTTATACTTAAAGAATTTTTACTACATGCAGGAGCGACATATGGCGGACGATAGAACCGAGCCGCTTAGGGATCCGGAGGCTGAACGTTATTTAATGGGCATCATCAACAACGAGATTCCTTATGTGCCGGGCTCAGAATATGAGCAACAAGAGGATGTAGTCTCTTCTTTTCTGAACCTTTACGGTGGAACAGAGATTGTCGATGATCAAGAAGGTGAAGGAATGGACATTGTCGACGGAGGTCAACCGTCAACAACCGACGATCTCGAATTGCAAGTAGCAACCACCTCCGGCGAGGTATATATATACATTGAGCCTCTCGTGATACAAACTTACTGAAATGTGAATACATATGTATTAACGCGCGCGACTCTCTTTCTTTTTTTAGCCCTCCGGATCGAGTACGACAAAGCGTGGCAAATCCAAGGCGATGAAAACAGGAGAAACATATGCCATTGAGTTTGTCAGTGAAACCGGCAAGCCCCTACAGCACACCTCAAAGTTTATCAACCAATGCGGAGTCGTTGTTAGAGACAACGTCCCGATCACCGTCCAGGAATGGAAGGAGCCAAAGAAGGCACGTCTTGGTTTCAGTTTTGTCGACAAGAGAACGAAAAAGGATTGCCGGAGAAAGCTTATGGAACATTTCATTCTACCTCCGGAATACAACAAAGTCGATGAATTCGGTAACGAGGTTCCGGGTGAATGTCAGAGGAGGAGGCTAGTTAAAGAGTTCGCTCTTCAGAAGATGGGCGAAGCATTCCGGAACTTCAAGAAAAATTTAACCCGTGACTATGTCAACAAGGGCAAGACTCCGGATTTCAATGGACAACATGAGAAACTGAAAGATGATTGGCCAGAATTTGTGAGGCAAAAGCAATCGGAGCATTTCAAGGAAATATCAAAAAAAATAAGGATAATGCGAGTAAGAAAAAGTTCCATCATATTATGGGGCCAGGAGGATACCGCCTTTCGGAGCCTAGGTGGCAGAAGATGGAGGAGGACCTGAGGGTGCGAGGAATCCCTCTAGGTACAGAGGGATGGGACCCAAGGGCCAAAAGCTGGTGGTACGGGCATGGGGGATCGCTAGACCCGGAGACAGGGGTGTGTGTTCACCGGCAGAGACAGTTTGCTCCCACCCAAGCCCTTATTGACGCAATGACCCAAGCTCAAGAGGGCTTGATCAAGTTCAACAGAGAGAAAGACGCACTGACAACAGCCCTCGGGAATGATGAACACGGAGGACGTGTACGAGGCAAAGGCAAAGTTCCGTGGAAAGTAGGGTTTTCCCAGGACAATGACCCGTACTGTTACAGAAGCCGTAAGAGAAAGACGGACCGGGATGCAGATCTTATGACGAAGTTTGCATCGGAACTCCATGAGTTGAAGCAGACCGTGCATGAACTAGTGAAAGAAAAATCGGCTGCAGGGCCGCATGAAGATCATGAAGCGGATCGCGGAAGCCAGCAGCGGAGAAGCAGCGTGGCTTCCACGGATGCCCCGCCTGGTGCTAGTGCACCGATGATCGAGATTCGTGCACCGGAGCCTCACTACCCCGTGGATGATGTAAAGGAGATGAAAGAATGTGATCTGCATTATCCCGTGGGGAACGTTTCCACGAAGGTAGCAAGCGGCAGTGCTTTACCCTGTACACCTGGAGCACTCCACCACAACAACCCCATTGCATATGGCTATGCTCGTGTCACGGTGGAAGACATAGTCCAAGGGTTTGAGGACCTGGAGATTGACAAACCTACACCCGAAGGGGAGAGAAGACTTGGAGATGTCAAGCGCCAGTTCATTCTATGGAAAAAGAAGTACATAGTGTTTCCAGGCGAGGCGCCAAGGCTAGCAAGTCCACCCCCCTCCGATGGTGGTGGTGGTGGTGGTGGCGGCGGTGGTGGTCGTGGTGGTTCACCTACACCTCCTTCACGCCATTCGACGCCGTTCCCCGATCCACAACCTCCGGCGGGTACGACGCCCCCCAATCCTCCTCCGGCGGGTACGACGCCCCCCAATCCACCTCCGGCGAAGAAGCAGAAGCAGGCGGACAGCAAGGAAACCCGCTCCTGGACTATTAACCCGGACCCTTATGTACCTAAGACCACAAGGGTACCGGAGCCATCACTGAAGCCTCTCCTCCCAAGGCCTGGGGAACTTAGTGAAGCTGAAACCAAATTGGCCGCGTCTGCTGATTATGAGAAATGGAAGGCGGATATGAAGGCGAAAAAAGAGCCTGAGCCCAAGCAAGTATTCACTGAGAAGCAAAAGAAGTGGGCTAAGGATTTTTTGACGACACCGTCCCAAGCCGAGCTGAATATGCCTGACGACTATGGACATGAACTTCGTAGGCAAGCAAAAATATTGAAGGAGGAGAAAGAAGAAAGTAAAAAAAGCGGGAAACAAGTTGACCAGCTCGGGATGCAGAAGAAACAATCGATCCCCCCGCTCATAGTGAAAGCCGGTCCGGAAGAGGACCCCGAGATCATAGCAGCTGCGGCAGCACTTGGATTGACTGTAGCGAGTGCCATGAAACAAGCGTCCGAGATGGGTTTGACTCTTCGTGCCTTCTTAGGCCTTGAGGATGCGCCAGTATGTGAGATAGCATTACAATATGTGCGGAATGGGCCTCTCGTCGAGCCTGCGCGGGAAAAGAGTCTACCACCACAAATGCGAAATCTGCTACGTTGGTACAAGCAATTCATAACATGGGCCGACAAAGAATATATTTATGCGGATGTTACAGATGAGCATCACACCAAACGGTACTCTGTAGAAGTTCATATGAGTGAATTGTTCCAGCTGTTCAATCTGCGCGACCTCGACAAATCTATGCTGAGTTGCTACGTTCTGTAAGTGATTTATTTCTACCTCATCTCGTTCTTCATTGCCTGCACTATATATATATATATTGTCCTAACTATATTGTTGCGTACGCTATTATGCAGATTGAAGATTTGGGAATGCAAAATAAGAAACATCCATGATGTTGGGTTCATTGACCCACATATCGTTAATGGACATGTGTTACAACATCACCCCGAAGACGTGGAGAAAGACTTGTACAAGTTTCTTAGAAAGCATCAACTCAAAAGTCATATTCTATTTCCTTACCATTTTGGGTGAGTGTTTCTCTCTTGTGCCCATTCTCTTTTGTTTACTCCATGCATGGTATGTCTAATCGATGAGTTATGCATGACTGTGCATGTAACGTGTCCGCAGGTTCCACTGGATTCTGCTAAATATTGAACTTCACACCTCCAGAGTTCTAATCATGGACTCTATGGATTCGGATCCAAAGCGTTGGGCCGACATGAGAAAAATGCTGCAAAAGTAATTATTTTCAATCATTTGAACTCTATATCGATCGGTCTCTTTTGTTCATTTCCTAATATCAAGTAACTAATAACTCCCTTGTTCATTTAATTTTCTTTGCCCTGTAGGGTTTGGAGACGGTTCTCAGAAGAAATTGTCGGTGAATTCAAACATGAGCTAGATTTCAGAAGGTTAGTTAATGTGGATAAGCAGCCACCGGGGACCAATCTATGTGGATACTATGTTTGTGAGAACATCTGGAGACACACCTCTGAGCGGAAGGCATCGGATAGCGTGCGGAACGCGACGGATAACTTGCGGAGGAGGCTTAGTCCAGAAGCTCGCTTCCGACCAATTCAAGAAGAATTAGCAGGATTTTTCATGAGGGAAGTCATCAATCCTAAAGGAGAACACTATACCGAGGACGAAGAAATTTATATGCATACCCGAGATTGAAACTTGTACGAAGTTGTATATGGTCATCCATCCTAATTGTGTATGGAAACTTGTTCGAAGTTGTATATGGTCACCCGAGATTGAATATATATTATATATTCCTCTTGAATTCTTCTTGTTTGAAATTTCATATGCATGTATATAGTAGCGTAGAATATGTGTACTGAAACTTTATCAAAATTAAAATAAAACACAAAATATAATATAAAAGAAATAAAACACTCCAAACTAAAAAGAAACCAGGTTTAGGGGGGTTAAAACCCTAAACCTGCGGAGGAGCCCTTTAGTCCCGGTTGGCCACGAGAACCGGGACTAAAGGTCCTCCGCCCCGACGGACCACGGGCGCCCACGTGGACGGGCCTTTAGTCCCGGTCAGCCACAAGAACCGGGACTAAAGCCTTTAGTCGCGGTCCGTAAGAGGCGCGACTAAAGGGGGGGGGGGTCTTTAGTCGCGCATATTTAGTCCCGGTTGCACAGTCGGGACTAAAGGCTGTTGCGAACCGGGACTAAAGGGCTTTTTTCTACCAGTGCAGGTGCCCGCTGGACGGGCGGGTAGGAGGGCTCCGGCTCATCCTTCTCCTGCTCGACCTCATCCATGTAGGCGAGCATCTCCGCCTCCTCCACCTCCTGCCGGCGACGGCGTCTGGCCTCAGCAGCCGACTCCGAGCGATGGGAATCGAGGATGGGTTGCTGCTCCGCCTGCAGATCCGCGTCACCAACGCCCCCAACATCCTCCTCCTCCTCCTCCTCCTCCTCCTCCGGATCCACTGCATCTGGAGGTAGCCCCACAGCGATTCGGGCTTCCCGCCTTGCCCGGATCTGCTCAAGGAGCTCAAGCCAGCGCTCCGCAGTTAGAAATGGGTGGCTCCTCACTCGGCGGCGTGGGGGCATGGCTACTAGGCGGACGAGGAGTGCAAAGTGGCGGCGGCGGACTGGCGGAGGAAAATGTGGATGGTAGGGTTTCAGTGCCGGCGGTCGACATAAATAACCGGGCTAGGCACTACGTAGTGTACCGGAGCGGCACCACGCGGCGACATTGCTCCGACGGAGGAGACGAGTTTTGGACCCCCGGGTTTCCAGACGTTTCCGCATGAGACCCCGTCGTCAGTCCGACGTGGTGGGTGGGCCCGGGCGCCCCCATATCCGTCCCATATTTGGGTGGGATATGAGGGGTGCCGGTCAGCCCGGGCGTGTGATGTCCGTTTGAGGCGTCCGTCTGGGTCAGATTTATTGTGACCAGCCAGCAACCGGGCGGGCCACTCGGGCGTTTCAGGCCGGTTTTAGACGCCCGGTTGTAGATGCTCTAAGATCCCACGAATATAGTATCAACTAAGACTTGGCTAACTGAGATTTGGCAATCCTGGAAAAAAAGTTTGGTTCACGCAAAATAAAAAATGAGACCAATCTAAAGGGCTAACCCTCGTTAGATTTTTTTATAGGAGAAACTTCACAAATACCGCGCGTCAAAATCAGGGCTTGAACTCGGGTGGGCTGGCAAAAAAAAAGGCTGGAAAAGATCCCTTTTGGTTTTGGATGGTGCTCTTCGTGTGTTAATGATCGGGACCGCGCGCTCCGCGAGCGTGTGCGCCGGCCGTGCGTCTGGCCGGCCGGGCGATGTGATATGCAAGAAAAGATGCGTGCACCATAGTCGCACAAAACCATCACGATTATTGGTCCTGATCGATCAGCCCCACGATCAAGTCTCACGTCTCGGTCGAGATTGCGATAAAGATGAAACACGAGGCCATAGCTAGGCTAGGCCGGTCCTCAACGTTAACACCATCATAGTCACGTACTGCTGCTTCTACAACTTGGCCAGTACGTGCTGGACATGTGTGCGTGCGTGGTAACAGGAGTGATCGCACTCTTTTAGTACTAACGTTTTGTCTTGCTCCGTATGGCTGATTGGTACGGCTGGTGAAAATTGCCGGTGACCTTCATGCTGCGAAATAGATGGAATGCGGATAGAACAGATTCTTTCTCTCAGTTGTTTCTCTCAGTGCAGATGAAGAGACCGGTGCTGGTGCAATTGCAATGCAAGAAGGCTGGTGAAAATTGCCGGTGACCTCCATGCTGCAAAATACATAGCGTCTGGATGGAACAGGTTCTTTCTCCCGGTGCAGATGAAGAGAGCGGTGCAACTCTAATGAGTATGCAAGAAGGCTGATGAAAATTGCCGGTGACCTCCCTGCATGCTGCGAAATACATGGAGTGCGGATAGAACATGTTCTTTCTCCCGGTGCGGATGAAGAGGGCGGTGCAACTGCAATTGCTATGCAAGAAGGCTGATGAAAACTGCCGGTGACCTGCAGAAGAAAATAATGGAAGCTGGTTCTCGCAAAATAAATGCACGGAAAAGATCCCTCTTGGATGGTGCTCTCCGTCTGTCATGGTCGGGACCGCGAGCGCCTACGCCGGCCGCGCGTCTGACCGGGCGATCCGGCGACGTGATGTGCAAGAAAGAAAGATGCGTGTACCGCAGTCGCACAAAGGCATCATGATCATCGGTCCTGATCGACGATCAGCCCCACGATCAAGCGACACGCCGGGTACGTACGTACGCCTCCGTAGAGATTGCGATCGCGATGCACGAAAGATGGAACACGAGGCCGTAGCTAGGTTTGGCTAGGCCGGTCCTCGACGTTGACACCATCGTAGTCGCGTACCGCTGGCTGCCGCTACAACTTGGCCGGTGCGTGCGTGTCGCCTCTCCATCGGCCGCACCCATCAGCCATACGCAGCAAAACAAAACATTAGTATACGGTACTAAGATAAGAAGAAGAGTACGATCACTTCTGTTACCACGCACGCACGCACGCACGCACGTACATGTGCCGTGCACGTACGCAGTTAGCCGGGCACACCAATCTATCGCTCTCGCATGGGATATGATGCGCATCGTGTGGTGTGCGTGTGTGACACGAAGCGAGTGAGCGGGCAAAACCCACCGGAGGTTCTAATTATTTCTAATTCACATGTGTCGACTCAGTTAAAAGGCTTCGCAAATGCATGGTCAGTCTGAATTCTTCTGTAAATTGGTCACTGAGGTCCTACGCTACTATGGAGCCCTAGCTATAGCTACCGTGGCGGATTAAATAACGCCGCATTGCTAGTGTCATTCACACGATGTGTAGAGTTAGCCGCACAAAAACATGACGATTACGGTCGTGATCATCGCCCCATGATCAAGTGTCACGCTCTTCCGTTCCCCATGCATGTACGTAGTACGCCCCAGCAGTGTTTTTCAAGCTCCACGACAAAGCAAAAGATGATGATTTCGCGTCCTGAACCTTGAGTACGTAATAAACAGCATCATAATTTGGGCTGCAGTACACGTACTGGTACTCCAACCACAGCCGATGGACTGGTGTCGCTTCCCGGCAGCATCCATCAACAGTAACCCCGTCAGTACCATATACTGTAGCAAACTGGTACGGTACGATAACTAGTATTACCACGCATATGTCCAAGTCTCCGTGCAACCTTGTCACATCGCCGTCGCGTACGTCATAAATACTACTCCCTCCGTTTTTAAATATAAGTCTTTGTAGAGATTTCACCATGAGCCACAAAGGATATATATAGATGCATTTTAAGTGTAGATTCATCCATTTTGCTTCGTATGTAGTTTATCTAGTGAAATCTTTACAAAGACTTATATTTAGGAACGAAGGAAGCACTTCCTTTGATCTAGTCCCTCCATCCGCGAATAATTGTCATCAAAATATAAGTCTATCTTTTGATCTATCTTCCTTTGATCTATCTTTTGTTCTATTATAGAAAAGAGTAGTACTACCAAATATGACGTCAAATTGATATATTATGAAAGTACTCCCTCCGTCCGGAAATACTTGTCATCAAAATGAATAAAAGGGGTTGTATCTAGATGTATTTTAGTTCTAGATACATCTCTTTTTATCCATTTTGATGACAAGTATTTTCGGACGAAGGGAGTACATTTTAAAATGGATCTAGTGGCACTCCTTTAGTGCCATAAATGTTGCTACTTTTCTCAAAAAAATCGATCAAAATTTTAAAACTTTGACTTGAGACAAAAAATTGACGTACACTCATTCGCGGACCAAGGAAGTATATTAGGTGTTGCAATTTAATAGTGCATGGTTCAAAGGGAGTAGTAAGATAACAATGCGCCTAACACCTGTCAGAAAAAAACGACTCAGAAGCCGAAGTCATGCATCCTCACACGCCACCTAATCAGGAGAAACCAACCAAGATGTGGATATACATGGCCAGATTCGTACCGGCTCGACCTCATGTAGCTTAACACTAAGACTTGCACTTTACTGCTAGCTACACGAACGAGCACCGATCATGGCACCGGCGAGGGAGGGAGCGTGCGTGCACTGCACTGGCTGGGTTGTCCATTTTTCCGGTGGTGCGGCGGGAGGCCACGTCGGCCGGCGGCAAAGCACCGCACGTTTCCAGCCGGGCCCTTCCCCGGGGTCGTTATCGATGCGCGTTGTGGGCTCTGCTGCCGGTGAAGAGGGCGGTGCTGCTGCAATTGCAATGCGAGAAGGCCGGTGAAAATTGTCGGTGACCTGCAAGCTGTGAAATACATGGAGTGCGGATAGAACAGGTTCTTTCTCCTGGTGCAGATGAAGAGGGTGATGCTGGTGCAATTGCAATGCAAGAAGGCTGGTGAAAATTGCCGGTGACCTACATGTTGTGAAATACATGGACTGTGAATGGAATAGGTTGTTTCTCCCGGTGCAGATGAAGAGGGCGGCGCAATTACAATGGCTATGCAAGAAGGCCGGTGAAAATTGCTGGTGACCTGCATAACGGGAAAAAGAAGGAAGCTGCTTCTCGCAAAATAAACACGCGGAAATATCCCTTTTCGTTTTGGATGGTGCTCTTCGTCCGCTATGATCGGGACCGTGCGCTCCGCGAGCGCCTGCGCCGGCCGGGCGATCCAGCGATGTGATATGCAAGAAAGATGCGTGCACCCAAGTCGCACAAAAACATCATGATCATTGGTCCTGATCAGCCTCCTCACGTACGTACGTACGCCTCCATGGAGATTGCGATTGCGATGAACCCGGGCACATGCACGAAAGATGAAGCACGAGGCCATAGCTAGGGCTAGGCCGGTCCTCAACGTTAACACCATCATACTCCCGGACTGCTGGTGCTGCCACAACTTGGCCAGTACGCGCGTGTAACCTCTCGATCGGCCGCGCGCACCCATCAGCCGTACGGAACAAAGCAAAACATTAGTACTAAGGAGGTGTTTGGTTCAGAAGTCCTAGGACTTTTTCTAGTCACAGGGACTAATAAAAAAACTCTCTAGTAGAGTCTTTTTCTAGTCCCTGTAGAAAAAGTTCCTCCCGTTTGGTTCCTAGGGACTTTTTCTAGTCTCTGGGACTAAAAAGTCCCTGAACCAAACACCCTCTAAGATAAGAAGAGTACGATCGCTCCTGTTACCACGCACGCACGCACGCACGCGCGTCCAGCGGTCCAGGTATATGTGCCGTGCACGCAGTTAGCCAGCCACACCAATGACCAATCTATCGCTCTCGCATAGGATATGCTCATCGTCGACCCGTAATGAATCGTGTGGTGTGCGTGTGTGATACGAAGCGATTGGGCGACAGGTGATGGTGTGCCGGAGTAAAATCCACCGGAGGTTCTAATTTCTAACTCACATGTGTCGAGTCAATTAAAAAGCTTCGCAAATGCATAGTTGGTCCGAATTCTTCCGTCAGTTGGTCACTGAGGTCCTACGGCTATCGAGTCCTGACTACCGTGGCGCATTAACTAACGCCGCATCGGTATCATTTACCACACGTAATGTAAATTTGTATTATCACACAAACATGATGATTAGGCTGGCCATAGTGGGGTAACATAACCTGTAACATGCACTTGAGACTAGTAAACATGCTTATGTGGCACATAATTAAAGAAGAGAGAGGATTAGAGTAACATAGGTAGATACCATACCATGTTAAATGATACACTACTTTGTGTCATGCATGTCAATAAATATGATCATCTATGATACTATGTTACTATGCACTATGGAGGTAGTAGCATACACTAGTATTATATGCATGATACTAGTATACGTTACTTCCCATTATGACCAGCCTTACAGTCGTGATCATCGCCCCATGATCAAGTGTCACGCTCGTCCCCCATGCACGGCCTCGAGATTGCAAACTGCGGAACACGAGCCGCTGGTCCACGCCAGTAGTGTTTTTCAAGCTCCACGACAGAATAAAATGTGATGATTTCGCTTCCTGGAGACCGGAGTACGTAATAAACAGCATCATAATTAGGGTCGTAGTAGTACACGTACTGGTACTCTACAACCGATCGACTGGCGTCGCTTCCCGGCAACATCCATCAGCCGTAACGTCGTCAGTACCATATACAGTAGCAAGCTGGTACGATACAATAAACTCTGTGAAACTCCTATTACCACGCATGTCCAAGTCTCCGTGCAACGCTATCACATCGCCCTCGCACACATAATAACTAGTAGCAGTAAGATAACACGCGCATATCACCGGTCTATAAAAACATACACTGAAGCCGAAGCCATGCATCCTCACACGACAATTTCTTTTGTTGCGAAAGGGTCTAAATAAATAATTAACCGCCCGTAATGAGCCACCTAATCAAGGAGAAACTAACCAAGATGTGGATATATACGGCCAGATTCCTACCGGCTCGACCATATGTAGCTTAACCGCTAAGACTTGCACTTTCCTGCTAGCTACACGAACGAGCAAGGATCATGGCAATAGGGGCGAGGGAGCGTGCCTGCGTGCACCGCACCGGCCGGTTTGTCCGTTTTTCCGGTGGTGCGGCGGGAGGCCACGTCGGCCGGCCGGCGGCAAAGCAGCGCGCGTTTCCAGCCGGGCCCCTCCCTCTCCCTGGCCCGGGGTCGTTATCGGCGCAAGTTGTGGGCTCTGCTGCATGCTGCATGCCTCTTGACTTTCCTTCCCGGCCGTCCTCTTCCGCCGAGTTAATTGCAAGGCACTATCACACTTCGGCACGTTGTGACGAATCAGTATCACTAGTCATTTTTTTTTGCCATGCAGTGCCAACTCTAAGCCTAAGTGTTACAAAACGGTCTGACAGCCGTATAAGCTCGTATTGACCACGTTCTGACTGACCGGGCCCACTTGTCAGGTGCCACGGTGGCCTACCCGCTTGCACCCGCTCGGTCACTTGATCCAGCCCGGGTCGGTCGCACCAAGTAGCTGGGTCGGGTCGAATCGGACCGGACGAACCCTAGTTTCCTCTCCCCCCTCCCTCGTCTCCCTCTCCCCTCTCAGGCGATGGCGGCGCCGACTCCCGGCGGCGCCGACGGCGCGGGCGGGTACGGAGACCTTCCTGGCCTCGGCCCCGATGACCACTTAGGTCTGGACGACGTCGACGGCTCCAGTTCATACTACTCCAGCGCAGACGAGGATTGGGAGGAGGAGGCCGCACTATCCATGGAGGACAGGCTGAAGCTGGCAGAGATATGGGTGGCCCATCCTAGCAGTAGCCATTAGTGGACCAGTGGAGTTGCTGGCGGCGTGCTGTAAGTCATTCTCTTCTCTGCTTCTTTCTGTATATTGCAAAACAGGGGCTAGGGTTAGTGTTGCTCATGACAGTCTAAATTTGTGCTGTCAATTGTAGTTTGAATGATGCTGTTTGGGATGTTCGGATTCATTTCGATGCACAACACAATCTGGATAGGAAGATATGCAGCTCAGATGTGACATTTCTGAACTTATATGCACTGATGCACACACAAGGTTATTCCTTCTCTGATGAAATGTACCACATGAAGAATTTAGGCAGAGGAGAGGAAAGAGAGCAAGGGTTAGAGTTAATTGACACAAACATCAAACTGCAGCAACTTAAGAAGGAATATGAGCATAGTTTAGTTCTGAATTTGCTAGTGAGGGAAACAACACCTTTTGTATGTCAGATAGAAGAAAGATTAGTGAGACCAAACTACAGCAATGTCTGTCAGAGGAGAGAAGAAAATTTAGCAACTATATTGTATAGACCACCTGTTGTGTATGATCTCAGTGAGCCTGCAGTTCTTGCTGTTGATCAACAAGGTGTTGTTTTTCATAGTCAGTGCACACAAGAGAGCAGAAATTTCAGTAAGGAGAAGCTCAAAGCTGTAATGGAGGAAGAGGCAGTGCTAGAGGAGGGACATAATAACAGTGATGACTCTGAGGCTGCTGCATATGACAGTGATAACAATTCTTTCTGCATGGAGAAGTACAGGATAATTGAAGACACATAGATAATTGAGGGGAATAAACTAGCAGAGCAAGAAGTTGAAGATGAAGATTCAGATGACACTAAGGTTGAGGACTTGTTTGAGATGGAGGAGGAGGAGGAGCAGGAGAAGGAGGATGAGGTCAATGTTGTTGCAATAGAAGAGACACCAATGCAAAAACCCGCAAAGAAGAGGAAGAAGCTGGTAGTTAGGAGAGGCCCTATTACTAGGACACATTGAAGTGTGTTGGAGGAGGTGCAACCTGATTTCATTCCATCATCAGATGAAGAAGATGATGGGTTGCTGTTTGAGAATGAAGATGATGGACATGAGCCACTGTCATTTGTTCTACCTAAAGGGAGGAAGAGTAGGGCCAAGAAAAGGAAACCAAGGATCTGGTACAATGACAAACTTGAGCAACCACATCAGCAGTTATGTCTGTACATGTGCTTCAAGAATCAACAGCAATTCAGAGATGCTTTGTTGAGCTTGCACATCACACAGGCCAGAGACTTCAGGTATCACAGGAATTCAGACCAAAGGATCATTGCCTGTTGTAAGCAAGAGCACTGCCAGTTTTGCATAGTTGCTGCAGTTATCAAAGGGGAGAAGACTTTTGCTATTAAGAAAATGAGGCTGGAGCACACTTGCCCTAGCAGCACTGAGTCATCAAGGAATGTTGTTTTGGTGCTGTTTTGGAGTCATCAAGGAATGTTGTTTTGGTGCTGTTTTGGTGCAAAATATGGCTATTTTTTGTGTCAGAAACAGGAGAAGGCCGGGGTTTGGACACTTGCGAGAAACCAAAGGGCCGGGGACGTTTGAGTTTTCGAGGCAACCGTGCGCCCCATGTCTCCCCCCACTAGCAACTCCCCACGATGCAGAGGGAGTTTGGGTTTTCTTCCAGTCCAGGTAACTCCCCTCCTATTCCATTGCCGCTCCATCTTCCTCCCTCTGCCTCCCTCCTCATTCCATTGCCGCTCCATCTGCCTCCACCATCAAGCAACTCCTCTCTGCTCTATCTCAAGCCCGCCATCGCTGGCCAGGAGGGCAATGGCGGAGGAATCGTGGAGCAACTCCCCTCCGTCTGCCAAGCGAATGGCGGAGGCATCGTGGAGCAACTCCCCTCCGTCTGCCAAGCATCACCGTGGTGAGGCGTCTGGCAAGGAGCCGATGGTGGTCGACGACGACGTTCCGGTCCCCGGGCAGAAGCTGGACTACACCGTGCCGCTCAAGGTTGATACCCACCTGAAGGAGCCGCTGGATGTCAAATGCACCAGCAATCCAGACGAAGCCAACAAGAGGATCCGCGAGATCAGGAAGAGGCTCGGCGGCATGCTTCCTCGGTCGATCGGCGTTGATGTCGAGTATACCAGCGAAGACGAACCTCCGCAAATGGCTGCAGTTCTGCAGTTATGCGTGGAGGATCTCTGCCTGGTATACCACATCACCGCGGCAACCGAATGGTAAAAACATCCAGTTCTGAAGTTTCTGAAGTTCTGAAGTTTCTGTCTAATTAGTAGTTTCTGAAGTTTCTGTAGTTCTGAAGTTTCTGAAGTTTCTGTAGTTCTAAAGTTTCTGAAGTTTCTGAAGTAGATGCAACACTAGTTCTGAAGTTCTTAAGTTTCTGAACTGGCTGTACTAGTGTAGTTTCTGAAGTAGATGAATTTGATGCACCAGATTAATTTGATGCAGGCCCAAGGAACTCCGCCCGCTCCTGCAGGAGAAGGAGCTGTACACCTTTGTTGGCTTTTGCATTGGAGGTGACAAGGAGAAGCTGAAGTTGTCTGGTTTGGAGATCAACCCCGACAAGTTCGTCGACATGCAGCGCCAATGGAGAGTTCCAAACAATGGAAAGAGGTGGCAGTCTTTGGCTGAGTTTGCAGCCAGCCTCATCCACCCATCCTACAAGAAAATGAAGCAGAAGATCAACAATGAAGAGGACCACAAACTATGGGGGATCAGCCCACTGCCAAAGTACCTCATCGAGTACGCAGCGAAAGATGCGTACGTCACCTACGAGGCATGGAAGAAAATCGAAACCACCAGAGAAGGTTTCAAGCAATGGCGAGAGGCGGAGGAGCATTGGGATGACCCCTACTACTGGGGACAATGAGTTGCTTGTGCTTGTGCTTGTGCTATTATGCGTCTCAGTTTGTAGTTATGTGGTTGAACAAGTTTGCTTTTGTTATGTTGAACAAGTTTGTAGTTATGTGTCTCAGTGATCATTTTGAAGATGCTTTTTTGAACTGGATTTTGATGGAGCTGTTGTTTCAGCGGCTCCATGAGATCCATCTCGGCGCCTTCCTACGCGGCCTGCACCAGCAGAGCTTCTCCGGCTCATACGCCATCGGGCTCTCACGGTTTTTCCCCCAAATGCACAAACTGTTTCACTCAATTGTTTCCTGTTCGCCCCGCGCATTGTTTTAATAACCTGGGCCACCACTCAGTGCAATCCCTGTTGACAGTGGCCACGTCAGCGTTTGTGTTGCTCTAATGTGCGCTTTTTTTGAGCATTTGGCCATCTAACTTGAGCCATCTAACTTGAGCATTTGGCCAGAGGTTCAAGAGAAGATATAATTTGAGCATTATCTAAATAACATAGCATACATACTGGAGTTCAACATAACCATAGATTCTTACAGCCATAATTACTAGATTCTTACAACATTAGCTAAAGACCATAGCATAGTGGAGTTCAACATTGTTCACAACTACTACATCCATACATTACACTTAACTAAACCACCCTTCACAAAAGATTAGCAAAGCCTTCTATCAAAGCAACTTATATCATGATAGGTATGCTCTGCTTCATCTACCCAGATCATCTTCATCTACCTCATTCCTTCAAGATGTCATGGATCAACTTCAACTCCTCTTTGCTCTTCTCCAGTGACTTCAACTCAACAGCAAGCTGGAGCTTTACCTCATCCATGCGTTTTATCAGATTCTCATGTCCCCTCTTGAGATCAGACATGTGAAGGTTCAACTGCACATTCTCTTCTGTGACTTTTTCCAAAGACTTGGTGAGCTCATCAACCTGGATCTTTAAATTGTAATTGCCTTCAGCTAGCTTTTCCTTCTCTTTCAAATGATTCATCTTCATGTTCCTAATGACAGTGCCTTGAGCTTCTACCAGGTTCATCAGGACTTTGTACTTCTCTTTCATCTTGAAGTTCTCTGCCTCTTTATTCTCCATCTCATTCTTCATGGCAGCCACAACTGCTGCACTGGCTCTCTCATCTCTCTTCTCCTTAGCTTGCAGAGAGCTGAAATCCAACACCCTGTCCTCCTGGGCACTGAGAAGTTGATGGACATCTTCAACTAGTTTGTCATAGTTGGCATCCAGATTCCTTTTCTCTTCTTTAAGGTGGTGGATAGTAAGTGAACTTTCCAGGTTATCCTTCCTCCTAGCAGTCCTGCTGTCTTCAAACATTTCCCAAAGCTTCAACAATGCATTTTGCATTGTGGGAGGCCACTCTGGGTCAACCCAAGCAAGGAAACCACAATTGACAGCTTCCTGCAATATAGCAAACACTTATATTGTTACTCTCTGAAGAATTACCATTATGAAAGGGCACTTTTAAAAAATGAACTAACAACTGCAGAACTACAACCTATACATGTGGCCAACTAAACAATGCTACTTCAACTGCAACCTATACTGCCTCAATTAAAATTTAGCAACTACACTGCCAACTAAGTGGCCAACTAAACAATGCTACTTCAACTGCAACCTATACTGCCTCAACCTATACATGTGGCCAACAATTTGCTTCATCATCAGTACTAGTGAACACAGCCAACTAAGCTGCTGCCCATATACATATTATAGTGAACATAAGCATCAAAACCATAATCATCAGAACTACTAATAAATAACTAAATCATAAATATATTACAGTGAACAAAGCCAACTAAGCTATTACAGTGAGCATGAGTACTAGAAGCATCAAAACTACTAAGTGGTAAACTATGTGCTTCATCATCAGTACTAAGAACTATATTACAACTAAATTACAGTGAACATAAATAGAGCATGAATCTTACAGGCTGAGCACAAACTAGAAACCTCCTGCCCGTCTCAAATGATTCATAAGCTACACGGCGCTCAGTTGGCAGCCGATGCTCCACGCAGAGCCCCTCTGCCCCTCTGGTGCATTCTCCAAGCCATTGTAGTCTTGGTCTTCAATGCTAGCAGGAATCTACAGAGAGCAAATCCTCAAATCAGAAAACCAGATCATCAAATCCGCAAATCCCCAAATCACCTAACCCTAACCCTAGCTCTACCACTGACCTGATAATGCATCCCGTCGTCGGAGGAGGAGATCTGCAGGCCGGACAAGTCGTCGCTGCTCTCATCCTCGAAGACCATGGCGCGGCGGCGGTGGCGGACGCGGCGGTCTGCGCGGCGAGCGGCGGCGGCGGCGGCTGGAGAGACGAGGGCGATGAGGCGAGGAGAGTGATAGAGTGCGGCTGGCTCCGGTTGGGTTCGACCGGACCCGGCTACATGGAGCGACCGAGACGGGTGCGAGAGTTACCGAGCGGGTGCGTGCGGGTATGCCACCGTGGCACCTGACAAGTGGGCCGGGTCGGTCAGATACGTGGTCAATACGAGCTTATACGGCTATCAGACCGTTTTGCAATACTTAGGCTTAGAGTTGACACAGCATGGCAAAAAAATGACTACTGGTACTGATTTGTCACAACGTGCCGAAGTGTGGTAGTGCCTTGCAATTAACTCTCTTCCGCCTTCTGTTTTGTCATGGGAACGAACGAACATCCTCAGGCGAGGGCACGCGCCCCGGCCCCGCACGGCAGTGACAGAAAGAGCGGCAAGGAGTAAAGGCGAGAGACAGTGCCACGCCGACGGACCTGGGCAGGGAAGGTAACGGAAAGGGAGGAGCGACACGACATGCCCTGGCCTGCCCTGGACCCATGCATGTGGGCGTTCCACATGCATGGGGTACGTACCACCTTGGGCGAATTTCTAAATTTTTTGGAGGAGGCATGCAGCAAAGGCGGTATGGTCTATGGGCCATTTTTCACTCATGCTGCGTTGGATCGATGTTGCATGGTTTGAGGCTCTGAAGACAGGCACGTCGACAGTAGAAATCTTGCAAAGCTACATCACGCACTGGAGCGTCCCAGTATGTGGAGTGGAGCATATGTATGTACAACTGCCCTTGCAGGAGCAGCTTGCGTGGAGGAACGGAATCTTGGAGGTGAGAAAACAGTTTCCTTTTGTGAGCCGAACTACTGGTGGGCGTCAGCCTCCTATATGTGAGCGCTCTTCCATCTTGCTTGCTGTTCAAACTTTCCACCGCTTGTATGATGTTGTCTGAGATAAAACCATGCCTTCTTCTATGGGCAAAATCTTTTTTTCTTCGTGAAAACGCAGAAACCTTACATCTCGATGTAAATATGGATGAAAAATTGCCCATTGCCATTGTCGGGCCTTTGCATTGGCAATGTTGGGTTTTCGAAGAAGAAAAATGTCGGGTCTCCCGATGTTGACTGAAGTGAATAGTAGGTCCCTGAACTATTTAGTGGGGTGTCACGTAGGTCCCTGTACTATAAAAATCATCATCCAGGTCCTCGATGGTGTATTTGGTTGAAGGGATAGATATGAGTGGGTTGGGACCATCCAGATTTTATGAATGGGATGGTTCAGTTTTGGTGTTTGGTTAAGATCAGTGGGATGAACCTATTTCCTGTTTTGTTGAGGGGGATGAAGGTTGTTCGGATGTGGTCCTCACATAAAATAATCACAAGACATAAGACATCATAACATAAAATAATCATGTGAGGAGCCAAACAGGGACTGGGCCACACAGTTCGACCGATTTCTGTGGTGGGATGGTTCGATATCTTCAGAGCATATTCCTGTTTTTTGGTTGGAACCATTCAAATGCTTTATAACCAAACAACCATTTTCTGGGCACAGTCCAAACCCATCCTGGATGATCCCTTCAACCAAACCAGGTCTGACCTATAGAGCCTGTATTTTTCCTAGCATGACACAATTGTTACAGTTCAAGCACTTATGTGACACCACTAAAATAGTTCAGGGACCAACTATGCTTCACTCCTCAATGTCGAAGATGGTCGTGTTATGGTGCCTTTGATCCACCATGCCACGAACATGATCACCGGTGTGGTGCCCATCTCATCACTGGAAGAGGACGGCATGGTGCCACCACTCGACAAACTCTTCTTTGACGACCAAAGGCCATGCGGTGGACCAGTTCCATGAGAGCACCTCGTGCCATTAAGTGCCTGACAAAGGGCAACCTGGCATGATCGGCGTGTGGATCATGTACCTCCTCATGTTATTTTCAAGAACATGCAAGCGAATCGTGTGCCTTATATATTAAGAGGGGAAGATAATACAACACGACTTACAAGCAGCAGCTCTGCCAACATGTCATCTACCTCCTCATGACATGTGTTCCTAATGGCTGACTATTTGCTTCGGCATGAGAAGGTGCATAGGATAGTTTGCCTGAATTGTTATGTTGCCATGTTGGCACTGTGGAAGGAGGATTAAGACGGAAAGCTAGCTACTATAGCTAGGCAGCAAAAACGGTCTGGACGGTAGTTGCTGGTCGCTGTCGCTCGTCACACACGCTTTTGAATTGCGCGTACGTGTGCTCACTAGCAGAAACTTGCGCTGATCGAGGCATCGAGCTTGAAGAAATACGGACATGACGACTGCTCACTCCGGCGACCGGAGACTGCTGACGACTGCTCACTCCGGCGACCGAAGACCGGAATCTCCGTCGAAATAACTCGGGAGGTAGCTAGGCAGCTGCATGGACCGTACGTACGTGTTGAACGAGTCGCGACACATATCCATCATCTCTCACGCGTACTGCGCCACACCGACGCCAGAGCTAGTAAAAGTTAGCGGTACTACACTTGATATTTTTTTCTTCCAGGGATCTACTGTACTAACGTTGTCAGATAACCTAATAGTAAGAGTAACTGGTAAAAACTTCTACTGGTAACCTTGCCTGAACAAACCGTGCACTAGGCGCGGATCCCTACGGCGAGTAGGTTCAAAAACATGCATCCATCCATCACCCATGTGTGGTACGTACGTACGACTAGTTGACAAACACGCGATGGGCCATCTACATCTGTGCGTCTCTCTTGTCACGCAATTACGCGGTGAGCATGCCAAACGTACGCGCCCGCACTGTGCCGCGCACACGGCCTGTCGCGCATGGCATCAGGGGCGGAGCCAGGATTTAGACATGAGGGGGCGAAAGAAATAAGGACCATACATGCGGGGTTTTTAGTACACACCTAAATGTGTGCTGTTTTATAATAGAAGAAAATTTTGAGGATGAAGTGCCATAATATATCACACTGACTACCCCGTTGATATCAAAACATAGTTCTAATATATTTTTGGCAATTCACAAAAGGGCTTCCATTCTACAGGATTAAATTTGGGTCTACAACTATCAAGATCATCAAACAATAAGATGATCTCATCCGGGTGAAGTTTGTAGTCATTTATTTTTCAGTGAACAAATATCATAAATTCACAAATGCTGTCAGACCTGCTTCCATTGAAAATGCCAAACGGCAGCAGGAGGAAACAACAATTAAGATGTGCAAGCTACGGCTATGGACATCCAATTTAGCAGATATCATAAATAATCTCCCATGACCGGAAACGCATCTACTTTGTACGTTAATCCATTGTCTGACATGCAATCGCAAGAGAGCCAGTTATAATTAATTAGACCATGGGTAATAGTAATACTATGCAATCTATAAAAAGGATAACTATGACATACCTTTAGACTTCAGCGTTTGCGGACTAGATAAGGTAATCGACCAATTCGTGTACTCGATAGCACGGCACGTCGATCATATCGCCGCGGCAGGATCTACATAGGTAGAGACAGCGGGGCTGCTGGCTGCCATGGCGCCGCGGCGGTGTCATCTGTGATCTGTGGATCGGCTAGGGCGGCCGGTGGCGGCTAGCACAAAATCCTGATCGATCAGAACGACCTGGAGACAGGAAAGCCGGGTCAAATTCTCCTAGGTGGCCTAAAGATGACACATGGGCTATGTTTGGGCTTGGGTACGTACAACATGCAACGCCACAAAACTTAGAAAATCAATTAACACTGGGCCTTCATATGCACTGAGTTGAACGGTAATTTGACAATAATAATGGGGGCGGGGGGGGGGGGGGGGGGGGGGGGGGGGGGGGGCAGCCATGTCGTCGTATGCGCCCGCCAATCACACTCACACGGCAGTGACAGAAAGAGCGGCAAGAAGATCGATGTTGCATGGTTTGAGGCTCTGAAGACAGACAGGTCGACAGTAGAAACCTTGCAAGGCTAAATCACGCACTGGAGCGTCTGAAGCATGTGGAGCATGTATGTGCAACTGCCCTTGCAGCTGCAGGAGCAGTTTGCGTGGAGGAACGAAATCTTGGAGGTGAGAACAGTTTCCTTTTGTGAGCCGAACTACTGGTCGGCGCCAGCCTCCTATACATGAGCGTTCCTCCATCTTTTTACTTTGTTAGCTAGCTGTTCAAACTTTTCACCGATGATGTTGCCTGAGAGTAAAAACCTTCTTTTTTTTTGTGAAAACGCGAAAACCTTCCGTCTCGGGCCTTTGCATTGACAATGTCCGGTTTTTCAAAGAAGAAAATGCCGGGTCCCCCGATGTCGAGTGAAGTGCATTGTAGGTCCCTGAACTATTTAAGGGGGTGTCAGTAGGTCACCGAACTATGACAATCGTCGTCCAGGTCCTCAATGGTGTGTTTGATTGAAGGGATAAATATGAGTGCGTTGGGACCATCCCGATTTTAGGGATGGGATGATTCAGTTTTAGTGTTTGGTTAAGATGAGTGGGATGAAACCATTTCCTGTTCTGTTGAAGGGATAAAGGTGGTTTGGATATGGTCCTCACTCCACACATAAAATAATCACATGACGTGTAGACATCACGACATGAAATAATCATATGAGGAGCCAAACAGGGACTGGACTGCGCGGTTCAACTGATTTCTAGGGTGGTATGGTTCAATATTCTATAAAAATATTAATGAAATATAAAATATATACACTCCTTTTTTTACATAAAAACATGACAGAAAAACTTATAAAAAGTAAAAGATGATAGGAATAGAAAAGAGGAAGGAAAAATGAAAATGGAAAGGTAAAACTAGTAAAACCGATGTCCCGGCCCAATCACGTGGCACCAAGGTTTTAGATAGCGGATGGCGGGCTAGTAGCGGATTGGGTTCCACGTAGCAGAATGCAGGTAGTGATGATATTGCACGAACTATGTCTGTGTTGCGAGATTATGTATATTTCAAGACCATTGACAAAAATTTATGACATTTAATTTGAGCAATAGCGACTGCTACCTCTACTATTTAATACTATGAAAACGAAAAATGAACATGAAAAGATAAAACTACTAAAAACATAGGAGGGCGGGGATGAAAAAGAACGATAGAAACTTCCCAAACCACTCACAGAAAACAACTGATGTTCCGGCCCTATCACGTAGTAGCACTGTCTGTAGGCGAGAGCTATAACATCGAACTCACAAATTAAGGGGTACCCTGTGCAAAGGTCACTCCCACCTTTTCTCGTGCTAACAACTGGCGCACTGAATATGCGCCACTTATCGTAGCCTAAGAGCTCTGTTTTTCATTTTTCATAGATTCATTTCTTCAAAATGTTTTATCTCTTGAACCGTGCATCCAAATAGAGAACCATTTTTGTCGTTCGATTTCTCACAGCGAGTTCTCAAAACAAGGTCTCGTGTTAATAGGTTTCCATAAACATTTTAATAAAAAAAGAGAATAAGAAAACAAAAAAAGATAAACTATTTTTTTTCCGCAAAAAGACCAAAACTCGAAGAACAATGAAAACGGAAAGAAATCGGGCTCAAAGCACAATTGTGATTTTCTTTTTCGGGAAGCACAATTGTGTTTCTCACGAAGTATAAGTTGTGCTTTTCTATTTTCTTAAAGCATGGTTGTGCTTCTCCTTTTTTGGGGAAGAACATGTTGTGCTTTCCCTTTTTCCGGGGAAACACTGTTATATTTTTTCCTTCTCAGGAAGCACAATTATGCTTCTAATGAAAGCATAGTTGTGCTTTTCCTTTTTGGTTTTTTTCCTTTTCTCAAAAAATGCGCTGCTTCCAAAAAAATCCTGCCAAAAACTAGGGATACCTAACAAATACTGAAAACAAAAAAGATCCAGAAACTAAAAAATGCCAGAAACATGTGTAGGAAAAAATATCAAATCCCAAGGCTGCCCTCGCGCGCGACACGGGATGGCAGCTAGGCGCACCACTTGGCGCGCACCCAGCACAAGAAAGTGACCTTTGTCCTTTGCGAAAGCCCTTCAAAAAATATCCCCTAACTAGTTGCCCGCTTTAAAGAAATAGCACCCCAGCCCCCAAACTTAGCCGCGGGTCTATTATGCATGTGCGCGCATCAGCACAACTATACAATGTAATGGGCGTCATATAAGAGAACTCTTTTTAAGTTGTTGATTCGAGCATGACAAAAATATTCATGATAATATGTGTCTCATTTATATCATAAAGATCATAATACAAGCCACCTAGACACCGATCTGACAATACTGAAAAGCAGCCAATTGCTAGCCTTTGAAAAACACCAGCCATGAAAGAAAATAACAATAAAGACGGAAGAATCTCTTGAGCTTAACACCAACGACCATCATCGGCCTCTGTGACCACCAAAGAAAAAAAATTGACGGATCACCTCCTAACCCGAGTTCGACGCGCCCCATTGGTGATATGCAACTTTACGGACAACCAAGGTGCCTCACGAGATGAACCCATTGCTGTCAAAAGAATCAGACTAGGGCAACACCCCGAACACGTCACAGAACTCTAGATCTGGCCCCGTCACGACTAAGACGTTGGAGAAGGAAACCATATCTGCCAGGCATGAACCCAGCACACGATTCACCATCTTTCAAATACCGCCGATGCAGACCACAATCTGCATCCGCTCATATACTACCTCCCAAGCTTTGTGCCGGCGCTAGAGCAAACATTGTTGCAACGGCGAAGCCCGAGGACACAAGTCCACCACGAGGATGTCGCTGCCGCCACGTCATCCTTGCTTGTACAGACTAGTTCCCAAATTCATTCTAACCATAGTACCGATTGCCTTGTCAGGGAAGGATACGAAACTTCTTTATTAATTGTCATCATTATCGTCGCCGAAGCCAAGACGATGAATAACCCAAAACCTAAGCAATTAGGACCTAAAACCTAAAGCTGCACGATTCACACGCGTGAATCCGATGACCCCCTTAACACTGACTATCGAGGTCAATGCCGAAGGGTAGACGCCAAGGACTTGGCGTCTAGCGATATTGTTTTTTCTTTCTTCGCGGGGAAAAAAGAGATGAGCACGACAAATTTAATATACCAGAAACAATCCGAATCACTGCAGCCCAGTTTACATATTTATTATTTACTAGCAAACATGCCCGTGCGTTGCAAAAGGAAAAAAATATAAAAATCACATGGCTCTAACCGAATAAGCATGACTCAAGATTCTTCACCGGTATGTGTACTTCGTTTCAATGTGACACGCCATCATCTCGCGGCTTATCTTTCTTCTCACCCTTACCGTCAAAGGGGTTTTGCCTACATGATCACAATGCATCAAAAACATGGTGAATCCTAAGGCAGTGATCTTGTCCACCGCATGACACACCTGACATTGAATTAAGGCAATGTAAGGAATCTTTTAAATATATTCACACACGAATTCAATTTTAGTGCTCATCACTAATCACTAGTAGAAAACAGGGCTTTGGTTAAGGCCAGAAAAGAGCATTAATCCCGGTTGCATTACGAACCGGGACTAATGTGAGCATTAGTTCCGATTTGAGCGGCTAGGGCGTCGTGCAGGCATTAATCCGGTTCAAATGGGACCTTTAGTCCCGGTTGGAGACACCAACCGGGACTAAAGGGTGCGATCCCTATAGTCCCGGTTGGTGTCTCCAACCGGGACTAAACACTAGTAGAAAAAGGGGCATTTGTCCCGGTTTGTGAGGGTCATTTGTCCCGGTTGTTGAACCGGGACTAAAGTGTCGTTACTAATGCCCTAGGTCTTTAGTCCCGGTTCTTACATGAACCGGGACAGATGGGCCTCCACGTGGCCGGTGCGGCGAGCCCAGGCAGGAGGCCCTTTGGTCCCGGTTGGTGGCACCAACCGGGACCAATAAGCGTCCACGCGTCAGCAGCTGGCAGGAGCTGATGTTTTTTTGAAAGGGGGTGGTTTTGGGGTTTTGGGGGGTTAATTTAGGTGTTTCATATATTGTGTTAGCTAGCTAATTAATAGAGAGAAGTGTCCTCTCTTATCTCCGTGCTTAGTCGACGCTACGTATTATACGTATAGAGAGGACTCGACACGCTAGCTAGTAAGCAAATGAAGGAAACAGAAGATCGTCATGAACATATGCATACAGAGAGAAGTGATATCGACCACCTCTCCTTCTCCTAGAGATCGGTCGAACAACAAGTTCTCGTATATCTATTCGACACTACTGGCTACATATATACAATATAATTATCTCTTACAATATAATCTCCTAATTATATATGACTTCAAGGTCCACATGGTATTCTCCGTCTTTATCGATCACGTGGTCAAGAAAGAATGCCGCCAATTCCTCTTGATTTGCTCGCATACGATCTGGTGGTAGGAGTTCATCGCGCATCCGAAACATCTAATTTGAAGAAGGGGGTCAATACATATATATATATATATATATATATATATATATATATATATATATGAATAAATGAAACTCAACACAAATGATGGTAATAAAATAAAAATTATGAATATTATTATTTACACACTTCATATTGTTTGTCAGAGTAGCCCCGCTCACAGGTCGTGTGGCGGATGGACTCGCAAACGTAGTATCCACAGTAATTATTCCTGGCTTCCTGCCACAACCACTTTACAAAAAATAGAGGTCAATCAAACTGATAAGCAAGCATGCTATAAATGGTATTGATGAAACTAGCGCTTGAATCACTAGGAGATGCGCGGAACATCCTAGTAGTACTTACTTTCGGGTGTCTAAATTGCAGCTTCTTCGGCAGTCCCGGAGCTTTTGAGGTGAATTTTGTCCAAACCCTGCCAGACAAAGAAAACAATTACTTGATATCAGGAAATGAACAAAGTTGCCGATATGGTGCGATAATGATCGAGCATTTTAGTCATGTCCACATACTCCTGGGGATCTTTTCGTCTCGAGTCTAAGACGGTTACTAGTCCCTGCTCAAGCTTAATCTCTAGGAGAATATAGTGGAACCTGCGCACGCATGCATAACTCATCAATTACATTACTATAACCTGGACTAATAAGGGAAACGAATATGCACAAGACAGTAACACTCACTTGAAGTTGTAAGGAAAGAGTATTATATCTTTGTTTTCATTTATAACCAACGATCGTAGCAAGTTGGCCTCGGTCTCTCTGGCCTTAAATTCAACCGTATATGCATCTATGAGATTTGTTTTAATGAACCCAATATTACCGATTTGTCTTTTCTTCAATTCGGCGAGCTTCAATCTGCATAATATAGTGAGGATAATTATAAATACATGCAATGATAGAGCTGACCTATATATAGAGACATTATGACAGAAGTAGTACTTACAGACAGTAGCAAGTGACCGTTAATTTATCGAGGGCATGTTGATTGAAAAACTGGAAGAACTCCTCAAATGGAACATTCAACAGTTCAATTCCAACGAGGTCATGCTCCTCTTTAACTCTCAGCGTCAAAATATTCCTCCCCCCTGACTCTCTGCAGGTTTTCATGTACCAATCATGGAATCTTCGCATCATCGTTGTTACAGATCTTTCATCTTTGACGAGAGGCTTCCCGTACTCGTATCTGTGTTCGTCCACCTCCAAGAAATCATAATGTACATCATCGGGCAGGTAATCTCCAAGATTGGTATAACCGGGCACCATCCTCGGATCATTAGCGACGATATCGCTAGACACCTTGAGCGGGGGGCACGATTGGTTCGCTTGTTCCCCGAGCTGGGCAATTTTTTTCCTAGCTCGTCGTTCTTTTAACCTTTGATCACTGATAGTACTGTTGGGGAACGTAGCAGAAATTCAAAATTTTCCTAAGTGTCACCAAGATCAATCTAGGAGATGCTAGCAACGAGAGGGGAGGAGTGCATCTACATCCCCTTGTAAATCGCGAGCGGAAGCGTTCAAGAGAACGGGGTTGATGGAGTCGTACTCGTCGTGATCCAAATCACTGATGATCCTAGCGCCGAACGGACGGCACCTCCGCGTTCAACACACGTACAGAGCGGGGACGTCTCCTCCTTCTTGATCCAGCAAGGGGGGAGGAGAAGTTGATGGAGATTCAGCAGCACGACGGCGTGGTGGTGGAAGTAGCGGGATCCCGGCAGGGCTTCGCCAAGCGCAAGCGGGGAGGAAGAGGTGTCACGGGAGGGAGGGAGGCGCCAGGGCTTGGGGTGCTGCTCCCATGCGCCTCCCCACTATATATAGGGGTGGAGGGGGCTGGTTTCTTGCCCTCCAAGTCCATTGGGGCATTGGCAAAGGTGGGGGAAAGAAATCCCATCATTTCCCTTCCCCACCGATTGTTATCCCCTTTTTTTAGGGATCTTGATCTTATCCCTTCGGGATATGATCTTATTCCTTCTAAGGTGGGATCTTGGTGCGCTTTGACCAGCGGTGTGGGGCCTTGCCCCCACTACCCACGTTCATGTGGGTCCCCCCATGCAGGTGGGCCCCACTTCGAAACCTTCTAAAACCTTCCCGGTACAATACCGAAAAATCCCGAACATTTTCCGGTGGCCAAAATAGGACTTCCCATATATAAATCTTTACCTCCGGACCATTCCGGAACTCCTCGTGACGTCCGGGATCTCAGCCGGGACTCCGAACAACTTTCTGTGCCCTGCTACACATTAGTTGAAGTGACGGTTCAATGACCTCATCAAGTCTCCACCATCCTCCCACTCAATTCTTTCGAGAGAAACTTTTCCTCGAGAAAGGACCCGTTTCTAGAAATAATCACTTTTGCTTCCAGATCTGAAATAGGAGGTATACCCAATTGTTTTGGGTATTCTATGAAGATGCATTTATCCGCTTTGGGTTCGAGCTTATCAGCCTGAAACTTTTTCACATAAGCGTCGCAGCCCCAAACTTTTAAGAAACGACAGCTTAGGTTTCTCTAAACCATAGTTCATACGGTGTCGTCTCAACGGAATTGCGTGGTGCCCTATTTAAAGTGAATGCGGTTGTCTCTAATGCCTAACCCATAAATGATAGTTGTAATTCGATAAGAGACATCATGGTATGCACCATATCCAATAGGGTGCAGTTATGATGTTCGGACACACCATCACAATATGGTGTTCCAGGCGGTATTAGTCGTGAAACAATTTCCACAATTTCTTAATTGTGTGCCAAACTCGTAACTCAGATATTCATCTCTATGATCATATCACAGACATTTTATCCTCTTGCCACGACGATCTTCAACTTCACTATGAAATTACTTGAACCTTTCAATAATTCAGACTTGTGTTTCATCAAGTAAATATTCTCATCATCTACTCAAATCATCTGTGAAGTAAGAACATAACGATATCCACTGCGTGCCTCAGCACTCATTGTACTGCACACATCAAATGTATTACTTCCAACAAGTTGCTCTCTTGTTCCATCTTACTGAAAACGAGGCCTTTCAGTCATCTTGCCCATGTGGTATGATTTGCATGTCTTAAGTGATTCAAAATCAAGTGAGTCCAAATGATCCATCTGTATGGACTTTCTTCATGCATATATACTAATAGACATGGTTTGCATGTCTCAATCTTTTCAAAAATGAGTGAGTCCAAAGATCCATCAACATGGAGCTTCTTCATGCGTTTTATACCAATATGACTCAAGTGGCAGTGCCACAAGTATGTGGTACTATCATTACTATCTTATATCTTTTGGCATGAACATGTGTATCACTACGATTGAGATTCAATAAACCATTCATTTTAGGTGCAAGACCATTGAAGGTATTATTCAAATAGACAGAGTAACCATTATTCTCCTTTAATGAATAACCGTATTGCGATAAACATAATCCAATCATGTCTATGCTCAACGCAAACACCAAATAACAATTATTCAGGTTTAACCCCAATCTCGATGGTAGAGGGAGCATGCGATGCTTGATCACATCAACCTTGGAAACACTTCCAACACATATCGTCATCTCATCTTTAGCTAGTCTCCGTTTATTCCGCAGCTTTTATTTCGAGTTACTAACACTTAGCAACCGAACCGGTATCTAATACCCTGGTGCTACTCGGAGTACTAGTAAAGTACACATTAATATAATGTATATCCAATATACTTGTGTCGACCTTGCCAGCCTTCTCATCTACGAAGTATCTAGGGTAGTTCTGCTTCAGTGACCGTTCCCCTCATTTCAGAAGCACTTAGTCTCGGGTTTGGGTTCAACCTTGGGTTTCTTCACTAGAGCAGCAACTGATTTGCCGTTTCATGAAGTATCCCTTCTTGCCCTTGCCCTTCTAGAAACTAGTGGTTTTACTAACCATCAACAATTGATGCTCCTACTTGATTTCTACTTTCGCGGTGTCAAACATCGCGAGTTGCTCAAGGATCATCATGTCTATCCCTGATATGTTATAGTTCATCACGAAGCTCTAATAGCTTGGTGGCAGTGATTATGGAGAACCATCACTATCTCATTTGGAAGATTAACTCCCACTCGATTCAAGTGATTGTAGTACTCAGACAATCTGAGCACATGCTCAACGATTGAGCTTTTCTCCCTTAGTTTGCAGGCTTAAGAAACTTGTCAGAGGTCTCATACCTCTTGACGTGGGCACTAGTCTGAAATCCCAATTTCAGTCTTTGGAACATCTCATATGTTCTGCGATGTGTCAAAACCGTCTTTGGTGCCATAATTTTAAACCGTTCAACATTACGCACTGAACTATCACGTAGTCATCAAAACGTGTATGTCAGATGTTCGCAACATCCACAAACGACGCTCGAGGTTCAGCACACCGAGCGGTGCATTAAGGACATAAGCCTTTTGTGCAGCAATGAGGACAATCCTCAGTTTACGGACCCAGTCCGCATAATTGCTACTATCAACTTTCAACTAAATTTTCTCTAGGAACATATCTTAGTAGAACTAAAGCGTAAGCTACGACATTATTTGCAAAGACCTTTTGACTATGTTCATGATAATTAAGTTCATCTGATTATTTAATGAACCCCCACTCAGATAGACATCCCTCTAGTCATTTAAGTGATACATGATCCAAGTCAACTAGGCCGTGTCCGATCATCACGTGAGACGGACTAGTCATCATCGGTGAACATCTCCATGTTGATCGTATCTACTATACGACTCATGTTCGACCTTTCGGTCTCTTGTGTTCCGAGGCCATGTCTGTACATGCTAGGCTCGTCAAGTCAACCTAGGTGTTTTGCATGTGTAAATCTGTCTTACACCCGTTGTATGTGAACGTTAGAATCTATCAGACCCGATCATCACGTGGTGCTTCGAAACAACAAACCTTCGCAACGGTGCACAGTTAGGGGGAACACGTCTCTTGAAATTTTAGTGAGGGATCATCTTATTTATGCTACCGTCGTTCTAAGCAAATAAGATGTAAACATGACAAACATCACATGCAAATCATAAAGTGACATGATATGGCCAATATCATCTTGCGCCTTTTGATCTCCATCTTCGAGGCGCGGCATGATCACCTTCGTCACCGGCATGACACCATGATCTCCATCATCATGATCTCCATCATCATGATCTCCATCATCGTGTCTTCATGAAGTTGTCTCGCCAACTATTACTTCTACTACTATGGCTAACGGTTAGCAATAAAGTAAAGTAATTACATGGCGTTTTTCATTGACACGCAGGTCATACAATAAATTAAGACAACTCCTACGGCTCCTGCCGGTTGTCATACTCATCGACATTCAAGTCGTGATTCCTATTACAAGAACATGATCAATCTCATACATCACATATATAATTCATCACATCCTTTTGGCCATATCACATCACATAGCATACCCTGCAAAAACAAGTTAGACGTCCTCTAATTGTTGTTGCATGTTTTACGTGGCTGCTATGGGTTTCTAGCAAGAACGTTTCTTACCTAAGCAAAAGCCACAACGGTGATATGCCAATTGCTATTTACCCTTCATAAGGACCCTCTTCATCGAATCCGATCTGTCTAAAGTGGGAGAGACAGACACCCGCTAGCCACCTTATGCATCAAGTGCATGTCAGTCGGTGGAACCTATCTCACGTAAGAGTACGTGTAAGGTCGGTCCGGGCCGCTTCATCCCACAATGCCGCCGAATCAAGATAAGACTAGTAACGGTAAGCAAATTGAACAAATCATCGCCCACAACTACTTTGTGTTCTACTCGTGCATAGAATCTACGCATAGACCGGGCTCTGATACCACTGTTGGGGAACGTAGCAGAAATTCAAAATTTTCCTACGTGTCACCAAGATCAATCTAGGAGATGCTAGCAACGAGAGGGGAGGAGTGCATCCACATACCCTTGTAGATCACGAGCGGAAGCGTTCAAGAGAACGGGGTTGATGGAGTCGTACTCGTCGTGATCCAAATCACCGATGATCCTACCGCCCAACGGACGGCACCTCCGCGTTCAACACACGTACGGACCGGGACGTCTCCTCCTTCTTGATCCAGCAAGGGGGGAGGAGAAGTTGATGGAGATCCAGCAGCACGACGGCATGGTGGTGGAAGTAGCGGGATCCCGGCAGGGCTTCGCCAAGCGCAAGCGGGGAGGAAGAGGTGTCACGGGAGGAAGGGAGGTGCCAGGGCTTGGGGTGGTGCTCCCATGCGCCTCCCCACTATATATAGGGGTGGAGGGGGCTGGTTTCTTGCCCTCCAAGTCCATTGTGGCGTTGGCAAAGGTGGGGGAAAGAAATCCCATCATTTCCCTTCCCCACCGATTGTTATCCCCCTTTTTTAGGGATCTTAATCTTATCCCTTCGGGATATGATCTTATTCCTTCTAAGGTGGGATCTTGGTGCGCCTTGACCAGGGGTGTGGGGCCTTGCCCCCACTACCCACGTTCATGTGGGTCCCCCCATGCAGGTGGGCCCCACTTCGGAACCTTCTAGAACCTTCCCGGTACAATACAAAAAAATCCCGAACATTTTCCGGTGGCCAAAATAGGACTTCCCATATATAAATCTTTACCTCCGGACCATTCCGGAACTCCTCGTGACGTCCGGGATCTCATCCGGGACTCCGAAAAACTTTCGGTTAACCACATACTAATATCTCTACAACTCTAGCGTCACCGAACCTTAAGTGTGTAGACCCTACGGGTTCGGGAGACATGCAGACATGACCGAGACAACTCTTCGGTCAATAACCAACAGCGGGATCTGGATACCCATGTTGGCTCCCACATGTTCCACGATGATCTCATCGGATGAACCACGATGTCGAGGATTCAATCAATCCCGTATACAATTCCCTTTGACAATCGGTACGTTACTTGCCCGAGATTCGATCGTCGGTATCCCAATACCTTGTTCAATCTCGTTACCAGCAAGTCACTTTACTCGTACCGTAATGCATGATCCCGTGACCAAACACTTGGTCAGATTGAGCTCATTATGATGATGCATTACCGAGTGGGCCCAGAGATACCTCTCCGTCATACGGAGTGACAAATCCCAGTCTCGATTCGTGCCAACCCAACAGACACTTTCGGAGATACCCGTAGTGCACCTTTATAGCCACCCAGTTACGTTGTGACGTTTGGCACACCCAAAGCACTCCTATGGTATCCGGGAGTTGCACAATCTCATGGTCTAAGGAAATGATACTTGACATTTGGAAAAGCTCTAGCAAACGAACTACACGATCTTGTGCTATGCTTAGGATTGGGTCTTGTCCATCACATCATTCTCCTAATGATGTGATCCCGTTATCAATGACATCCAATGTCCATAGTCAGGAAACCATGACTATCTTTTGATCAATGAGCTAGTCAACTAGAGGCTCACTAGGGACATGTTGTGGTCTATGTATTCACACATGTATTACGGTTTCTAGTTAATACAATTATAGCATGAACAACAGACAATTATCATGAACAAGGAAATACAATAATAACCATTTTATTATTGCCTCTAGGGCATATTTCCAACAAGTACTTCCCGACCGCCCCGCTTCGATAAATGACCTTTCAATAATGCGCTCATAGTTGCCTTTCGGCGGAGACTTTGGTGGTTTGGTCAGGGCAGCCAGAGTGCGCTTCGCTTTCACCGGATCTACCTTCTCCTCCGGAGGTGGATGTTTCTTTGCTTTCACCCCTTCAAAGAAGTTCGTCACTTCGGCTCGCACGATCTTCGTGTTTTCCTCCAGGCTCCTCTCGTATGGTAACTTCTCTGGAGTCTTTAGAGAAGGACCGAATCTGTATTGTCTCCCGCCTCTGGCTGTACTGCTAGACGCCGGAGCAGACGGAGCGGCTGCGGCTGTCTTCTTTCCTTTCTTACGAGGCGGAGGAGAAGTACTACGACGCGCCGGAGCAGCCGGAGCGGCGGCGGGTCTCTTCCGCCCTTGCTGACGAGGCGGAGAAGGAGGAGGCTGGCTGCTCGGGCGCGCCGGCGCAGGCGGAGAAGGAGGCTGAGTGCCCTGATCACTCGCCGGAGGAGGAGGCGGAGTGCCCTGACTCGCCGGAGGAGGAGGAGGAGGCGGAGGTGTCCAGTTCAGAAGGTTGATGAGCTCCTTCCGCCATAGGCATGGAGTCTTCAGAGAAGAACCCAGCCGAGTCTCCCCATCACCCGTAGGGTGGTCAAGCTCGAGGTCCTCAAATCCGTCCGTTATTTCATCCACCATCACCCTAGCATATCCTTCTGGAATCGGCCGGCAGTGATAGGTTGCGCCAGGTTCAGGAGGTAAAACAGAGCCAACAGCCGCCTTGACTTTCAATTTCATCCATTGCGTCATAAGGTGGCAATGTTGAGACTCCGTGATAGCATCCACGGGGTAGCTAGCAGGAGCCGTGAAGACAGGCTCCAGCTGAAGCTGCTCGGTGAAAGCCACGCTGCTTCTCCACTGAGATGGCGGGGTAGCTTCGGGGGAAGCTTCGGCAGGTTGTTTGCTGCGATTTGCTTCTCGTTCCTCTATCGCTTGTACCCTTGCGTGCAGCGCCTGCAGTTGGGTATGCTCCACTTTCTTCCTCCTCTCCTGGCATTTGTAACCGCCTGCGTCCGGAAACCCAACCTTCCACGGAACGGAGCCTGGCGTGCCTCGTGTCCGTCCAGGGTGCTCAGGATTCCCGAGGGCCATTGTGAGCTCGTCGTTCTCTCTGTTTGGAACGAACGTCCCTTGCTGCGCTGCATCGATATACTCCTGAAGCCTCGTGACGGGTATTCTCAGTTGCTCGTCCGTCCAAACGCACTTCGCTGATACAGGGTCCAAGGTTCCGCCAACCCCGAAGAACCAAGTCCGGCAACGGTCTGGCCAGTTCGATGTCTCTGGTTCGACCCCTTCATCAATCAGGTCATTCTCAGCCTTGGCCCACAACGGCCGGGCTTTGAGGTAGCCACCTGACCCCGTGCGATGGTGATGCTTCTTCTTCACAGCATTCCTCTTGTTTGTCACTGACATCTTCTTACTTTTGTCCGATGTCTTATGGGCCACAAATGCGGGCCAGTGATCTCTGATCTTCTCATACCGACCGATGAATTCTGGTGTCTCTTCTTTGTCGACAAATTTTTTCAGCTCATTCTTCCACCTCCTGAATAGTTCTGCCATCTTCTTAAGAGCATAAGACTTGATCAATTGCTCTTTAACTGGCTTCTCCGGATCCTCCTCTGGCGGTAGGGTGAAATTTTCCTTAAGCGCGGTCCAAAGATCATCTTTCTGCATATCGTCGACATAAGACACCTCAGGGTCTTCTTTAGCCGGCTTTAACCATTGGTGGATGCTGATCGGGATCTTGTCCCTAAAAAGAACCCCGCACTGAGCAGCAAATGCTTCCTTTGTCCGGATGGGTTCAATCGGCATGCCATCGCGTGATTTCTATGATCTCAAACCTTTCATCCGAGCGCAACTTTTTGTTCGGGCATCGTCTCTTTACCGAAGTTGTGCTCGATCCGGAGGGTTAGAAAAATGAAGAAAGACGAGAGTTCATTAATATGTGTACATACCAAAAACAATTAATGCATCAATTAGCTATAGTCAGCACATGCTTAATTAATATATGTACCTGGCCGGACTCCGTTCGGTCACCGAAGCCGTCATCACGGTGTCCTTCTTGCACCGGCATTGGGTCACCGGAGCCATCATGATCATGTCCTTCCTCCTCCATTGTTCGATCACCGTAGTCTGCTTCTTCACCCTCTCCTTCCAGACCATCGGTGTCGTTGAGAAACGAGAAGACAGCATCACTTCCTTGTGCGATTATGTCCCCCAACACCGCTTCTGTTGCTTCGTCTCGGGGGTCCATAGTTTCTGCAAATATTTACAACATGGCAATTATTATTCCCGACCGTCAACCGCTCGGCCCTAGTTCCCGACCCTCGACCCTCTGCCCTAGTTCCCGACCCTCGACCGCACGGCGATCCTCGACACCCTCATTCTCGATAAAAAAAAAGAAGAAAAAAAAGAGGAGAAGAAGAAGGAATAGAGGAGCTTCTTATTTTTTCCGACGTCCCCCCTCATGTCATGTCCGACGCCCCCCCCGCCTCATGTAATGTCCGACGTCCCCCCTCACTCTAACAAAGAACTACCTTAAAAAAAGACTTGCTTCGCCGCGGGTGCTCGATCGGTGCGACGTGGACTCGGTGGAAACAGTTTATGAAAATGCGGTGGTCGCCGGGCTGGGCGGTTTTCTTTTCCTTCATTTTTTCCTTTGTTTTTTCTTATATGTTTGTTTTCGTTTTCACTCTACATTTTCGTACATACGAAAAAAATAAAGTTTCTATACAAAAGTGCACAATTTTTATGAACAAATTACAACATCTAAATTAACTATACATCTAAATAAATATAACTACACATCTGAAATTTTCCTAATCTTAAAACTAAACTAAACATAAACTAAAATAATCTGAAAAACATGTAAAAACATCTAAGAATAGCATCTAAAAACATCTAAAAAAACATCTACAAATATAATAGCACCGCGCAGGGGCGGAGGGGCACGGCGGAGGGGCCGGCGCCGGCGCCAGCGGGGCAGGGCAGGGGCGCAGGACAGGGGAGGGGCGCGGGAGCAGGCTGGTGCTCACAGGGGGCGGCGGGGCACGGTGGGCGGCGCGTCGGGGCCGGCAGGGGTGCGAGGGTCGACGCCGTCGTCGGGGCAGAGGGCGTCAGCGGTGGCGGCGGCGACGTTGAGCAGCCTGACGGCGGTGGTGGCGGCGGCAACGGCGACGTTGAGCAGCCTGACGGCGTCGGTGGCGGCGGCGACGGCAAGGTGGAGCAGGGGTGTCGGGCGGCGACGGCGACGAGGAGGAGCAGGGCGTCGGGGGAGAAGAAGTAATGGATTTCGTCGAAACTGCTAAGTGTTTTCTTATATACCCAGGGCATTGGTACCGGTTCGTGACACCAATCGGGACCAATGCCCCCTTTAGTCTCGGTTGGTGCCACCAACCGGGACCAAAGGTCTCTTCTCAGCAGCCCAAAGGGCGGGAAGCAGAGGCCTTTCGTCCCGGTTGGTGGCACCAACCGAGACTAAAGGGGTGCATTGGTACCGGCACGAACCGGTACCAATGCACCCCTTTAGTCTCGGTTGGTGCCACCAACCGGGACCAAAGGCCTTGCACAGCGGCGTGGTGGTGGGAGTTTAGTCCCACCTCGCTAGTTGAGAGGGGCGTGCAGTGGTTTATAAGCCCCACTGCCGCACCCCTCTCGAGCTCCTCTCCATTGCAGGCTTACGGGCCTAATTGTGACTGCTATGCCTGATGGGCCTACTGGGCCTTCTGCAGGCCTGAATCCTGGCCCATTGATGGGTTTCTAGTCGTATTTAGGCCGTGGTGGCCCAGTAGGTGGCAATTTTTTTATTTTTTCCCAGTTTTTTGTTTTCTTTTTTGCTTTATTTATTTTGTTTTGTTTCTACTTACAACAAAATACTTGTTTATTTTATTTTGTTTTGTTTCTAATTACTTATTTATTTTATTTTATGATAATTCTTTTTGCTATTAAAGTTTCTAACAAAAAAAGTTCTTTATGAAAATTCTTTTTGCTTTTAATGATTTTGAACATTAATACTTTGATAATTTTAGTTGCATCAATTTTATATAATTTTAGTTTCAATAATACTAGAGGTTGCTTATAATGTTTTGAACAGAAAATACTTTGATAATTTTAGTTTCATAAATTTCATTTATGTTATTAAAGTTTATTTTATTTTGTTTCTACTTATATATTTTATTAAAGTTTATATTATTTTTTTCTAATTACTTATTTATTTTATTTTATGATAATTCTTTTTGGTATTAAAGTTTGTAACAAAAAAGTTCTTTATGAAAATTCTTTTTGCTTTTAATTATTTTGAAAAGAAAATACATTGATAATTCATCATTTCACCCACATAGCATGTGCAAGAAAGTAGAGATGGTTACGGCAAAAACTGGATGCACTTCATGTACAAAACAGACAATCTCTTTCGAAGTATCACGGTTTCATACGGAAACTCGTCTGTTACAAAGGGATTTCGTTTTTTTGAACTTATTTGAAGTCCATAGTTTTTCTGTGTTCAAAATGCACCATTCAAAGCCACATCATCAATTTTCAACCCTTTCTCACTTCATTTCTTATTTTTCATGCATTTACTGATTATTTTGAGCTATAAGACCCTGAAATGGAAAAGCATTTCAAATGAACTCTGAAAAAGTTGAAAGTTGTCATGGTATCATCATTTCACCCACATAGTATGTGCAAGAAAGTAGAGAGGGTTACAGCAAAAACTGGATGCACTTCGTCTACAAAACGGACAATCTCTTTCGAAGTATCACGGTTTCATACGGAAACTCGTCTGTTACAAAGGGATTTCATTTTTTTTGAACTTATTTGAACTCCATAGTTTTTCTGTGTTCAAAATGCACCATTCAAAGCCACATCATCAATTTTCAAACCTTTCTGAGTTCATTTGTTATTTTTCATGCATTTACTGATTATTTTGAGCTATAAGACCCTGAAATTGAAAATCATTTCAAATGAACTCTGGAAAGGTTGAAAGTTGGCATGGTATCATCATTTCATCCACATAGCATGTGCAAGAAAGTAGAGAGGGTTACGGCACAAACTGGATGCACTTCGTGTACAAAACGGACAATCTCTTTCGAAGTATCACGGTTTCATATGGAAACTCGTGTGTTACAAAGGGATTTCATTTTTTTAAACTTATTTGAACTCCATAGTTTTTCTGTGTTCAAAATGCACCATTCAAAGCCACATCATCAATTTTCAACCCTTTCTCACTTCATTTCTTATTTTTCATGCATTTACTGATTATTTTGAGCTATAAGACCCTGAAATTGAAAATCATTTCAAATGAACTCTGAAAAGGTTGAAAGTTGGCATGGTGTCATCATTTCATCCACATAGCATGTGCAAGAAAGTAGAGAGGGTTACGGCAAAAACTTGATGCACTTCGTGTACAAAACGAACAATGTCTTTCGAAGTATCATGGTTTCATATGGAAACTCGTGTGTTACAAAGGGATTTCATTTTTTTGAACTTATTTGAACTCCATAGTTTTTCTGTGTTCAAAATGCACCATTCAAAGCCACATCATCAATTTTCAACCCTTTCTGACTTCATTTCTTATTTTTCATGCATTTACTGATTATTTTGAGCTATAAGACCCTGAAATTGAAAATCATTTCAAATGAACTCTGAAAAGGTTCAAAGTTGGCATGGTGTCATCATTTCATCCACATAGCATGTGCAAGAAAGTAGAGAGGGTTACGGCAAAAACTTGATGCACTTCGTGTACAAAACGAACAATGTCTTTCGAAGTATCAGGGTTTCATACGGAAACTCGTCTGTTACAAAGGGATTTCATTTTTTTGAACTTATTTGAACTCCAGACTTTTTCTGTGTTCAAAATGCACCATTCAAAGCCACATCATCAATTTTCAACCCTTTCTGACTTCATTTGTTATTTTTCATGCATTTACTGATTATTTTGAGCTATAAGACCCTGAAATTGAAGGCAACATATAGCTCTCATGAATATATAAGTGACCAAATTAATAGAAGTTCATCATCACATTGAAACCAAAGTACATAAATAGTTCTCATTGAACAACATATAGCTCTCCAGAGCATCTAATTAAACCATACATTGAAATTATGTAAAACATTTCAATGCAACAACAAATGCGGTCATAATCGCAACCAAGGTAACAATTGATCCAACTGCATAATGATACCAAGCCTCGGTATGAATGGCATATTTTCTAATCTTTCTAATCTTCAACCGCATTGCATCCATCTTGATCTTGTGATCATCGACGACATCCACGACATGCAACTCCAATACATCTTCTCCTCCTGAATTTTTTTAATTTTCTCCTTCAATTAATTGTTTTCTTCCTCAACTAAATTTAACCTCTCGACAATAGGGTCGGTTGGAATTTCCGGTTCAACCACCTCCTAGATAAATAAAATCTATGTCACGTTGGTCGGCATAATTGTCATAAACAATAAATGAACCAAATAGTTATAAAAAGGTAATATATACCACATCCGAATCATAGACAGGACGAGGGCCGACGGGGGCGGATACCAAAACCATCGCACTATATAATAACAAGGAATAATAAAAGTAAGAAAATTAGACAAGTATCTATCTGAAGTAAGAATTTTTTTCTTTCAGAAAGAAGATAAGAACAAGAGGCTCACCACGGTGGTGCCGGCGACGAGATCGGCATGGGCGATCGACAGCGGTGAAGATGGGGACGGGACATGACGGACCGCTAAACCTAGACAAATCTCGGGGAAAATGGAGCTCGGAGGTCGAGTTTCGAGAGGAGAAAGATTAACTAGTGTGGCTCAGACATTTCATCGAACACCTCATGTGCATAAGAGGTGAGCTAGAGCACCCAAATGCCCTACCCTTGCCGGCCAGAAAAAACAGAGCACTGTGGAGTGCTCTGCCGTTGCGATGGGGTATATATAGGCAACTCATTTGTCCCGGTTCGTGGTTGGAACCGAGATTAAAGCCCAGCCTTCTGTCCCGGTTCAAGCCAAGAACCGGGACCAATGGTTGTGGGCCAGGAGCGAGGGCCATTGGTCCCGGTTCGTGCCTCGAACCGGGACAAATGGGTCCATACGAACCGGGACCAATGCCCACGAGGCCCCGGCCGCCCCCCTGGGCTGACGAACCGGGACGAATGCCCCGATGGGTCCCGGTTCATGACTGAACCGGGACTAATGGGCTTGCCCTGCCCGAACCAAAGCCCTGTTTTCTACTAGTGAAAGGTTAGACCTTTAGTCCCGGTTGGAGCCACCAACCCAGACTAAAGGGGTTTTGAAATTTGTTTTTCGTTTTTCCATTTGTTTTTTGTTTTCAGTTTCTGTTTTAAATTGCTTATATCTTTTAGCATATTTGATGTTTTTGAGTGATTTTTTGCATTAGATTCAAAATTTTGTCTAGTTTCTGTTTGTGCCATTAGTTTTCAAATTTGAATGATCTAAATTTGAATTTGTTCAAATTTGCTTCAAACCCTAGATTATGAATAATTTGAGTTTAAAAATAGTTTTAAATTTAATTCCTTTTGCTCCTAGTCACATGTTAGATTGTTGTCACAGTAAGATTTATTTGGTTACGTTTAGAATAATTTAAAATAGGATTTTAATTAAAACAGTACTGTTTTGCTTATATAGTTGTTTTAGTCCTTTAATTGTTGTTTTCAATTATTTTTAGTTAGTTCTTTCTGTAGATTTTAACATGTTGTGGTATGCTTCTGTTAGACAACAGTAAATAATTTCTTATAATTTATTAATAGTAATTTTGCTACTGTTTTGTATCAATAGTTGTTTAGCCTTTAATAATAGTTGATAGAATTAGTTTTGCTATATTAAAAAGTAATTCTTGTTGCCACTTTAATAGAACGTGACTCTGGTTTGGTTAACCTTTGTTGTGACTCTGGCTGGGACGGTGCTAGCAGATGTAGTCGACGGTAGTATTAGATGGACACCATCCCGAACTACAGGAGTTCTGCAATTTTCAAACTCTACCCCCCCCCCCTTATCGCCATTTCAGTTTTGGAAGAGACAAAAGAAAATGATAAAAACTTCGAAAATTAAAATCCATCGAGATGTAGTATTGTTACTAGATCTATTAGTTAGAAAAATAAAAAAAATATAAATTTCGACATGTTTTGCAAAAAATTGTTATGAAAAAGTAAAACGGCTATAACTTTTGCATATGATGTCGAAAAAAACGAATAATATATCAAAATGTTCAGCACGAAAATTCAGTTCCGATTTCGTCCGCCATAGGCCATTTTGGAAATTTTTAGAATCCTCAAATTCTGAAAGGAAAAAAAATTATCCTCAAATTTAAGTTTTCTTGAATTTTTGGTCAAAATCTGGTCAAACTGTGGTCAAACAATGGTCAAACTACTTATTCAAGAAATACTAGTGTTACTAAATAATTATTGTTTTTTAGAATAATAGTTTCAAACTCAAACGGTGAAATGTGTGACTTCATGCTCAAGTTCAACTCCTAAGGATTAATACGATTGACAGCTTACTATTGTCAGACAAATAACTAGTGTAGACTTGGAAACTAGGGGGAATAGGACTCTGAAGTTAAGTGTGCTTAGGCTGGAGTAGTGAGAGGATGGATGACCGGCCGGAAGTTAGACGATTTGGGATGAGTGCTCCACACTGAGCAGTGATGAGCGGTGGTGATTACAGATTAAATTGTCAAATAATTCAGAAATTTGAAAATCGAAAAAAATTCAAAAAACAGTTCAAATTATTTTTTCCAAAAAAAACAAATCAAATAAAGTTCCTTTAGTCTCGGTTGATAACACCAACCGGGACTAAAGGTAGAGCTATAGACAACGGCCACGTGGAGCGCCTTTAGTCCCGGTTCGTAAGCCAGCCGGGACTAAAGGTTTTGGGCATTAGTCCCGTTCGTTTTGTCCCGGTTCCAGAACCGGGACTAAAGGCCCTCTGAAACCGGGACTAAAGGCCCGTTTTCTACTAGTGAATGCATGTCTAATTTAACCGTGTCTCTCAAATCTCAGAATTTTAATTTGTCCCCCTATTTTGGTTTTTAGTGCTCACCACCGATGCATGTCCGATTTAATTGGGTCTCTCTCAAATCCCACAATTATAATGTGTCCCCTCCATGAATCTGGTTATTTTTTGTGCTCACAAATTCAGTTTTAGTGCTCATCACTTATGCATGTCTGGTTTACATGGGTCTCTCAAATCCCACAATTATAATGTGTCTCCCACATGAAACTGGTTTTTTTAGTTCTCACCGCTGATTTTAATTGATCTCTTAGTCTCACAATTAACGTTGTTATTTTTAATTGTGCGCCGCCAACCTCTCAATGCCGCAATTAAAGCATCCTTTTTTTTAACACATGATTACACAATCTCTTATATCTCTTGTCGTGGTTTTGTCACGGCAGATGTCCTTAGTGTCAGGACTTAGTCGTGAGGCCAACGCATCTATGTGGTAGCTTGAGAGGGGTTGAGCGGAATCGAGAGACGCAACACAAGACAAGGATTTAGACAACTTCGGGCCTGGGAAACATCATCCGGTAACAACCCTACATGCTGTTTGTGGCTAGGTCTCATTATCATCATGAGGGAGTCGCCGGTAAACCGGCTCTTTGTGTCTACCCCTAGAGATTGTTTCTTCTTGCTTCTGTCCCCTTTTGGGGAGCCCTGCCCCTCCTTATATATGTTGAAGGGGCGGGTTACATGTGGAGTCCTATTAGGATTAGGACTAGTCTATCTCTAATACAAACCGGATACAAGTCCAGGTCTTAACTCCTTGTAAGACAAATATTCCTCACGTCTTTCCTCTTAAACCGGCCCACCATAACATGAGCCGGCCTTCTGGGCCTTGGGCCTTGTCACCGTCTGTCCCGCCCGCCGGGTTACCAGTGAATCATAATGTTCAGTCAGGTTGCTTGTAAACCGTCTGGTCTGTGCGGGTCGCCGGTGAATCGCCAAGTGTCAGCGGGGTCTCAAATAAACCGCCAAGTCCGGCCGGGTTATACTTCCGGCCGGTTTATGCCGCGGGGTATATCCTCGACATCTCTGCTATTATTTTATTCATTTATCAAGGGCATCACGCGTAAAACTTCATATGCTATCAAGTCGCTTTTTATTTCCCTTGAGAACCCGGAAAGGCTAGTTTGAATTAGTGTGGTCCTCTTATATCTCTACTACTATTTTTTTCAACTCATTGATCAGGGATCATGCGTGAATGTAATTAGCCACTCTTTCCTTCATTTAATTAGCCTCTATTTCCTTTCCCTATTTCTCGTGTAATTAGCTTCTCTTTCATTTCTTTCTCTTTTCTTCTTTTTATTTCCCTTGCAATTAGCCTCTCTTTTCTTGTACCGAATTGGCCTCTCTTTCCTTTATCTTTTCTTCTTATAATTTCTCATGCAATTAGCATCCTTTTCATAGGCCAAATTAGCCTCTCCCTTCCTTTCTCTTTTGTTCTTTATTTCTTTCATTTGCAGGATTTTCATTCCTTTGTTTTCCTAGGGACCCGCATGTCTACCTAATATTAAAGGAAAAAAAGTTATAGATCAGGTCCAGCTCAGCCCAATCAACAGATGATCTAGCTAATGTGGCCGCCTAGCCCAAGCTTCGGGGAAATAAATATAGATGGGTATCTTTCTTGAGAGCAACTAGTTAACGAGCGCTCCTTCGGGAGCCTCGCAACGATCAACGCCAAGGGGATTTATTCTAGTAAATCTCTTTATGCTGTTAATTTCAGAGGGGGTCCAACCTATGTACTTGCCAGCAGTATGGAGTATCAGAGTTACCCCTAGGGTTCAAGGTTTTTCTTTTATGTGGTTGTTTTCACAAAACAAAATCATGACCTGTGATAACATCAGGAAAAGGGGGCATGCTAAGCCTCTAGAGAGTGTACATAGAAATTGAATCAGTCTACCATCTCTTCTTTGAGTGCGTTGTAACTAGGCAGGTTTGGGCAGAGGTTGAAAGTTTGCTTCAAGTTTCTATTGGTAACTTTGAATTAGTCGCAAAACTCCATTGTTTTCAAATGGGGCGCAACGGTTGAAAGGCTTTGTCAAAAAGGATATTTGCATGTTAATGTAGTTTCTTCCGTTGTCCTATGGGGGGCTGTGGAATTTTAGGAACTCCACTGTTTTTAATAGGTGCTCTAGGATCTCTATGAAACAGGTTCTAGGGTTGGTCTCTCAATATTTGAGAGATCGAACAAAGAAGTACGATGATTTACAGGAGGGGCTTCCGATGGAATTTCGGACCCTGATGTGGATGCGGTTCGAAATGTTGCACATGGTGCGAGGAGTACACACTGGAATATCAGAAGGAGAACCCTCAAGAAGAAGACCCCATCCATATTGTGTTCTCTAATTACTACTCTCTCTCTCCTTCCCATAATGTTAGATTATGGGATGGAGGGAGTAGGAGTGAGCCATCCTGGCCTGCGTGCCTGTTTTGTTTTGTCTGAACTCTCGTTGTTTTGGTGATTTTGCTTAAGAGTTGTGCTCTAGCTTCTGAATAGTAGACGCTCTTTTTATTTCTCTTTGTCTGGATGATGCTGTAAACATTTGGTAGTTTCTTTCTCAATTGAAAGGAGCCAGGGCGTGGGCTCCTGATTATATATTTTTTTTAAAGGCTTTCATTCGCTCCTTGAAGTAATTCAACCGCTGCGTCCCTAGCAGGAGAGGAAACTCGCAAGTCGCAAGAAACACCAGTACCACATTTGCTGCATCGTCGATCCAGCTTCCGTCCCAACGGTATCATATTCCTTGTAATTCCGCTGGTTGTTGGACGATGCATTGGATATGGATCCATACATGTCACAGTTGACATGCATATGCATGCAACCAAATCCCCTAGTCCAAATCATAAGATACCTGACTGACTGACCCACTGACTGCCTGATTGATTCAGCTACTAGTACTAGTATAATCCCAGCAGCATCGCAGACGTAGTGTAGTGGCCTGCATGTGTACGTACGAACGAACGACGCGCGCCTATCTGCTCTGCTCTTGACTTTTGCCGCGCCAAATGTCACGCCCAGCTGGCCTCCCCCCGGTGGCGCCAGGGGCCCCGAAACCCTAGCGCCGCCAGCACCTTCTTGCCGCCCCTTCCTTCCGCCACTGCCGCCGGCGTGGGCCGTAGTGGCGGCAGGCCCAGTGCCGAAGGTTTTTAGGCGGGTGGATGCGGCGGATCCCATCTGAGGCGGCGGGGGCGGCTTCTCTCGTGCGATCCAACGGTGGCGGTTAGGACGGCGAATCCGGGCTGTGCGGCGGGGGCCGGAGCACCATCGCCAACGGAGCGGCGGCCCTGCATGGACGGCGGCGGTGGCAGCGCCCCATCCGGCGGGGTGGGCTGTCCTGGTCGTGATGGTGATGGCGGTCACTGCGGATCCAACGCCCCGTTTGGATCCGTCACGGGGAGGCCTTCCGCCGACCGGCGGCGCGTGGAGGGACCGGTGAGGAGATGCCGGATCTCCGCCGGAGTAGGCGACATACGTCTTTGTGGCGAGGTTCCGCTCGGTTCCAGCCAGCCATGAGGTCGGGAAGACGTGGCTTCCGGTGAAAATCGCGCCTGACTGCGGTCTTGGCGGACGATGGCGGCGTCTCAGACGCCGTTCCCTTCTGGAGGCATCGTCGTTGCAGGTCACATCAACCTGATCGGGAAGTTTCGGGGGAAACCCTAGATCTGGGTATACCGGATCGGACGATGACGGTGCCTTCAGTATCGTTCTCCCTCATGGGGGCATCGATTTGGAGCAAGTGCTGGTTGGAGGGGACAAGAGGAGGAGCGGTGTTTCCTCTGCTCCATTGATGATGGCGGATCTCGGCGGCGTGGCGCAGTGGAGACTCGGCGCCTGATGAGCGGAGAAGGACTCGCGCAGGAGGGTGATGCTGCCTAGCGTCGTGGTGGCGTCGGCGGCAGTTAGACCGGGCAAGGTTGATGCAGCAGTACAGCTTTTTAGATGGATTGGTGGCAGGTGGCTGCGGCGGCCTCATACCCGGCAGGCGTCCTGGTTGAGAAGCACGCCAGACTGATGGGTGCCCATACCCGGCAGGCGTCCTGGTTGGGACCTCAAGTCTTAAATGTTAGGTTTGGCTGTGAGGTCTGTTTGATATTAGGCAAGACTTTCAGCGCCCCTACATCAACTGGATAGGGATAGCGACAGATGTTGCTTAGTTTGATCGCTTTAGGCTTATTGTTGTATGACTTTGTAAGGTCTTATGTCAATAATTAATAAAATGGCCGTATGCATCGTCCAGATGCAGAGGCCGGGGGTCGTCCTCCTTTTTTTAAAAAATAAAAAATGTCACGCCCAGCTTATCACCAAAAAAATACCATTATTTCCCGCGTCATCGCCCATGTGATTGCCGCGCACATGCCTGCACCGAGAATCCAATCTGGAACAACCAAACTAAACTAAATTAACCATCGAGCTGACATGTGTTCGCTCTCATTAGAAACATTACGCGGATGCAGAGCTTCTGCTACCGCGCACTGTTGCTTTATTACACAAACCCAAACAGCCGCCCGATCCAGCGATAGTTTGCTCCTTCGATTCGATTGGCGGCCATGATCGGGGGAAAAGAAAACTCGTCGTGGCACTGTGGAATCGATGGCGATGTCGACCGTGACATGCCTGGAAGGCTGGAACAGGAGGGTTCATGCGCCTCATGCTGAATCAGGCCCTGGATCCAACCATCCAGCCGGCCATGTGGCCGAGCAGACCGGCCACCTGATTCGTGGTAGAAAAATGCCCAGCATTCCAGGCTTTCCGCCCGTGCCCGCGCGCCCGTCTGCCGGGCAACGTGCGCGCGTCGTGAGCCCGGCCGGCCGCCCATGCGCATCCATCATATGCCACCGTGCCATGCCATGCCAGGCTCCACCACCGTCCACCGGCAGCGGACGGCGTCGGCGCCGGAGCCGGAGGTCGATCCCACTGGCTCGCTCGCGCCCTCGCCCGCACGCACAACGAAATCGTTAGCCGAGCACTGCTCCTGCGCGCGCGCTCGCACGCTCGCTCGCCGGGCCTGTGCGCCCACATGGCACGGGGCAAGCGCCGTGGTCCGTGGAGACGATCGATCACTGGGGACGCCTGCTCGGATAACTCCATCCACATATGGCAAAAGGTAAAAGGGAAAAAGGATAGAGGGAGATAACGGCGATTTTGGGAGGTGGCAGGCTAGATTCTCCTCCAATTTAAGCCGCTGAGGCCATCGGTCAGAACTCAGAAGTGAGCCTAGAGGTTTGGCTCTGGACTTTCTGAGGCATATGCGTAAATGCCCGTACACACAGTATTGATTCATTCATTCACCTGGCGTGGCATCGCTGGCATCCATAAAATTAGCGCTTATCCACCTTGAAACGCACACGAGAGCAGGCATGCATGCCATATTCTGAGCCTGAACGACCTGAAAAACCTGCAGCGGCAGATCAGAGGAGCCATTGCCATGACATGCGTACAGTTAGTTCTATCTGGATTTGGCCCATGCGCCCAGCCTGCATGCGCGCGTTACATTCCTCAGCTGCCATTATGCATCGCAATTCACAAAGCCAGTGCCCACATGTATGTTTACGTGGTGGAAACCAGCATGCTTCATGGCTCGTGAACGGTTCTCAACTCACTGTCGATGCTATGGACGCCACCGCTGCTACTTAGTTTTTGAGCCTGCACACTGCACTACTCCATCCCGCGGCCTCCTCGAAACCCGACAGCGCGAAACCCTAGCCCTCCCCCGTCCTCGAGCTCGCCGGCCGGCCACCTCAAAGCCATGGGCTTCTGGAACCGCAAGGGGAAGCACGACCGCGAGGCCGGCTCCTCGTCGGGGCGCCGCGCCGGCTCCGTGAAGGAGGAGCCCGCATCACCACCACGCCGGGCCCCTGCACCGCCCGCATTCTCCATCGCCCCCACGTCCGCCCGTGAGCGCGACCGGCACTACATCCGCGCGGATGTGTGCCGCCGTTATTGGGAGACGAGGACGCCGCTCCCCTGGAGCGGCGTCCACCTCCCCAACAACTGGCATTTGTCCGCCGACCGTGTGCCCATCCCGCCGGTCCCGTTGAGCGGCCGTGCGCGCCGTGAGGAGATCGAGCGCCGCCGCCGCCTCCTCCCCGCCGACCTGTAGTACGACGACAGGTACGCCCCGGACTCCGTCCTCTGGGACACCTGGCGCAAGGACGAGCACGACGTGCGGCGCACCTCCTTCTTCGCCGGCACGGCGTCTGGGCCGCGGCGGCCACGTCGGGAGCGCGCAGCGCCTGCTCCCCAGGAGCGCGGGCGTAGGCGGGTGCGCAGCCTCACGCCGTCACCTTCGCCATCTCCATCGCCACCACCACCTCCTCGCATGACAGCGGAGGAGGAGGCCCATCTCATGGCGCGTGTCATGGAGGACTCCATGCACACGCACGATGAGCGGCAATGGAAGGGCCTGGAGGAGATGATGGCCCGCTCCGCCGCCGGCAAGGTCGCCATCCCCGAGCTGGAGATGGTGGCCGCGGAGGAGGCCATGGAGGAGGAGCCGGTGGCCGCGTTCCACCCGGGCCTGGTGGGCCAGGGGTGGGGTTGGTCGTGCACTGCTCTGGAGATGGCCGCCGCCGTGGGCATGAACTGGTGCGTCACTCCGCCGCGGTCACGGGAGCGTGAGGCGTCGCCACGGGAGGAGGTGGTGCAGGCACCTCCCGCCGTCCGGCCCGCCCCCTTCTACCACGCACCGCCGGCCCACCTCTGGACGCCGCCGGCCTACGTCGACCTCGTCAGCGACGACGACGACACCGGCGGCCACTGAAGACGGCGACGGCGACGCCATCGACGGGCACAGGCAGGAGCGCGCGGGCGGCGGCCGTTTTTATTTTCTTTTTTATGTTTAATTATGGCACTAAGTTGTACGTGAAACTGGGCCGTTTTGTGGCCATGAGCGTAACTTAAGTTTTAAGTTTTTTAACTGCGTTTATTTACTTTTTTAAATTATTTTATTTAAGTTTTTATTTTTTTTAATAAGTCCAACACGGACAAGATTTGGGGTGTGGCCGCGCGCTGGGCGCACCCACGACCCATCGGACAGACGCGGACATGGGCGAACCCATTGCCACCCCAAAGGGACAAAATCCGGCCAAACCGGACGTCCGTTTGAGGTCGTGCGGTGGAGTTGGCCTTAGGTGCTGCGTCAAATGGTAAGCCAGTCCAAGCAAGCAACAGTAGAGCTAATTAATCAGTTTTTTTATCCAATCCACTCCAACGTGTCAAAATTACAAGAAGAAGCGTTTCAGGATTGGCAGCTGCGGCCGAACCATGATATTGTTCACCTACTTACATTGTCCCCAAACAGGAGCTCTCGTCTCCTTTTGACCCTATCCAAACAGTAGTATTTTTTTCAAAGGCCTTATCCTTATTTTATTATTTTTTGGGGATTGGCCTTGTCCTTATTATTATTATTATTTATTATTATTATTATTATTATTATTATTATTATTATTACTACCAGTGCATTAGTATTACTTTTTGGCAGAAAGGCAAAATTTCCTCAAAGAAAAAAAAAAAGAAACCAGTGACAATTTGATTGTAACGTCCAATGACAAAAAGAAGGGATTCTTTAGCGAGAAATGCCCTATGAAACATGGGTCTAGGCACACCCACATTGAAAACATATTTTAAAAATAAGAAATAATGTAAGAAACTTTTTTGTAACATGTAGTGTTATACTCAGGTGTAAAGTTTTGAGAAGAAATGGCTTCCGTGATCTTCAGTGCCAAAAAAAAAATCTAACTATATACTCCCTCTGTCCCATATTAACTGTCGCTTAAACGGATGTATCTAGCCATATTTTAATGCTAGATACATCCGTTTAAGCCACAATTAGTATTCAAGGTTTTCCAATTTTGTAATTTAATTTTTTGCCCAAAAGAACATAGAAGTGACTTCTTCACCAAAATTTATAAGCGAGTTGAACACTCATGCTCGCCAAAAAAAGTTTTCAAATCGCCTGATTTTTTATATTCGTAAAAGTTTAAATGTTTTAGCAGGTGCGCCTAGAACCATGTCACAAAAAATCTGCGCCCATTTGTTAGGTTGTTATTTAGTACGTGTTGGTGAGATGAGGGAATTTATCAAAATAATTCAACAAGCTGTAGAAAAAAAATTCTTCGAGGACCTGACTAGAAATTAGATGTCCGGCTTGGTAAGAAAGAAAAGAATTCCGAAAATCGTGACTTTCAACATAATTTTTGTGTAAAATGCCAGCATGGTCCTAATTCTTTTTGGAAAGTGTCACTTGGGTCATAATTCTTTCAAAATGCATATCTGAGTCCCAAATCTTTTTAAGTTGTTCACGCGAGGTCCTAATCCCGTCTGACCGCCGCTGACCAGCTCGCGTGGCGCTTTGACCGCCGCCACGTCGATTCGAGGGCCCATGCGGGAGATTTCCCGCGACTAACGGTTGGGATTTTAAGCAATGTGGCCCCTGGAGTTTATGCTTTCCTCATTCCTCAGTCCTTAGGTCTTCTGCTCGCTCTCTCCCTCTCTCTGGCGCCGTCGCCGCCATGTCCGCCGCCGCGAGCTCGTCTGCCGTGAAGCGCCGCGGGAAGACGGCTGCCCAAGCGCCTCTTCCACCTCCGGCATTAGCCCTTTTCTCGCCGCCCATCTCATCGCCGGCACCAGCGGGTCTGCTACCGTTGGTACCATGCCCTAGCTGCCACATTCGATCTACAATTCGTCTTGTGTCAAAATCGGAGGCAATTCCTGGCAGGATTTTCTACAAGTGCCCCAATCACCATGTAAGATTTTGCTACGAGTGCCCCAATGAATTTGATGTTTTTGTGTTCCTGTGTTTCTTTCTTCCTGAATTTTGTTACTCTATTTCTGTCAGATTCCACCAAATCCTTGCCAACATTATTACTGGGAGGATGGACCAGACAACTATTTTGATTTTTTGGTGAGAGGTGGGTACGTCAGTCATGGATTGAGGAGTTTTGATTCGGCTGGTGGCATTGCAAGTGAAGAAACAAAGGTGCAAGAGGAATGTGCAGGAGCAATGCAGAGCATTGTTGCGACTGTGGTGTAAGTGAAGAAGATGAATGAGCTAATTTTATTTTGTAAGAGTATGCTCAGTGCACTTGTTGTACTGATTGAAGTAGTGGTGTATGTAGGTTTTAAGAAGTGATGTGGTAGTATGATATATCCAGTGTTAATGTATCCAGATCTTGATCATGTACTGTGGTAATGAAATTGAACTAAAATTTGGCAGCATTTTGTTTTTATCTGTACTTTGGCAGCATTTTTTACTAGCATTAACAGCACAAATAAACAGTAATATACAAGACCTTTCTTTTACTAGTAATTGAACTTAGAAGCAGTTTGAAAGATAGATAGATGGGTTCAACATTACAAGGTCTTCAAGTTGTGCAACAAAAGCTCTTGCAGCTCATCAGATTCATAGTCACTGTCCTGCTCCAATTTGGATTTCTTCTTTTTCTTCTGCTCAAATTTGTCATCCACCCATTTTTGATAAAGAGCATCATCATCTTTACCTACTTCATTTTCAGAGTCAACCCAGTCTGAATCCCACTCACTGTCATCACTGTCACTGTCTTTTTCACTGCAAATTTCTTCTTCTACCACAAGCTTTCTCCTGCTTCTTCTGAGCTCATGGCCAACACTTTGTGCCATTGGTGGAACACTGCTACTGCCTACATTGTTGCTGCCTTGAGGACACTGGTTGAGGTTGCCTTTCTGAGCTTTAACCTTAAACCTAGGACTGCCCCTAATTCCAGTATTAAACTGGGGAGACTTAGTGCTTAGTACAGCAGGAAGATCAGGTGTACCACTAACATGAATGTCATCAATCGCATTGTCAAATGTCATGTCTTTATGGTCGACAAACAACTGAAAATACTGAAATTTTGGGACAACTGCTGTCATGTGCAATGTGTCAGTGTCGCGGTCCACAATCCGGAGACCATCAACTAGATTCTTTCCAGGGAGCAACCAATACAAAATGTAGTTCGATTGGTCACTACATCCTAATTATTGCATAAAATCAGTGAGCCAGAGAGGAGACCATGTATCTACCTCACATCCATCAAACACAGCATCTTTTCCATCCACATATGACTTCCACTCGCCAAATCCGCAAAAAAAGACCATCATAATTGATTTCTACACTGAAAAGCTCCTCTTGTGGTCCTAGATTGCAAAGGATTCGGTCATTGATTCTGCCTAAATGAGAAGAAGGGGAACTAAACAGTAGGATTGGGATTAGGGTTACGAGAAATTACCATATCGCGTCCGGGTCGCCGTAGATGCGGCGCCACCCTAGCGTCGCCATCGCCCTCGCCGGACAACAGCCGCCGCCGCCGCCCTTTTCTCACTGGAGCAGAGCCGCCGCCGTCAATCGCCCTGTTTTCGCCAGACAGGGAGAGGGAGAGGGGTGGGGAAGAGGAAGGGGGGCCGCGAATGAAGGGGAATTAGGGTTAGAGGGTTTTTCTGCAAATATTCACGGCCGGTCGTTATCCCCCCTGGGCCCTCTGGTGTCGACATGGACTAGTCAAAGTGCCACACGAGCTGGTCAGCGGCGGTCAGACGGGATTAGGACCTCACGTGAGCAACTTAAAAAGAGGGACTCAGATATGCATTTTGAAAGAATTAGGACCCAAGTGACACTTTCAAAAAAGAATTAGGACCGCGCTTGCATTTTACTCATAATTTTTTGGGTAGAAAAACCTTTACCCAATTTTGAATTGTGAAAGCAACAGTGTTGATTTATGCTAGAGTGGAAGCCCCAATCAGGGCTCAAAGAGGAAAAAAAAAGGCCGTAACTTTGTCAAAGCAATACTGCTGTGCTGTGACTGAACCTCCATTTTTTATATTTTTACAAACTGACTGAGCCACCATTTGGTTTACCTACTTTACACTATCGCCAAACATGAGTTTTGTTGTTGTTGTTGTTGTTGTTGTTGTTGTTGTTGTTGTTGTTGTTGCTGTTGCTGCTGCTGCTGCTGCTGCTGCGGGAAAAAAACGTATATTGGCAGTAGAATGTAAAATATAGGCTATTGTTCCCAAAAAAAATGTAGGTTACATGGCTCACAGCTGCCAAGCGGAAGCCGGTGGAAGGGTTACTGGAAACCCATTGAAGATGGGTAGGCAAACAAAAAGAAGGTAAAATGTCTACATGAACGCTGTCCAAGTGCGGGTTTCTGCGGTGAATTCTGATGCCTCTGGGTGCAAACCACCCAAGGTGCCTATGTATAGTTGATCTTCTCAGTAGTATGTGCTATTACATTTTGCAAGCAGAGCAGCCCTTGCCACTGAACAATTCTTTCTGTGTAACTGATAACTACCCGACTCCAAGTGCCTGATCTGATGTGGTGGTACTAAATAAACTGTAAAGTGAAAAACCAGTTGAAACCTGCATGTGGTCTTGTTTCTGGCGCAGAGGTGGATGATGTTTGCTAGTAATGTTTTTTTTACTCCCTCCGTTCCAAAATAGATGACCCAATTTTGTACTAACTTTGTATTAAAGTTAGTACGTACAAAGTTGAGTCATCTATTTTGAAACGGAGGGAGTACGTATTTGGTATTGATGATGATGGTGATGGTGATACTGTTTAGCATGATGGTATTTTGTTGTTGCGTACATGGTCCAGGGCTGGCGTTCAGGTGAGAGGAGATGCACTGGATGAATTGTTGTACCGTGAAGAGATGCTCTCGCTCCAAAGATCTCAGATTACTTGGTTGAAAGAAGGGGATCAAAATACCAAATATTTTCAAAGACGGACAGTGTGGAGGGCACGAAAATATCATGTTCAGAGACTACGTAGACAGGATGGTTCATGGTGCTCTGTGCCTTCGGAGATGGAGCGTATGACAGCCTCATATTACAAGGAGGTCTTCGTTAAAGACCCTACCTTGTCGCCGGACATGGTGTTAGATTGCATCGAGCCTAGAGTGACAGACGCGATGAATAATATTTTATGTGCTAAATTTTCTGAACAGGAAGTGTCTGATGCATTGTTCCAGATTGGGCCTCTTAAGGCTCCCGGTCCAGATGGTTTTCCTGGAAGATTCTACCAGAGGAACTGGACTTGTCTCAAGTCAGAGATTATTGCGGCGGTTTTATCTTTCTTTGATTCAGGTGTTATGCTGGCTGGGGTTAATGACACCTCCATTGTGTTGATTCCTAAGGTAGACCATCCTTCTGATCTCAAGGATTTTCGCCCTATCAACTTATGCAATGTCATTTATAAAATTGTTTCGAAGTGCCTGGTTAATAGGCTTCGGCCTCTACTTGATGATCTTATTTCACCGAATCAAAGTGCTTTTATTCCGGGAAGACTTATCTCTGACAATGCGATCATTGCTTTTGAGTGTGTTCACTATATTGATTCCATCCGGGGTGATGATGTTCCATACCGTGCTTACAAGCTCGACCTTTCGAAGGCCTATGACCGTGTTGATTGGAGTTTTTTGGAGAAATCTCTTCTGAAGTGGGGCTTTGCACCGACATGGGTTTCTATTGTTATGGAATGTGTTTCATCAGTGAAATATTCTGTTAAGTTGAATGGCAAACTTCTGGAGCAATTCTCCCCATCTCGGGGTTTACGTCAAGGTGATCCATTGTCCCCATTCTTGTTCTTATTTGTTGCTGATGCTCTTTCTGCATTGTTGAACAAGTCAATGGCGGACCATGCTTTGGAGCCGGTGGTTATTTGTCGGAACGCGCCGGCAATATCCCACCTACTATTTGCAGACGATTCCCTCTTATTTTTTCGTGCAAGTGCTGAGCAAGCTACAGTTGTGAAGGATGTTTTGAGCATGTATGCGACGGCTACTGGGCAATTGATTAATCCGTCGAAGTGTTCCATTCTTTTCTCTGGGAATTGCCCTAGCACGGTTTCACAAGAGGTAATGGGTATTTTGGAGATCACTCAGGAAATATTTGATCCTAAGTATCTTGGGTTGCCAGTGCCTACGGGCAGAATGCATAAAGGGTGGTTTCAAACTATTCAAGCGAGACTAAGTAAGAGGCTAGTTGACTGGAGCGAGAAATCTATGGCGTCCTCTAGCAAAGAGATTCTTATTAAATCAGTGGCTCAGGCAATTCCCACTTATGTGATGAGTGTCTTTAAACTCCCTTATTCAGTTTGTGACGATCTTACAAGAATGATGCGTCAATACTGGTGGGGAGTTGAGAATGGTCGAAGGAAGATGGCATGGGTTGCTTGGGACAAGCTTACTCTTCCAAAGCAGAAAGGAGGCCTTGGTTTTAGGGATATGAGGGCCTTTAATCAAGCACTCTTGGCCAAGCAAGCATGGCGGTTGATTGTGAAACCAGATAGTCTATGTGCTCGTTTGTTGAAGGCTAGATACTTCCCTAATGGTAATTTGGTTGATACGGTATTTTCAGGGAATTCTTCTGCAGTTTGGGAAGGCATTGAGCACGGTCTGCCGTTGCTGAAGAAAGGTCTTATTTGGAGGGTGGGTAATGGAAGGTCAATTAGTACATGGAGGAACCCATGGATTCCCCGAGGAACTCCGTTCCTTCCCATTACCCCTAAGCGGAATTGTAGACTGAACATAGTGTCAGACTTTCTTGATGGCAATGGTGTTTGGAGGGCGGATTTGTTGAGTCTACATTTTTTCCCTATTGATGTGGCAGCAATACGACATATCCGGACATCACCAAGGCAGCAGGAGGATTTTATTGCATGGCATCCCGACCCGAAAGGATGCTTCTCCGTTCGTAGCGCCTACAAACTCGCTATGGAGGAACATGATATTGTCTTTGCGCCGGCAACCTCTAGTTCCAACCCGGACGGCAACCGACGAGTGTGGAACTTGATCTGGCAGGCGGCCGTGCCAAATCGTATGCGTACAGTAGCATGGAAGGCCGTTTCAGGGGCACTAGCCACCGCGGTGAGCAAGCATAAGCGGCACTTGGCTCACAGGGCGACTTGTACAATCTGTGGTAAGTATGATGAGGACTCGTTCCATGCACTTGTCACATGTGATAATGCGGCCACTCTTTGGGATACTATGAAAGAGATTTGGTCCATACCAAAAAGGAGCAAGTTGTGCACACGGGGGATGAGTGGTTGTTGAATCTATTGGATCAAAATACTAGTGAGGTACGGGATATGATCATCATGCTACTGTGGAGTATCTGGTACTTGCGGAATGAATTATCGCATGGTAAAGAAATCCCCAGCTGAAACGTCTAAGACATTTCTGTGTAGTTATCTTAGTTCTATTCGCAATGCAGCCAATCTCACCACAGAGCAAATTATCAGAGGGAAATCGCCTTTGGAGGGTGCATTGCACCCAGTAGTGCCGCCGGATACACCATGGCAACCACCACCACCTGGCTGGCTTGCCTTGTCTGTGGATGGATCTTATTCAGCGGAAGAGGGCTCGGCGGGAGCAGGCATGATCCTACGGGAGAACTTGGGCTCTGTCATTTTTTCATCATGTCAACTATTATTCTACTGTAACAATGTTCTCGAGGCGGAAATTCAAGCTATTAAGAGTGGAATGTCTATGGCTATCGAATGGTCTAACCTTCCGGTCTTAGTACAATCGGACTCGATGGTGGCCCTTTCTTCTATGACTGATGCCTCACTTGATAAATCAGCCAATGGTCATGTTGGAAATATGCCCTAGAGGCAATAATAAATGGTTATTATTATATTTCTTTGTTCATGGTAATTGTCTATTGTTCATGCTATAATTGTGTTATCCGGAAATCGTAATACATGTGTGAATACATAGACCACAACGTGTTCCTAGTAAGCCTCTAGTTGACTAGCTCGTTGATCAACCGATAGTCATGGTTTCCTGACTATGGACATTGGATGTCATTGATAACGGGATCACATCATTAGGAGAATGATGTGATGGACAAGACCCAATCCTAAGCATAGCATAAAAGATCGTGTAGTTTCGTTTGCTAGAGCTTTTCCAGTGTCAAGTATCTTGTCCTTAGACCATGAGATCGTGCAACTCCCGGATACCGTAAGAGTGCTTTGGGTGTGCCAAACGTCACAACGTAACTGGGTGACTATAAAGGTACACTACGGGTATCTCCGAAAGTGTCTGTAGGGTTGGCACGGATCGAGACTGGGATTTGTCACTCCGTATGACGGAGAGGTATCTCTGGGCCCACTCGGTAATGCATCATCATAATGAGCTCAATGTGACTAAGGCGTTAGTCACGGGATCATGCATTACGGTACGAGTAAAGAGACTTGCCGGTAACGAGATTGAACAAGGTATTGGGATACCGACGATCGAATCTCGGGCACGTAACATACCGATTGACAAAGGGAATTGTATACGGGATTGACTGAATCCTCGACATCGTGGTTCATCCGATGAGATCATCGTGGAACATGTGGGAGCCAACATGGGTATCCAGATCCCGCTGTTGGTTATTGACCGGAGAGGCGTCTCGGTCATGTCTGCATGTCTCCCGAACCCGTAGGGTCTACACACTTAAGGTTCGGTGACGCTAGGGTTGTAGAGATATGTGTATGCGGAAACCCGAAAGTTGTTTGGAGTCCCGGATGAGATCCCGGACGTCACGAGGAGTTCCGGAATGGTCCGGAGGTGAAGAATTATATATAGGAAGTCAAGTTTCGGCCACCGGGAAAGTTTCGGGGGTTACCGGTATTGTACCGGGACCACCGGAAGGGTCCCGGGGGTCCACCGGGTGGGGCCACCTATCCCGGAGGGCCCCGTGGCCTGAAGTGGGAAGGGAACCAGCCCCTAGTGGGCTGGGCGCCCCCCCATGGGCCCCCCTACGCCTAGGGTTGGAAACCCTAGGGTGGGGGGCGCCCCACTTGCCTTGGGGGGCAAGGCACCCCCCTTGGCCGCCGCCCCCCCCCTCTAGATGGGTTGTGGCCGACGCCCCCCCCCCTCCCAGGGGGCCTATATAAAGGGGGGGAGGGAGGGCAGCAACATCTCAGCCTTGGGCGCCTCCCTCCTCCCCTGCTACACCTCTCCCTCTCGCAGAGGCTCGGCGAAGCCCTGCCGAGACCCGCTACATTCACCACCACGCCATCGTGCTGCTGGATCTCCATCAAACTCTCCTTCCTCCTTGCTGGATCAAGAAGGAGGAGACGTCGCTGCACCGTACGTGTGTTGAACGCGGAGGTGCCGTCCGTTCGGCACTCGGTCATCGGTGATTTGGATCACGGCGAATACGACTCCGTCATCCACGTTCATTGGAACGCTTCCGCTCGCGATCTACAAGGGTATGTAGATGCACTCCTTTCCCCTCGTTGCTAGTATACTCCATAGATGCATCTTGGTGAGCGTAGGAAAATTTTAAAATTATGCTACGATTCCCAACAGTGGCATCATGAGCCAGGTTTATGCGTAGTTACTATGCACGAGTAGAACACAAAGCAGTTGTGGGCGTTGATGTTGCCAATTCTTCTTGCCGCTACTAGTCGTTTCTTGTTTCGGCGGCATTGTAGGATGAAGCGGCCCGGACCGACCTTACACGTATGCTTTCGTGAGACAGGTTCCACCGACTGACATGCACTAGTTGCATAAGGTGGCTAGCGGGTGTCTGTCTCTCCTACTTTAGTCGGAACGGATTCGATGAAAAGGGTCCTTATGAAGGGTAAATAGAAATTGGCAAATCACGTTGTGGTCATACGTAGGTAAGAAAACGTTCTTGCTAGAAACCTACAAACCACGTAAAAACTTGCAACAACAATTAGAGGACGTCTAACTTGTTTTTGCAGCAAGTGCTATGTGATGTGATATGGCCAGAAGATGTGATGAATGATATATGTGATGTATGAGATTGATCATATTCTTGTAATAGGAATCACGACTTGCATGTCGATGAGTATGACAACCGGCAGGAGCCATAGGAGTTGTCTTTATTATTTTGTATGACCTGCGTGTCATTGAATAACACCATGTAAATTACTTTACTTTGTTGCTAAACGCGTTAGCCATAGAAGTAGAAGTAATCGTTGGCGTGACGACTTCATGAAGACACAATGATGGAGATCATGATGATGGAGATCATAATGATATTGGCCATATCATGTCACTATTTGATTGCATGTGATGTTTATCATGTTTTTGCATCTTATTTGCTTAGAACGGCGGTAGTAAGTAAGATGATCCCTTATGATAATTTCAAGAAAAGTGTTCCCCCTAATTGTGCACCGTTGCGAAGGTTCGTTGTTTCGAAGAACCACGTGATGATCGGGTGTGATAGATTCTAACGTTCGAATACAACGGGTGTTGACGAGCCTAGCATGTACAGACATGGCCTCGGAACACACGCAATACACTTGGGTTGACTTGACGAGCCTAGCATGTACAGACATGGCCTCGGAACACGGAGGACCGAAAGGTCGAGCATGAGTCGTATAGAAGATACGATCAACATGGAGATGTTCACCGATCTTGACTAGTCCGTCTCATGTGATGATCGGACACGGCCTAGTTAAACTCGGATCATGTTTTTCACTTAGATGACTAGAGGGATGTCTATCTGAGTGGGAGTTCATTAAATAATTTGATTATATGAACTTAATTATCATGAACTTAGTCTAAAATCTTTACACTATGTCTTGCAGATCAAATGGCCCACGTTGTGCTCCATTTCAACGCGTTCCTAGAGAAAACCAAGCTGAAAGATGATGGCAGCAACTATACGGACTGGGTCCGGAACCTGAGGATCATCCTCATAGTAGCCAAGAAAGATTATGTCTTAGAAGCACCGCTAGGTGAAGCACCAATCCCTGAGAACCAAGACGTTATGAACGCTTGGCAGCAGCGTGCTGATGATTACTCCCTCGTTCAGTGCGGCATGCTTTACAGCTTAGAACCGGGTCTCCAAAAGCGTTTTGAGAAACATGGAGCATATGAGATGTTCGAGGAGCTGAAATTGGTTTTCCAAGCTCATGCCCGGGTCGAGAGATATGATGTCTCCGACAAGTTCTTCAGCTGTAAAATGGAGGAGAATAGTTCTGTTAGTGAGCACATACTCAGAATGTCTGGGTTGCACAACCGCTTGTCTCAGCTGGGAGTTAATCTCCCGGATGACGCGGTCATTGACAGAATCCTCCAGTCGCTTCCACCAAGCTACAAGAACTTTGTGATGAACTTCAATATGCAGGGGATGGAAAAGACCATTCCTGAGGTATATTCAATGCTGAAATCAGCTGAGGTAGAGATCAGAAAAGAACATCAAGTGTTGATGGTGAATAAAACCACTAAGTTCAAGAAGGGCAAGGGTAAGAAGAACTTCAAGAAGGACGGCAAGGGAGTTGCCGCGCCCGGTAAACCAGTTACTGGGAAGAAGTCAAAGAATGGACCCAAGCCCGAGACTGAGTGCTTTTATTGCAAGGGAAGTGGTCACTGGAAGCGGAACTGCCCCAAATACTTAGCGGAAAAGAAGAAGGCCGGCAACACCAAAGGTATATGTGATATACATGTAATTGATGTGTACCTTACCAGTACTCGTAGTAGCTCCTGGGTATTTGATACCGGTGCGGTTGCTCATATTTGTAACTCAAAACAGGAACTACGGAATAAACGGAGACTGGCGAAGGACGAGGTGACGATGCACGCCGGGAATGGTTCCAAGGTCGATGTGATCGCCGTCGGCACGCTACCTCTGCATCTACCCACGGGATTAGTTTTAAACCTCAATAATTGTTATTTAGTGCCAGCTTTGAGCATGAACATTGTATCTGGATCTCGTTTAATTCGAGATGGCTACTCATTTAAATCCGAGAATAATGGTTGTTCTATTTATTTGAGAGATATGTTTTATGGTCATGCCCCGCTGGTCAATGGTTTATTTTTGATGAATCTCGAACATGATGTTACACATGTTCATAGTGTGAATACCAAAAGATGTAAAGTTGATAACGATAGTCCCACATACTTGTGGCACTGCCGCCTTGGTCACATTGGTGTCAAGCGCATGAAGAAGCTCCATGCAGATGGACTTTTGGAGTCTCTTGATTACGAATCATTTGACACGTGCGAACCATGCCTCATGGGTAAGATGACCAAGACTCCGTTCTCCGGAACAATGGAGCGAGCAACCAACTTATTGGAAATCGTACATACCGATGTGTGTGGTCCAATGAGTGTTGAGGCTCGCGGAGGATATCGTTATGTTCTCACTCTCACTGATGATTGAAGTAGATATGGGTATGTCTACCTAATGAAACACAAGTCTGAAACCTTTGAAAAGTTCAAGGAATTTCAGAGTGAAGTTGAGAATCAACGTGACAGGAAAATAAAATTCTTACGATCAGATCGTGGTGGAGAATATTTAAGTCACGAATTTGGTACACACTTAAGGAAATGTGGAATAGTTTCACAACTCACGCCGCCTGGAACACCTCAGAGAAACGGTGTGTCCGAACGTCGTAATCGTACTCTATTGGATATGGTGGGATCTATGATGTCTCTTACTGATTTACCGCTCTCATTTTGGGGCTATGCTTTAGAGACTGCCGCATTCACTTTAAATGGGGCTCCGTCGAAATCCGTTGAGACGACACCGTATGAATTATGGTTTGGGAAGAAACCTAAGCTGTCGTTTCTAAAAGTTTGGGGATGCGATGCTTATGTCAAGAAACTTCAACCTGAAAAGCTCGAACCCAAGTCGGAAAAATGCGTCTTCATAGGATACCCTAAGGAAACTATTGGGTATACCTTCTACCTCAGATCCGAAGGCAAGATCTTCGTTGCCAAGAACGGGTCCTTTCTGGAGAAGGAGTTTCTCTCGAAAGAATTGAGTGGGAGGAAAGTGGAACTTGATGAGGTGATAGTCACCCCTTCCGAACCGGAAAGTAGCGCAGCGCGGGAAAATGTTCATGTGGTGCCTACACCGACTGGGGAGGAAGTTAATGATGATGATCATGAAGCTTCGAATCAAGTTGCTACTGAACTTCGTAGGTCCACAAGGACACGTTCCGCACCAGAGTGGTACGGCAACCCTGTCCTGGAAATCATGTTGTTAGACAACGGTGAACCTTCGAACTATGAAGAAGCGATGGCGGGCCCGGATTCCGACAAATGGCTAGAAGCCATGAAATCCGAGATAGGATCCATGTATGAAAACAAAGTATGGACTTTGACTGACTTGCCCGATGATCGGCGAGCCATAGAAAACAAATGGATCTTTAAGAAGAAGACGGACGCGGATGGTAATGTGACCATCTACAAAGCTCGACTTGTCGCTAAGGGTTATCGACAAGTTCAAGGGGTTGACTACGATGAGACTTTCTCACCCGTAGCAAAGCTGAAGTCCGTCCGAATCATGTTAGCAATTGCCGCATACTATGATTATGAGATATGGCAGATGGACGTCAAAACGGCATTCCTTAACGGCTTCCTTAAGGAAGAGTTGTATATGATGCAGCTGGAAGGTTTTGTCGATCCTAAGAATGCTAACAAAGTATGCAAGCTCCAGCGCTCAATCTATGGGCTGGTGCAAGCATCTCGGAGTTAGAACATTCGCTTTGATGAGATGATCAAAGCGTTTGGGTTTACACAGACTTATGGAGAAGCCTGTGTTTACAAGAAAGTGAGTGGGAGCTCTGTAGCATTTCTCATATTATATGTGGATGACATACTATTGATGGGAAATAATATAGAATTCTTGGAAAGTATAAAGGCCTATTTGAATAAGTGTTTTTCAATGAAGGACCTTGGAGAAGCTGCTTATATATTAGGCATCAAGATCTATAGAGATAGATCGAGACGCCTCATTGGTCTTTCACAGAGTACATACCTTGACAAGATATTGAAGAAGTTCAATATGGATCAGTCCAAGAAGGGGTTCTTGCCTGTATTGCAAGGTGTGCAGTTGAGCACGGCTCAATGCCCGGCCACGGCAGAAGATAGAGAAAAGATGAGTGTCATCCCATATGCCTCGGCCATAGGGTCTATTATGTATGCCATGTTGTGTACCAGACCTGATGTAAACCTTGCCGTAAGTTTGGTAGGAAGGTACCAAAGTAATCCCGGAATGGAACACTGGACAGCGGTCAAGAATATCCTGAAGTACCTGAAGAAGACTAAGGATATGTTTCTCGTTTATGGAGGTGACGAAGAGCTCGTCGTAAAGGGTTACGTCGACGCTAGCTTCGACACAGATCTGGATGACTCGAAGTCGCAAACCGGATACGTGTATATTTTGAATGGAGGAGCAGTAAGCTGGTGCAGTTGCAAGCAAAGCGTCGTGGCGGGATCTACATGTGAAGCGGAGTACATGGCAGCCTCGGAGGCAGCACAGGAAGCAGTCTGGATGAAGGAGTTCATTACCAACCTAGGGGTGATTCCCAATGCGTCGGGCCCGATGACTCTCTTTTGTGACAACACTGGAGCTATTGCCCTTGCGAAGGAGCCCAGGTTTCACAGGAAGACCAGGCATATCAAGCGTCGCTTCAACTCCATTCGTGAAAGTGTTCAAAATGGAGACATAGATATTTGTAAAGTACATACGGACCTGAATGTAGCAGATCCGTTGACTAAACCTCTCCCAAGAGCAAAACATGATCAACACCAGGACGCAATGGGTGTTCGATTCATCACAATGTAACTAGATTATTGACTCTAGTGCAAGTGGGAGACTGTTGGAAATATGCCCTAGAGGCAATAATAAATGGTTATTATTATATTTATTTGTTCATGGTAATTGTCTATTGTTCATGCTATAATTGTGTTATCCGGAAATCGTAATACATGTGTGAATACATAGACCACAACGTGTCCCTAGTAAGCCTCTAGTTGACTAGCTCGTTGATCAACCGATAGTCATGGTTTCCTGACTATGGACATTGGATGTCATTGATAATGGGATCACATCATTAGGAGAATGATGTGATGGACAAGACCCAATCCTAAGCATAGCATAAAAGATCGTGTAGTTTCGTTTGCTAGAGCTTTTCCAATGTCAAGTATCTTTTCCTTAGACCATGAGATCGTGCAACTCCCGGATACCGTAAGAGTGCTTTGGGTGTGCCAAACGTCACAACGTAACTGGGTGACTATAAAGGTACACTACGGGTATCTCCGAAAGTGTCTGTTGGGTTGGCATGGATCGAGACTGGGATTTGTCACTCCGTATGACGGAGAGGTATCTCTGGGCCCACTCGGTAATGCATCATCATAATGAGCTCAATGTGACTAAGGCGTTAGTCACGGGATCATGCATTATGGTACGAGTAAAGAGACTTGCCGGTAACGAGATTGAACAAGGTATTGGGATACCGACGATCGAATCTCGGGCACGTAACATACCGATTGACAAAGGGAATTGTATACGGGATTGACTGAATCCTCGACATCGTGGTTCATCCGATGAGATCATCGTGGAACATGTGGGAGCCAACATGGGTATCCAGATCCCGCTGTTGGTTATTGACCGGAGAGGCGTCTCGGTCATGTCTGCATGTCTCCCGAACCCGTAGGGTCTACACACTTAAGGTTCGGTGACGCTAGGGTTGTAGAGATATGTGTATGCGGAAACCCGAAAGTTGTTTGGAGTCCCGGATGAGATCCCGGACGTCACGAGGAGTTCCGGAATGGTCCGGAGGTGAAGAATTATATATAGGAAGTCAAGTTTCGGCCACCGGGAAAGTTTCGGGGGTTACCGGTATTGTACCGGGACCACCGGAAGGGTCCCGGGGGTCCACCGGGTGGGGCCACCTATCCCGGAGGGCCCCGTGGCCTGAAGTGGGAAGGGAACCAGCCCCTAGTGGGCTGGGCGCCCCCCCATGGGCCCCCCTGCGCCTAGGGTTGGAAACCCTAGGGTGGGGGGCGCCCCACTTGCCTTGGGGGGCAAGGCACCCCCCTTGGCCGCCGCCCCCCCCCCCCTCTAGATGGGTTGTGGCCGACGCCCCCCCCCTCCCAGGGGGCCTATATAAAGGGGGGGAGGGAGGGCAGCAACATCTCAGCCTTGGGCGCCTCCCTCCTCCCCTGCTACACCTCTCCCTCTCGCAGAGGCTCGGCGAAGCCCTGCCGAGACCCGCTACATTCACCACCACGCCGTCGTGCTACTGGATCTCCATCAACCTCTCCTTCCTCCTTGCTGGATCAAGAACGAGGAGACGTCGCTGCACCGTACGTGTGTTGAACGCGGAGGTGCCGTCCGTTCGGCACTCGGTCATCGGTGATTTGGATCACGGCGAATACGACTCCGTCATCCACGTTCATTGGAACGCTTCCGCTCGCGATCTACAAGGGTATGTAGATGCACTCCTTTCCCCTCGTTGCTAGTATACTCCATAGATGCATCTTGGTGAGCGTGGGAAAATTTTAAAATTATGCTACGATTCCCAACAGGTCAATTGGTCAGGGATATCAAGAACTACATGCTGCAGAGGGAGTTTAAACCAGTGAAGATCGTGAGATCACAGAAGATGGTCTCACATTGTCTTGCTGAGCTAGCAACAAACTTGTCCGTGAACCTCTATCCTAAGCTTCCCCTCCCCTCCCGCACCGCTCCCACGCGGCGGCCGGGAGGGCAAAGCCCTAGAGCCGCCGGGCCAGCCCCTCCTTCCTACCCCTCCTCGCCGCCGCCTGGCTGCGCCGTCGGGCAAAGCCCGGCCGGCATCGGCGGCGGCGGGGCATCCTCTCCCCACGCGCGAGGTCGGCAGGCGCGGATGTCGGCAGCGAGCGGTGGCGGCGCGATGGCGGCGGGGCGTGACGGCGCAGTGGCGGGCGGCGCGGGGGCCGGCTGCTCCTGTCGGCGTCTGGCTAGGGCACGGGGGTCTGCGCGCTGGCCGTCCCGTGGCTGCTGGGCTGGCTTGGTCTGGCTCGGCCAAATCTGGCCGCCTTGGCTGCGGGCACCGCGGCGGCTCCCGTCGGCGGTGGTCCGGCGCTGGGAAGCTGGGGCGGCGGCCCCAGGCTGCAGTGGAGTCGCCTTCCTCTTCCCGGGGAGGAGGTGCGACGAGGTGGCCTGCCGTGCTTCGTGGCTGGATCTGGTGCTGCTGTGGCGCCCCGGCGGAGGCGCTGCACTCCCTGGCCATGGGGGTGGCGGGGTTGCGGCGGGTGGATGCTGCCCTGGTCTCCGTATGGGCATCCGTGGCCGGTGCGGTGACCAGGGGCGGTGGTGGACGCCCCCGTTGGGCGGCATGGTGGTGTGCGGACGGCGGCGCGGCGGCATTTGACTCCCCCTCTTCACGGTGATGGCCCAAGGTGACAGCTTTGCCCCCTCCCTTCCAGTTTGCTGAGCCCAAAGAAGTGATGGACATGGCCGAGGAGAAATCTGGTGCGGCTGCGGCTGCGGGCAACGGCGACGCCTGTGGGCGCCGTCTCCTCCCTGGAGGCGTTGTCATAGCCATGTTCATCCCCCTTTAATGTCACCGGAGGAAACTCTAGGCTCGGTTCACCGGGCCAGGCAGCGGCGGCGTCTCGGCGTCGTCACCTTCTTGGAGGCGCTGCCGAGGTGCAGGGGGTGTCTTCCGGAGGAGCAGCTGGTGTGGGTTGCCTTGGCGGCGAGGCTTGGGGTGCCGGGCTGTCATGTATGGGTTGTTGCTGTGGGCATGAGCATCCGGGGTGCCATGTACTTCATCATCGACGCCTCATCTACGATGTTTTCCAAGTCAGGCTAGCTCCTGCTGTCCACTTGCCGATCTAGGCGCCATGGGTGGAGAGTGTGTTGATCTAGTTTGTTAGGTTTTGTCGTGCTTTGCGGTGTTCGGTTCGGAGAGACGCGGCCTGTGTGCTTTGTGTCCGTCCTCTTTGCCATTTTTGGCTTGAGTTTGGACGGGGCGAGTTATTTGCCGGTGTTGTCACGGACTCACGGTGGATGTGGGTGCTAACCTCTCGGTGTAGCACATTGCCGAAAGGCATTGTATCAGCCGTCTTGGCTCTTCTTCTATCAATATATGATACGCATGCTTGTGCGTATTCGAGAAAAAAAAACATTGTCTTGCTAATTATGCCCGAACGGCTCATAGCACCGTTTGTTGGTTGCAACGGCCACCCCCCTTCATTCATAATCTTGTATTAGCGGACTGTAAGCCTGTTACTTTGGAATAAACTTCTTTTAAACCCGCAAAAAAAAAAAGAGGAGATGCATTTCGTCCAGGCCATCATGGCCTTGGCTCGTAGGTGTATGTGTGCCGTCATAGTATTTGCGTCACGCCTGATGACCCGTGTTAGCTCTCGGGATCATTCTATTTTTGAGATCCGAAGTTTGCGCATCATACACAAGAGACGCACCCTGCAAACTCCGGAAAATTCGGCTGCGCAGAGAACCATGTACTCTGAATTTACTGAATCAGCTACCAGGTTTGTGGATATGCGTTAATTCGAGAGAAAAAAGTGTGTGGATATGCTTACCATGGAAAGGGGAACAGCGAGAGCGATACGGCGGAGGTGAAAGCGGGAATTCGCTCACGTTGTGTGCGTACATGGTCGTTGTCACATGGTGGTGGTCGCACAGGGCCGGGCAGCCACCCTCCGGGCCACGGCGAGCGGCGTCGCGGTCACCGACAGCGGAACAGAATCATCGGCAGCTTTTGGCGTGGCGAGTAACATGCACGGCCACTAGCCAGTCCATCCATCGGCCCCGGAGCCATCTCACTCATCTGCGCACATGCGCTCGGCAGCCCACCACGTCCGGCCGATCCCGACGCGCCCTCGCACTCGCGCCACGCGAACTCACGAACGCAGCTAGGGCAGCACGTCACGGCACAGGGGAAGCCGGCCGACGACCCGGGGCGCGGACGCTCCCTCGATCAGTCTGCAGGCAGAGCGCGGCGCCCGGTTCCGCACGCGCCGGCCAGCAGCGCGCGCCGGGGCCATGCCCACGCATGCTATGCTCGCGACGCGTCGTGTCGTGACGAGGGCCGCGTGCACGCAGCCAAAGTATAGGTGATGGCAACCCGGCCGAGTACGCGCACGCGGCCGGCAAACAGGACAGAGCTCGACGACGACACGGCCGGGCCGGTGCATATAGTACGTCCGAGGGAGCATGCACGGAGTGGAACGGAGAAACCCGGTACTACTGCACATGCGCCTCTTGCGCGCACGAGCCAGCAGTGCCCGCCGGTGGCGCGGAGCGGCACTTTGCAGCCAAAGTATACGTGATGGCAACCGGCGCGCGAACACGCACGCGGCCGGTAGGCGTCTCGCTCGCACGGGCAAGCAGGACGCGACTCGGCGACGACGACGGCCGGGCGCGCACGTCCGCCGCCCGGCCGTGCCATGCCGTACGTGGCGCGGCCGCCCACCCACTCGACAGGCACACGAGCGCGTGCCGCGCCGGCCAACCACGTACGTGCAGCAGCGTAAATGCACGCTCGTACGTACTCCATTGGCCAGTTACGTGCGCGCGTACCGATCTCGATCTGGCCGGCGAAGGCCCCGGTTGGGCGACGGCCGACGGCGCATTAACTTGACGCGCGTGACAAGTCGACCGTGGATGGATCCGTGATCTGATGCGTGCGTGCACGTAGCGTACCGTTGCTGGTGCGCTGCCGCGGCTGCCTGCACGTACAGATTTATATGCCCTAGCTAGCCTAGGTGAGGGGCATCTGCATGTTCCAGTAGTGCAAAATACCGGCCGCTGCATGCATGTGCAGTACAGTTTGTCTCGATGCCGATCCACCTGCCCTCCTCCGCTAGCCGCTACTATAGCTAGCTCAGCTCAGCCCCGCTCCATGCGTGGACGGCCCCAAACCAGCTCGTGCGGTGCATAACTCACTGCACGCGTATAGTATATAGATAAAAATGTATACTGGATTCATGTCCTGAACCCGAAAGCATACGTCGCCTCTTCTTTCGATGTGCTGCGTTGTTTCCCCCAACTAGATGACCCGTTGCGCCAATGACGCAAAGGCCAACAGCAAGCCAAGTATTGTAAGAGTGCTGATAGGAAAACTCAAACACATATTGAAATAATGAGTACTTTGTGCCGGTGGTGCAAAGGGCAAGAGCAAACCTAGCATTCAAAACCATGCACCTAAGAATATTTAGACACTGATTGGAAGATAAGGAAATAGATACTAAGGTATAATGTTGATACACAACGTTACAATTTATGATAGCTTATTTACATTGTTTTTAGTAAGCAAGCTACATAAGTAGAGATGCATCGTATAGATAGGTCTAGTCATCTCTCTTACGATGAGTGATATACGCAGTGATGAACATCAAGTAGAATCATCGTTGCATGTGTCATCGGTATCGAAAATGACTTCATTGTCTAAGCAACTCTTCATGGTGGGTGTGTTCGGTGGGCTGCCAATGCCAAAGCAGAAATGCCTTCCATATCATCATCTAGTCCCCAATAATACCTCTTCTTTTGTAGAATGTCATTTGATTGTAATCGTATCATTGAGGAGCTCTGCAACATATCTTATTTGCGATAGAGTATGGTTAAAATCGATGTCTTCGGGTGTTGATCCTGCTATGAAGTTGGTATCTCTTATATGGTAAAGTTCTTTCACTGTCATGCGATCCCCGCCCGGAATACTGCACCAGCTGCTGCTTAGATAGTCCATTATTACTTATTTTCTTTAAGCTCCTATTTTAGAGATTTATTTTTTTGTTGAACCAGCTGGAACTTATCATAGTTGAAGTCTTGCACCACTTTGTTGTAAGAGACTTCCATAAACCTAATAGCTTCATTTCCAGCCGATCTTCAGCTTCTTCGAGATTTTCGTAGACATAGATGGATATTGATTTCCTTGAAAGTTCATTGCTTAGTTGGTGCTTAGATGGACATAACTGAATGGTTGCGTCGACACCAACATTCCTTTACTTTTCTGTGTTGAGTACACTACAATTTGGAAGGCCAGTCTGTTGCATCATAGCATCCAAAAGCATTTTTGTTGGGATCCTAACTTTTTCCAACACTTTTGACCCGTTGCACACCTGGCGCAAAAAGCAAGAGCGAACCAAGCATTCAAACCATGCAAATAAGAGTGGTTTAGAGATTGGTAATAAAGAAATAGATACTTAGGTATAATTTTTATAGAGAATGCTATATATTACTCCCTCTGTTCCTAAATATAAGATGCTTTGACAGTTCAAATGAATACATCGACTAAGTAGCTCTTCATGGTAGGTGTGTCCGGTGGGCTGTCATTGGCAAAAGCACGAATCCATATGACCGAACCCGTCGTCTAAGCTCTCAAAATGTCTTCAGATTGTAAAGTGTATCATCAAGGTGCTCTGCAATATATCTTACTTACGTTGTCTTCAGTTGATTCCAAGATGAAACTGGTATAGATTGTACTGAAAAGCACTAAAAAGACTTGAATATATTAGCACCAAAGTAAGTTAATATGTAGCAAGCATAAAAGTCTTCTCACTGATTATCGTTAACCATCATGTAACACAATCACCTAAATCACTAAACTTCCTGAGGTTAATACTCCTGGGAACGACTATTTCTGACATCAGTTTTGATTCTTTCCTCTCATTTTTTTTAAAAGCACTCGCCCCCCCCCCCCCCCCAAGTGCGATGGCCCGTTTTGTCGGGCACCATGGTGCCCTTAAAAAAATGCAAAAACCATATTTAAAAGTTAAAAAAAACAAAAATATTTCTGTGGAAACTTCCATGCATTCACTACGGATCCATGGAATTTTGTTTCGAAAAGAAATGTAATTCGAAAGCTATACAAAAAAACAAAATTCCGGCCCATTTGAAAATACATATTTGTGTTTTTTTACACTACGTGGGAAAGCAAAATGTTATAAATTTTTGCACATATATAGTATATATGTGGCTGCGCGTGTTTACAAAAGGTTTCAAATTTTTTTGAGCTGTAAAAAATGTTTCTTTTAAACAGGCACCATGATGCCCGTGCACATCTGACAATATTCGGTTTTGTTGGGAGTGCGGAGGAATGGCGCTCGGGCGCGTTTAGTGGCTGTGGTTAAATGAACAGTTGTAAATTCAGGTGCAATAAATGCTCTGCATGTTCATTTGTCTAATAGATTTAAGATTAATTAAGAAAGGATGATTTCAAATCCCAATTTTCAAATTGCTTTCTGTTCATGTTAGCGGTGCAAAAAAAAAAAGGCCTATCCTAGCAGATTTGGGGCGATAACATTTCATAATTTGCAAAATAAGAAATTTTCATGTTTGCTGTGCAAATGATGATTACATTTAAATATTTGCAAATTAGGATTTGTTCATGTTCACCATGCAAAAAATATGACTACATTTTACAATTTGAAAATTGGGATTTGTTCATGTTGGCCATGCAAAAAATGCCCTAGCACATCGTAAGTTTTCTGGTATGTTGGGATTAATTAGACCTAATACAAAAATCAAATACGGGATACATTGGAGAGGCTGACGTGGGATGGACACTTTTGAGTGAGAGCAAGCGAGCTCGGGTACTCTACGGAGTTTCCAGTTTTGTTGGCCGTTTCTTTAAGATGTGTAGTGCAAAGTGGCGTGGGGGTAGGAGGACGGCGTGCAACACGTGTCGCTCCTCTCCATTGTAGTGTCTTCGCTGCTTCTTCCCCTTGCTTCTATCCTCCTCCGATCTTGAAATCCCAGCGCATGGTGGCTGGCACCTCTCCCCTCTTTCTCTTCCCCGCCCCAAGTTTTCCATGCTCCGCTGATGCGCACCGTTGTTCGGGAGCAAGAGGGGCCCCGCCTCTTGTGCTGTGGCGCTGCCCAACGGCAGGCCCGGACACTCGAGCCGAGCGCCTGTTGCCAGCGTCGGCTTGAGCGGCCGCCACCTCCTCTCCTCTCCAACAGGGATCTCGGACCTCACTAGCAGAGCCCTCGTTTTCAGGGAAGGCAGCCATCGCCAGCGATTGAGGATGCCTCCCGACGAGCATGCTCGTGGTTGCCCACATCCCAGCAGTGCGTTGGAGCCGGTGTCTTTGGGCAGAGGTGGGCTCCTTACCGGCGACCTCACCGTCTTGTCGGCGACTCCACCGTCATAAGTATATCTGCAGGTATGGTAGCTTCTGCACCCCCTCTCTTCTTTGATAGTGATTTTTTGTTGCTGTTGTTGCAGAAAACAGCCAAAACATGCTTGAGATTTCAGTAAAAAGGATTTTGTTTTACTATGTTTGCTCTAAAAAAAATTCTGACCGTTTCAGTGGGGATCTTCATTGCTTCTTCAGGCTGGGGAGGCTGCTCTACGTCGGGTCTTTTTTCTACTTCCTCTGTTGTGTCTTTTGGGGCAGCACGGTATGGCGTTTCTTTTCTTCTATGAGGATTTATCTTGCTTCCTATCCAGTTTGTGTGGTGATGATGTGGCGTTGGATTGTCGGTGGTGATGTTTCTGTCAGTAGGCTGTGGTGGTGTCTTTCGATTCCGTCAAAAGGTTTTAGTGGTGATATTGATTTTGTTGTTAGTCATTTAGGTGAGTAGGGTCTGGTTGTGAGTTGTAGGCCATCTTCTCGATCAGAGGAAGGGTGCGTTCTCAATCTGGTCGTACCTGGTGTGCACGGCAAGGCAGCTCTGTATGGAGGAAGAGGCAATTTGGGGACAACTTCTTGATGAGTAGAATTTACTAAGCAATTAGATCAAATATGTATATATTTAATGCAATGCTCTTTTCGGTATCTGAATGCTCAAGTTGGAAAGTAGTGTCAGCTTGACAATTGTCAAATCCCTGCTGGAAAAGTACCACATTGATTTGAAGCTAATTGGCCACCTTGCGGTTGGTAGCGAGACAGTGATAGACAAAAGTAAATCCATCAAAACGTGGCTGATGCAATTTTTTGAGGTAAATCATGGAATAGCATCCCACATATATTCACCCTCTAAACCTTGATCTTGATGAATTCACATTTTCCAGTTCTTTTAGTTGTTTGTTAGTTCAGTCTCAGTCTCACTCACTCAGTCGCTATTGTTGACACTTGTCACAAATACGGGAAAGTGGTAATACTGACATTGAGGGAGTTTGACTCCAGTAATGCATGTTATGGTGGAACAACTTCCCTCTTGAATTGGTGTAACTTCGGTCGAAGTCGATGTTGGGATGAACGTTACAGCCTTGTAGTCTGCACAGATAGCACAGTTAGTCACCCAATATGGCCATCTAACTGTTGCACTAAATGGATTCCGTTTCTCTTCCTTTTGTCTCCGTGCAATACTCATTTGCTGTCCCATATTATGTTCAGGTTTATGCAGAGGGACCAGCACGGCCTATGGGTGGAGCTGCTACAGTTGTTATGCTTATTGGTCCAAATGCATCTATTTCTTTCGAAAGCAAATATAGAGCTTCTCACATGACTCATGTTTACGATCTCTACAAGCCTCATCTTGCAAGTGAATATCCGGTTAGGGTTCTATCACTTGTTTTTGTTTGTTTGTTTTAGGCATCTAAATAAACAATTTTCTCAACCAGATACCATTTTGCCTATTTCATAGTATTATATCATCTGTACACATTATAGCTAGGTTGTTAATGGGAAACTTTCTCAAACATGCGATTGGGGACCATATAGTTCCTAAAAAGAAGCCTCATATAGTTTGTCTATATATAATTCCTAATAAAAAAGAGCCTCATATGCAGGTTGGGGACATAGGTGTGTGGTTGCTGAGTTATCTGCGTAGTTTTGAACTTTTGATAAGAAAAATCCACAGTCGCCATGCTACTATGTCCTTTTTAAGCGGCCTGAATCCGCTCGTGCTTGGTGCAGCGAGATGCATGGCGCTGCGGGAGTTGTGGCGGACAGGGACAGATGAGTTCACATGATCTTGAGATTGCATGGAACCCTATGTTGTTGACACATAAGGTGTATGATGTCGACCTCACTGAACCCTGTCCTGGTAAATTTATCAGTTCCTTACATCTGTCCTTGTAATTTCGAATCCAATTTAGACATACTCAGTTTCATAGGGCAGACGAGTAAGGAAAAGCAATTGATGTTGTTAAGAAGCATTGGGTAAAGTCTGTATCTTGCCTGGAATCTCTTATGTCTGTTATTTCAATTGCTTGTATGATAAAAATTACTGCGTGAAGATTTTGCTTTTGCAGTTTGCCTGGTTTAATGCTATATTCATTTACTTTGCAGCTCATAACACTTTTGTTGAAACTACTTGTGAGCGGATGTTTACGCCATTAATGTCGACCATTATATTGGAGGATTTAAAGTAGGTAATATACTATCATGTTTAAATAAATTCTCATCTGTTTGTTTCAAGAACCTGAGTGTTGTTACAGAATAACATATTAGCTAATCTCAATTTCTTAGGGTGACACCTGTTGCACCAGTTGACATTGTTGACAGCATAACAAAAGAAGCTTGAACTAATATTAAGTTTTGCAATTGAGAAGAGGAGCGTGAGGGAATATGATGTGACATGTGAGTATCTTCTCTCTATGTAACTACATCATTGGTAATTTGTATTCTTTCACTATTTGTCATACAGTTCCACCAAATGTCACAAGTACCTAATACAAACCAAGGGCTTCCTTTAATAGCTATAAGTTTTACATCACCGAGAAACAAATTCTACAATAATGTTGGTAAGCATCATATTCACATGCCACAGCCAAAAAGAGCAAGCACATAGTATTCTAAGAATGGCCCATAAAACTAAGCGATGTAGCAGAGGAAGGTGGCAAACCTTAATCACAGCACGACATCCGCTAGCTACTGATGGATTGAACAATACCTGGAAGAAGAACATAGCAATACACACATCAAAAAGAGGCCAAGACATGGACTGGATCGAATGCATATCCTACCGGAAAAGAAACAATAGTTGGAGGTTCGCCATCATGGAAGGAGGTGGATAACAACTTCTTGTCAGATTTTATTGGCCACCGCAGAAATAAATAGAAATCGTAACATCCCCATGATTGATAACAGGAAATAATAAGTTACCTTCAAATCTCAGAGAGAGTGGCACACACAGAGTGAGAGAGAGAGAGAGGGAGACTTAGACACCATTCATCGTAGTAAAAATGAGTGCACGCCGCAGAACTGATCATATGGGAAGAATACCCTTCGAAATTATATCACAAAAGCTAGGCGCAGCCAATATAAATATACAACTATCAGATATTAGAAAATGGTACATCACAACACAACACAACACAACACAACACAACACAGACATGCATAAACACATCGCAAATTTCTGAAGAAAAGGGTCGGGGCGTCACAAGACCACATGATTTTCATAGGAAAGACTTCTGGTCATGTGTTATCTAAAAGTATATAAATGGAAGAACCTTTTCTCTCTTGATCTTGGAAACATCTACCTACCTGGAAAGATGCTAGAAGCATGATCCAGGTGAGAGGAAAAGTAATCTTTTTCCCTAAGAAACTACAGAGAGAGAAGTGAGCCAGTGATCCTCGCCTAGCTAGTGCGCACACACACACACACATCAAGCCAACACACCATAAACGCAGCAGCAGCACACAAGCCACAAATAGGCATGTGGCGCAGCGCACGGGGAAGACAGAGACACAACCAATAAAGCGAGGAGCAGATAGCCACGCTTGTTGTCGAGCCGTTCACACTAAAAGGGATAAAAGAGTAGGACGTTTCTATTCTCAAACCTTCCCATCATAGGGAGTAATTATCAAACAGAGAAACAAAAGGAAAAGAAAAGCAAGAAGTTCCCTTCCTCCATCCTTTTTTATTTTCTTTCACTTATATACATCAGACCAACTCACAAGCACTTTAACTATTATAAACATAATTCCGAATTCAAGAACACGGTTGAATATTAGAGCACCACATACTACTCTTCGTAAAGTAAAACCGGGCATGCCAAGTCATGATTGACAGACGCAGCTCAGGAAGGATTCGATTGTGCTATTAGTCAGTAGGTACATTACAGAGCTTGTTCATGCTAAGAACATCTGTTATTAGATTCTTATAACCACACTTCATGTTTCTATTTTCTAAATTAAAATAAGCGATCTCACTACAGTAAAAAAACAAACACATATGTAGCTGACATAATTACCTCGCGAAGCTATTAGCAAGGTAGTAACAAAATATTATGCTATCCTAATCATATTGCCAAATTACAATTGACCGATTCTAGTCTAGGTTTTAAATTTGAAAAGGGAGAACAACTCACCATGCTCTTTGATTTCTTCTTGGACCCATGTTTCCTATCACCAGTCCCCTCCCCGCCGCCTGAATCCTCATTGATCTATGCAAATTTTCAAACGAAAGCATCCAAATAACCAATATGTATATTCAAAATAGAAAAATCAAATTAATAAAAGCTATCTAATTGATGGAAGGAGCTTCATTTTATAATGGAATTAACTCTATCAGGCAAACTGTGATGTTTTGGCATCCACGATCAAAACATCAATATAAAATTCAAATATTTAGACATGACAATGAGTCATGATGTCAAAAAAGCAGAGTTTTTCTCATCATTTATGTGGGACAAAATACATAGTTGATATGCTTAATAATAAGTTAACAAAGATGACACCCAATGACTCAAACACTAAAGCTTTGGCTTCACCATAACAAATTAATCTTTGCCATGTACAGTCTAGCCCTCAATACCTGGCATCTCATTTTACAATGGAACTCTCTTTTCCCTTGGCAAGCAGCAGTAATGTAGCAGTAGCACTTCTTTCTCGTGTACTCATGTTGGACAGAACAAATATTAGATGCTGAAAAATCATGTTACACATGAAGCCAAATAAGCATTTTTGCATAAACCAAAAGGATATACTCTCCCTGGGGTAGACTGCAATCATCTAATAATCACATCAATCTTGTATAATCTATTCAAACAGATTTGTCGGTCAAAATATGACAATTAGCGTCCACCATGTAGCTTTATTAAGGGTATTGTTCAATCTTGGGCTGCAAAGTATAAACATTCGTTACTGCATTTAAATCTATGTTGCTGAAAAAATAAGTAAGTGGTAAGAATTATGAAAATATATAACACACTTTTCCATGGATTGCAAAAAGTAAAAAAGAAAAGGATGCCCAGTATGGACTCTTCTATATGAGCACCTTATATTTCCTACATGAAGAAGAATAAGAGATGAACCACTAACCTAGCAAGCAGTCAAGCGAACCTGATGGTACTGGTCTCTTGCCATTGAGGCCAATGCGCTTGACTTGGCGCTGCGTGCTACAGCCTTCACGCCGAAAGACTTGCTTACTCTTGTTGTCCTCTCCCTCGAATCCAATGAATAGCAGGTATATACACCATAGAGAATATGTAAGTAACTGAACATATGACATATCCTTCATCAATTCTTAAATAAAAAACTGAAGTTCAGGTTTTCTCACTGGCTCATAGCCTTCTCTTCAATCCTTGCTTCTCACATAGAGTTTTCCTCTCCCTCCAATGCAATGAACAACAAGTGCATACACCATAGAGAGAATATTAGCAACTGAACATATGACACGCCCTTCATCAATTCTTAAAAAAATGAAAATGAAGCTCTTCTCATTGGCTCATAGCCTTCTCTTCAATCCGTGCTTCTCACAAAGTGTTTTCAGATTCACAAATAACCAAGGAGGCAACCAACAACATATAGTAGCACATAGCAGCAGCACAAGTAGAGTTAGGCCAAGCAGCAGCCAAGCCTGGCAGCAGCAGAACCCACAGCAAACACATCTACCAGCATAAAATCAAAAGAGAGAGAGGTGGAGGAGGAAGGAGCTCACCTGCCTGTAGGGACAAGAATGGCTTGAGGAGGAGGGTCGTGGATGACAGGTGGCTGGGCGGGCTCATGTTTAAGTAGTTTTCATTGCTGGCCACAAAAGCTTCATCTAGAGACTGAAATCATAAAAGTTGTGTGCATAAAGACGAAGATAAAATCACTCTAAGCAAGATGAGAACGACAAATTGAAAAGCTCATTGTACCTGTTAAACTAAGGACAGGAATGGCCTTTATTGAACTAACATACTGTACCTAAGAGACTGAGAATCAGGGACAACCTTTATTAAACTAAAAAATTGATCAAATTGGGCATTTAGAATTCCTCCTAGATATTGTGAGCAGCAGAGGTCCGATATGTTTCGAGCACAGTAAAAATATGCATGCTTTCACATGTTTCAGACATATTTAATATCTTCTATGTGTATGCATACACAAAAACAAGAATGTCTAAATATACAGGCGTGCATGGAAAGACAAGGATCAGACTCTTGCCTGAATGTCTAAATGAACACACAAGAATGTTGCGCTGGTCAAATCGCCCACCTCGTGTCGTTGTTGCCAGCACTATCGGTGTTGATGTACATGTACTCCACGTCTGTGCTGCTGCCTCTGGTAATCAGCACAAGAACCCGTCACTGTGGATGCTCACACGAGCTCTTGGCATCAAATTAGGAATCATTGTATATGGTTTTTCAAACTATAAGCTTATAAAAAGCAAATACATCAAGACCTAACATAACAGCCAACGGTTGCAACCATAGCCTAAGTTAGAGAAAGAACAACCTAGCCGGAGCATACCTGCAACCCAATGGCGGCCATGATGAACAAGGGCTGACCACCCCATCTCCCCTGCAGGTCCACCCCAGTGCGATGGTAGCGCTGTCCCGCTGCTTCTTGCCCCGGTCACCGGCCACGCTACTCCTTCGCCCCACCACCGGCCTCCCCTGCTCCTCCACCCCCACCGTCAAGACCCAGCTGCAACGCTACTCCTCAATTTTGCCGTGCCACCCCTCTTCTCCTACGGATGTGACCCTTCTCTTCGAGGAGAAGCCAGCACGCGGGAGGATCTGACAGGATCCGGTAGTAGGAGAAGGGGAGAGGCAGCACTGTGCAGAGGAGAAGGGGCGTGGCGGCGGCAGCGGTCATGAGGAGGAGAGGAGGAGAGACGAGGCATGGGGTGGGATCGAGGATGTGAGGGGATTGGCAGCTAGGTTTTCACCCAATTCCACCGCGCATAGAACAGACAGGACCCTGAGGTTTCTTCTCGACGTAACTGCAAAACGGGCCCGCGAGGAAAGGAGCCCCACATGTCATCCGCTGCAGCATGAAAGATCAATGTCCAAAGAAACTAACCGCGGGATTTTTGACAACACTGTAAAATCGGGCCAGCGAGGCAGATCGTAAGGCCAGAACGCATGCGCGCCGCGAATGCCCCTAGAATGGCGGGTACTCTAGCGGGCTTTATATGTTCAATGCAGACGAAGAGGGCGGTGCAATGGCAATACAAGAAGGCTGGTGAAAATTGCCGTTGACCTGAAAAAGATGAGACTTAATTAAGTCTAGGTCAAATGACATAATATGTAAGGAAAAAAACTAAAAAAATTACACGGATCTTCATGTAAGAGCATCTACAGCCGGACTTTGCAAATTCAGCACCTCAAACGACCGCAAACGCGACCGGGTGCATCCGCAGATAGTAACCGTTCACGCCTCAATTAGCCACTTTGCATCCGGGTCTCTCATATTTCAACCCCAAAGCATGCAAAAAATCCTGCATACTATATACTACGTTCTACCCTAGCTAATCTTTTGTCAACGGAGATGTCCACGACGTCGGTGTCGGGTGCCGGCTGGACGGGCACATGGGAGGGCTCCGGCTCATCCTTCTCCTGCTCGACCTCATCCATGTAGGCGAGCATCACCGCCTCCTCCGCGGCCTCCACCTCCTGCAGGTGACGACGTCTGGCCTCCGCAACCGACTCCTAGCGGAGGGAATCAAGGATGACCTGCTGCTCCGCCTGCAGATTCGCGTCGCCAGCGTCCCCCACATCCTCCTCCTCCGGATCATCATCCTCCTCCTCCGGAGGTAGCCCTACGGTGATCCGGGCTTCGCGCCTTGCCCGGATCTGCTCAAGGAGCTCAAGTCGGCGCTCCGCCGTTAGAAATCGGTGGCTCCTCACCCGACGGTGTGGGGGCATGACTACTAAGCGAATGAGGAGTGCAAAGTGGCGGCAGCGACGGACTGGCGGAGTAAAATGTGGATGCTAGGGTTTTGGTGCTGGCAGTCGACTTAAATAACCGGGCTAGGCACTACGTAGCTTGCCGGAGCGGCGACACGCGGCGACATTGCTCCGACGGAGGAGACGAGTTTCGGACTGCCGAGTTTCCAGACGTTTCCGCGTGAGACCCCGTCGTCAGTCCGACGTGGCGGGTGCGCTCGGGCGTTCCAGGCCCATTTGAGACGCACGACTGTAGATGCTCTAAGATCCCATGAATATAGTATCGACTGAGACTTGGCTAACTTAGATTTGGCAATCCCGGAAAGAAAAGCTGGTTCTCACAAAATAAATGCACGGAAAAAGATCCCTTTTGGATGCTGCTCTTCGTCTGTTATGATCGGGACCGCGCGCTCCACGAGCGTCTGCGCTGGCCGGGCGATGTGATATGCAAGAAAAGATGCGTGCACCGTAGTCGCACAAAACCATCACGATTATTGGTCCTGATCGATCAGCCCCACGATCAAGTCTCACGCCTCGGTCGAGATTGCAATCACGATGAACCCGGGCACATGCACGAAAGATGAAACACGAGGCCATAGCTAGACTAGCCCGGTCCTCAACGTTAACACCATCATACTCACATACTGCTGGCTGCTACAACTTGGCCAGTACGTGCTGGACGTGAGTGCGTGCGTGCGTGGTAACAGGAGTGATCGTACTCTTCTTAGTACTAACGTTTTGTCTTGCTCCGTATGGCTGATTGGTACGGCTGGTGAAAATTGCCGGTGACCTGCATGCTGCGAAATACATGGAGTGCGGATAGAATAGGTTGTTTTTCTCAGTGCAGGTGAAGAAGGCGGTGCTGGTGCAATTGCAATGCAAGAAGGCCGGTGAAAATTGCCGGTAACCTCCTTGCTGCGAAATACATGGAGTGCGGATAGAACAGGTTCTTTCTCCCAGTGCAGATGAAGAGGGCGGTGGTGGTGCAACTGCAATGCAAGAAAGCTAGTGAAAATTGCCGGTGACCTCTATGCTGCAAAATACATGGAGTGCGGATAGAACAGGTTCTTTTCTCCCAGTGCAGATGAAGAGGGCAGTGCAACTGCAATGGCTATGCAAGAAGGCTGGTGAAAATTGCCGATGACCTTCATGCTGTGAAATACATGGAGTGCGGATATAACAGGTTCTTTCTCCCGGTGCAGCTGAAGAGGGCGGTGCAACTGCAATGGCTATGCAAGAAGACTGGTGAAAATTGCCGGTGACCTTCATGTTGCGAAATACATGGAGTGTGGATAGAGCAGGTTCTTTCTCTCAGTGCAGATGAAGAAGGCGGTGCAACTGCAATGACTATGCAAGAAGGCTGGTGAAAATTGCCATTGACCTCCATGCTGCGAAATACATGGAGTGCGGACAGAACATGTTCTTTCTCCCAGTGAAGATGAAGAGGGCTGTGCAACTGCAATGGCAATGCAAGAAGGTTGGTGAAAACTGCCGGCGACCTGCAGAAAGAAAAAGAAAAAGGAAGCTGCTTCTCACAAAATAAACACGCGGAAAAGATCAGTTTTGGTTTTGGATGGTGCTCTTTTCTTTTTTTTGCGGGAATTGGATGGCAGTTTAGCTACATTTCAGTCGGTCGAGTTTTTAATTATGGGTCAGTCGATTTTCTGACAGTTGGATTTTGCTTTGAGATTGGTTCTTCCTTTTTTCTTCTTTGATGTTTTTTCTGGTCAGTTGGGCCTAGCTGAAATTGATTGACTCTTGTTTGGGTCAGTCGAATCTACTTTTGGGCTCGTTGTGCTTGCGGGCGCCCGTTTTCTGCAACTACGCCGCCCGTTAACAGGCTGGCAGCCCAGCCCGGTGTTGTGGATGCCGAGCGTCGCCCGTTCTGGTCTTATCTCCTCCCTTCTCGTATCTTGTCAGTCACTTTCCCCTCGCCGCTTCAGTCTCTCTTATCGCTCTGTGTCGTCTCCTCTTCCTACGAGAGCTAGGGTTCGTTGAGTTCGTCCTATGTTGTGACTTCCTCCCAGCTATGTTTCTTGTTTAGATCTGCTCTAGTTTCTGAAGAAACTAAGGTGCTTCTTTATGTTTGTGTTGCTCTTCTGTTTGCAGGATTTACATCTCGGCCATTTTCTTGGTTCAGCGATTTCCTTTGCTGCATCTCCTCTTTTCCAGGTATTTTTCTTTTCTTGAATCTCCTTTCTTTATTGTTTTTGGTGGTAGTAAGAGTAGTATGGATAGGGTTTCTTGTTTAGCATGCTTTCGTTTACTGTTTCTGTGTTCTTCAGATCTGCTCTAATGTTTGCCAGGTTAGGGATCTACTTTTATTTGTGGTAGTAGGAGTAGATGGTTAGGGTTCAGTTTTTTCTTTTTTGCGGTGGATTTAGGGTTCAGTTAGGGGTGCGATTAGATGGTTTTGTTTTTATGTTTATGCAATGTGTGTATGCTCTATGTTATGTCAAATCCTTACAGTTTTTTAACTATTTTTTGTTCTTAGATTTTAGTATATTGATGCTTTGTAGTTTTGGTTTCTGTATTTATATTATGCTTGTTCATAGATTTTAGTATATACTGATGCTTGTTGTTTTGGTTCCTGTACTTGTAATATGCTTGTTCCTATCTTTAGTATACCGGTATTTTAGTTGGGTTAGTTTTAAAATATTTTTCGTATATCATATATGCATTTGCAGCAGTTTGTGCTTTTCATATTGTACTCTATCCTGTTAAATCCTCTTTTATCTTGCTTTTTCATATGTGGATATTTGTGAAGGCTGCTTGTGCAATTTAGGTAGGCTTTTTAGGTTCATAATTTATCTTTTAGTACTGTGTGTGCAAACTTAATCTAAGAGATGTACAATTAAGTGAATTCATCATGTTGCATTAGTAAACTTTCAAGATTTTTACTGATGCATGTTTATTACCTGAATCTTGCAGTAATCCCTTTGCTATTGAGATATTTATGCAAGTTTAGTTTCATGAACATGCAATTTCTTCAGTTATAATCATGAGCCCTTGGGAGGTTGTTTGTAGATATCTATCTACAGTAGGAAATCATTTTGAGGTTTCTTTTGTATGTGCAATATAGTCCATGCTACGGATCATGTAAATTTTTATGTTTTTATAGTTCATCTAGGTTGTACAAGTTTCTCATACCTTGTTGGGTAATTAGATATTTTTCGTAGCATTTTGTGCTTTTCATTTTTGTACTGTATCCTGTTAAATCCTTCTTTATCTTGCTTTCATTTGTGCAAATTGTGAAGGGTGCTTGTGTAATGTAGGTATATTTTTTAGGTTCATAATAAATGCACGTGATGTTTTTACTTTTAATAATGTGTGTGCATATTTAATCTAAAAAGAGTAGTTTTAGTTTTCACCTGCATGAGTACACTTTTCAAGTTTTTTTTACTGGTGCATGCTTGTTACTTAAATCTTTGCAGTAATAGAATGATGGTGTGTTGTTCTGATATTTGAATTTTTAGTAGTTTGACTGTTGTATTTGTTTGTAGTTATCAACTTTAAATAATGTTCTTTTGTCTATCTCCACGGTATAATCCCCTTGCTATTGAGCAATTTATGCAAGTTTAGTTCAATGATCATGCAATTGCTTCAGTTATAATCATGAATTTTTGGGAGGTTGTGTGTATTACTTATAGCTTCACTTCTTTGAAGATATCTACATTGAGTAGGAATTCATTTTTTGAGGTCTCTTTTTTATGTGCATAATTAGATTCATGCAAGTCTATGCTATAATTAGAATGTATTTTTTATAGTTCATTTAGGTTGTTCCATTTTCTTATCCTTGTTGGGCAATTTAGAAACAATTTCCTTTTTATTTAAGCTTTTTCATTTTATTTTCTGTAGCTATGGTTTGCCCCCATATGTGGTTGTCCGGGTGCTCCGTGCCTTCCTCTCATGCCACCTGAAGAAGTTCCTGAAGTGTTTGATGTTCTCCTCGATGAGGATTGCTTCAGGAAGATGGTCAGTTGTATTTATCATTTCTTTATAACTTTAATTATTTTGTAGGTATCAATCTATGTGTTTGTGTTTACTCAGCCACTGCAATTATTTTGTATAATCATGGCTAATATGAACCTTGTGTATTTTATGGGTTGTTCCCCATCCCATGTGTAGGTTGTCTCTGTTTGTAGTTATATAAATGGAACAATAATTTGTCTTTGCATGATCTGAATATAGCTTATTTTGATGAACTCATGCAAGTTTAGTTATAATCAAGAATGTGGTGAGGTTCTCTATATTACCTATAGCTTGGCTTCTTTTGTAGATATCAATCTATCTGCTTCCAATAAACACAAAAACATGATCTATGTATCATCATGGATAATATGCAAGATGCTCTTGAAAAATGTGTGCATGTTTCAAACTCTGATTCATCACTACCGCTTGTATCTGTTGTTTCTGCATAATCAGGTCCTTGCAATGCTTCCTCATTGGTTTGTGCAAATACCTCCTTTTTCTATTATATATGTATAGTTCTTGCTCAGTAACTGATTCATAATTGTCCCAACTCTGCTCTATTAGGTGCAATTATGAATCCCCATTATCTGCAGGCAACTGATCACAACTTCTTGTTTTTCTTCTAGGTAATCTTCCTCTGCATCAGATTGATTTGGATCACTGCTGCATTCAGAAGTACACTCATCTGCTTCATCTTCATCTTTGTCTTCATCTTCCTCTTCTACTTGAGGTATTGAATATTGGTCCCAGTTGACATGTTATTCCAAATGGTTCCTTGTTATTTCTTCTGCCATGAGATGCTGATCCTGCAAGTTAATTTATTTTTAGGTACTGCTACTGTACTAATGAACTTCTTTCAAAACTTTGAATATAGGTTTTAGTAATAACACATACCTCAGCATTTATTCTTGCTTGTAAGAGTGAAGTGAAACTTGTTATAGGGATTGCCATATTGTCACTTTGAAGATGACTCGTCACATTCATTTGTTGCATGAGTTCTGTGTAAGACTATGTGGCTCCTTGTGGTGCTAGCAACTCATTAATCATTTGGAAACTTTGCTTCCCAAACTGGACTTCAAATAATTCCTGCAAAATATAAATCATATATCAAATTTTTTAGCTACATGCAAAACTGTGCATACATTTTTTATGCAATATTATATAGTGTTATATTACACCTCTTTACTTAATTCATTTTTGTTTTGCGGTGTAGTGTTGACCTTCTTGTCCCGCATAGCTTTGTGCAAGCACTGCCTCCTATAATGCAAGCTTCATCCAGAGGTTAGGTTTTTTGGTTCCTTTGTTATCATCATAAATTTAAAAAGAATGTAAACTAACCTCATATGTTGCATGTTCATTCCCTTGATCTGAATTTCTTCCCGACTACACATGTTCATTCCCTTGATCTGAATTTTTCAGCACCTGAAAAATTTCATATCAAATATTTTGTATTGTACATGTTTTGAAAATGTCAGATTGGAAAGAAATAAGTGTAATAATAAAACTTTAGATACGTGTGCTTACCTTGTTGTCTTCTCATCTATCTGCATTCTTATATAGTTCTTGCTCTTGAACATTTGCTGCAATTTTACTTGCCTGAAAATGCAAAATCAATTTCAATCATGAACTTGTTCCTTAGTTATGGAAAACAACTTGCTATTTGCTTGCTAGAAGATGCATGTCTAAAGTTTTTGCATCATGATTCAAGTTTCTGGTTATTTGAACATGCAACTCAGTTATGTGAATATGTTATTGAAGATTTGGTGCTTCACCTCTGTTGTATTATATGTTGCAACTTCTACTATTATATGTTGCTCTTGAACAACGAGCGCAAGTATTGTTATCCATCTGCACAAATTTTAAATTATGCTTGTAGGTAGGCATTATGCCTTCCTTGTAGTTTACCAACTAGTTTCATAACTAGGTCAACATGTTATGGTTATCTCTCAGTACTTTTCTTGCTCTTGAATGACAACTGCAAGTTTAGTTGTCTGAATGTGCAAGTTTAGTTCCTACATGGAATTTCTAAATTCTACCCTTATGGAGGTACCCACTGTAGGTGTTTTAGTTATCTTTCGGTAAATATGTATGCATGCTCGTAGCAATAGTTCTTGTATGTTGCTATTCGACAACTAGTGCAAGTTATTTTTGTGACTATGCAAATTTAGTTCCTATATGAACTTGTGTAATTTCTCCCTTGAGGGAGGTGTTCTGCATTTACTTGTAGTTTAACAACTACTTATACACAACCAGGTGTAGATGCCGTGGTTATATTTTTTGTGAATATGTATGCATGCTCGTAGTAATAGTTCTTGTATGTTGCTATTCGACAAGAAGTGCAAGTTTATTTCTCTGAATATGCAAATTTAGTTTATATATGGATTTTTTAAATTTTTGCCTTTAGGGGAGTTGTTCTGCCATTACTTGTAGGTAAACATTTCTCTAGTACAACTACGTAAAGATGTAGTGGTTATCTTTTCTGTAAATAAGTATGCATGCTCGTAGTATAGTTCTTGTATGTTGCTATTAGACAACAACTGCAAGCTTACTTCTCTGAATATGCAAATTTAGTTTATATGTGGATTTTTTGAATTTCTGCCTTCAAGTAGGTGTTATGCTTTTACTTGTAGTTAAACATTTTCTAGTACAACAAGCTAAAAATGTGGTGGTTATATTTTTGTATATATGCATGCGTTCTCATAGTATAGTTTCTTTCATCTCCCAATTTCACAACAACTGCAAGCTTACTTGTCTGAATATGAAAATGTAGTTACTATATGCAGTTTTTTTATTCTGACTTTAAGGAGGTTTTCTGCCATTACTTGTAGTTTAACAAGTTCTAGTACAAGTACAAACATGTCATCTAATCAGAAGTTATAGCATGCCATCTACATGATTTTCCATGGGTTTAACATTTTGTATGAAACACACGATTTTTCCATTTTTGCTTCCTTCTCTAAATTTACTGTTGTTGTTACATGAAAATGTCAGGTCATCACTTAAGGTGCACGACACAGAAAAAATTAAGAGGGGAGGGGGAATAGATCACAAGCACCTTAGAATGACTAGAAGCACCTTGTTCTGCAAGTTTCTTCTCTCTTCCTTTTGCTTTTCCTTTTGATAGATATGTGTTTTGGGCAGGATCTGAAGTTTCAACCATTTCTTCTGGTGTCTGTAGAAATTTGGGCGATCAGAGGAGGAGGAGGTTGGAAGGAAGAAATGGGAGGAAGAAGATCTATGAAGACATCACAAGACAACAGCACATCTGAGCTTTTCTTTCTCCAACCATGGCGGCGGTTGTGTGTGGTGATCGGGGAAAGAGGAAGGAAGTAGACCTAGCAATCTGTGCGTGAGCTGAATCCAGTTGTTTTGGGTGTAGTGGGTTTGGTTCCTTAGCGGGTTCAGGCCCGTCACATTCTTGGGTTGAAAAGAAAAGCCAACAGAAGTTTTCAGCTTTGAATCAATCAGTTTTGTTGTTGGGCTGGTCGACTGACCCTAAATTTGGGTCGGTCAGTTTTCTTTTATTTTTTTCTTTTTTAGTCTGTACTAGTAATTGGCTGACCACATTTTTTTTAATCAGTACAGACACAAGCGCTCATATATACGCGCATACACTCACCCCTATGAACGCACACACGTATACCCTACCCTTATGAGCACCTCCGAAAGACTGAGCCACGTTAGTGGGTCAGTCGATTGATCTCTAGCCGCTCCCATTGGATGGTGCTCTTCGTCCGCGATGATCCGGACCGCGCGCTCCGCGAGCGCCTGCGCCGGCCGGGCGTCTGGCCGGGCGATCCGGCGATGTGACATGCAGGAAAAATGCGTGCACCCTAGTCGCACAAAAGCATCATGATTATTGGTCCTGATCATCCTCCCCACGTACGTACGTACGTACGCCTCGGTCGAGATTGCGATTGCGATGAACCCGGGCACATGCACGCACGAAAGATGAAGCACGAGGCCGTAGCTAGGGCTAGGCCGGTCCACAACGTTAACACCATCATGGTCGATCACGTACCTCCGGCTGCAGCCACAACTTGGCCAGTACGCGCGTGTCGCCTCTCGATCGATCGGCCGCGCGCACCCGTCGGCCGTACCGTACGGAGCAAAACAAAACATTTAGTACTAAGATAAGAAGAAGAGTACGATCGCTCCTGTTACCATGCACGCACGTACGCCCAGCGGTCCAAGTATATGTGCCGTGCACGCAGTTGGCCAGTCACACCAATCCATATATCGCTCTCGCGCGAATCAACCTGTGGTTGAAATGGTTAGGTGGACAGTGGTGTCCCCAACCCACCAGGGTTCAAATCCTGGTGCTCGCATTATTCCTGGATTTATTTCAGGATTTTCGGCGATGCGCTTTCAGTGGGAGGAGACGTTCTCGTCGACGACGAGGCGCCTATGGTGGCTTCGTAAATCTCAAGATGATATGCCGGCTCAGTCTCTCGGAGGTGCTCATAGGGGTAGGGTGTACGTGTGTGCGTTCATAGGGGTGAGGGTATGCGCGTATATATGAGCGCTTGTGTCTGTACTGATGCAAAAAAAAATTCACCGATCCGCAACGAATCGTGTGGTGTGCGTGTGTGATACGAAGCGAGTGAGCGAGCGGCAGGCGATGGTATCCCTTTCTCTGTTCTTCTCAACACGAACTTTTTTGTCTGATAGCTAGTCCGACGTGGATGTCGCGAGAGGGCGCACATTGCGCGACTGTTAATGGGTTTTATGGCAGAGCAAAACCACCGGAGGTTCTAATTGTTTCTAATTCACACGTGTCAAGCCAGTTAAAAAGCTACCGTGGCGCAGTAAATAACGCCGCATCAGTAGAAGTAGTATCATTTACACATAATGTAGTAAATGTGTAGAGTTAGCCGCACAAGAACATGATGATTACGGTCGTGTTCATCGCCCCATGATCAAGCGTCACACTCTTCCGTTCCCGTACGGCCTCGAGACTGCAAACTGCGAAACACGAGTCACTGGTCCATGGCAGTAGCTAGTGTTTTCAAGCTCCACGACAAAAGAAAAAAATATGATGATTTCGCGTCCTCGACATGGAGTACGTAATAAACGGCATCATAATTAGGGCCGTAGTACACGTACTGGTACTCTAGAACCGATCGACTGGCTTCGCTTCCCGGCAGCATCCATCAGCAGTAACCCCGTCAGTACGTATCATACAGTAGCAAACTGGTACGTTACGACAACTCGTATTACCACGCGTGTCCAAGTCTCCGTGCAGCGTTGTCACATCGCCCTCGCACACGTAATAAATACTACTCACTGCCCCCATAAGATAAGATGTATTTGCAAGCTAAAACATTTTATATTGTGAGACAGAGAGAGTACTTCCTTCGATCTATATTTGATGTCGCTGATTTAGTTGTATATGTATAAAAAGAGTAGTAAGATAGCATAAACATGCGCCTATCACCTGCCTATAATTAAAAAAAATAACAGACAGAAGCCGAAGCCTTGCATCCTCACATGACATTTTCTTTTGTTGTGAAAGAGTCTAAATAGTTATCTCGCAAAAAAAAGGGTCTGAATAGTTAACCGCCCGTAATGAGCTACTCCGTTCTACTCCCTCCGTTTCTAAATATAAGTCTTTGTAAATATTTTACTATGGACTATTGGAGCAAAATGAGTGAATCTACACTCTAAAATGCTTTTTTTGCGGGGAACTCTAAAATGCATCTACATACATCCGTATGCGGTCCATAGTGAAATCTCTACAAAGACTTATATTTACGAACGAAGGGAGTACAATACTTTCCCGTCTTAAAATAAGTGTCTCAAGCTTAGTACAACTTTGTATAGAACTAGTAGTACAAAATTTTGTACTAGAATTAGTATAGAATTGAGACACTTATTTTGAGACGGAAGGAGTATAAGATGTATTTTTTTGACACTGCACTATATATGGCCAGATTCTTACCGACTCGACCTTATGTAGCTTCGCCACTAAGACACACACTTTCCTGCTAGCTACACGAACGAGCACGGATCATGGCACCGGCGAGGTAGGGAGCGTGCGTGCACCGCACCGGCCGGTTTGCCCGTTTTTCGGGTGGTGCGGCGGGAGGCCACGTCGGCCGGCGGCAAAGCATGCACCGCGCGTTTCCAGCCGGGCCCCTCCCTAGCCGGCCGGGGTCGTTATCGGCGCACGTTGTGGGCTCTGCCGCATGCTGCATGCCTCTTGACTTTCTTTCCCTCTCCTTCCCGCCCGTCCTCTTCCACCTTCTGTTTTGTCATGGAAACGAGCGAACATCCTCAGGCGAGGGCACGCGCCCCGGCCCTGCACGGCAGTGACAGAACGAGCGGCAAGGAGTAAAGGCAAGAGACAATGCCACGCCGACGGACCTGGGTAACGGAAAGAGAGGAGCGACACGACATGCCCTGCCCTGCCCTGGCATGGAGCCCATGCATGTGGGCGTTCCACATGCATGGGGTACGTACCACCTTGGACGAATTTCTAAAAATTTTGGAGGAGGCATGCAGCAAAGGCGGTATGGTCTATGGGCCATCTTTCACTCATGCTGCGTTGGATGTTGCATGGTTTGAGGCTCTGAAGCCAGGCACGTCGACAGTGGAAACCTTGCAAAGCTACATCACGCACTGGAGCGTCCGAGCATGTGGAGTGGAGCATATGTATGTACAACTGCCCTTGCAGCAGCAGTTTGCGTGGAGGAACGAAATCTTGGAGAGGTGAGAACAGTTTCCTTTTGTGAGCGGAACTGCTGGCGGGCGTCAGCCTCCTATATCTGAGCGTTCTTCCATCTTGCTTGCTGTTCAAACTTTCCACCACTTCCATGATGTTGTCTGAGATAAACTATGCCTTCTTCTACGGGTAAAAAGATGTTTTTCTTCGTGAAATCGCTTACGCCTTGACGTAAACATGGATGAAAAATTGTCCATTGCCATTGTCGAGCCTTTGCATTGACAATTTTGGGTTTTTCGAAGAGAAAAATGTCGGGTCCCCCAATGTCGAGGGAAGTGCATTGTAGGTCCTTGAACTATTTAAGGGGGTGCCCCAAACTATGAAAATCATCAATGGTGTGTTTGGTTAAAGGGATACATATGAGTGGGTTCGGACCATCCAGGACGGTTCAGTTTTGGTGTTTGGTTAAGATGAATGGGATGAACCCATTTCCTGTTTTGTTGAAGGGATAAAGGTAGTTTGGATGTGGTCCTCACATAAAATAATCATAAGACGTAGAGACGTCATGACATAAAATAATCATGTGAGGAGTCAAATATGGATTGGACATGCGGTTCAACCGATTTCTGGAGTGGGATGGTTCAATATATTTAGAGCATATTCCTGCTTTTTGGTTGGAACCATTCAAGTGCTTTATAACCAAACAACTGTTTTTTTTATACCGTCGCAACCCATCTTGGATGAGCCCTTCAACCAAACTAGGCCTAACCAATTCAACACTAGAATAATTCGAGGGCCTATATTTTACCAAGTATGACACACTTGTTACACTTCAAGCACCTACGCAACACCACTTAAATAGTTCAGTTCACTCCTCAACGTCGAACATGGTCGCGTTATGGTACTTTTGATCCACCATGCCGCAAACATGATCACTGGTGTGGTGCCCTTCTCATCACTGGAAGAGGATGGCATGCATGGTGCCACCACTGGGCGAACTCTTCTTCGATGACCAAAGGCTGTGCGGTACTGCGGTGGACCGGTTCCCCACGTGAGCACCTCATGCCATTAAGCGCGTGAGAAAGGGTGACCTGGCATGATCAGCGTGTCGATCATGTACCTCCTCAGTCCTCTTTTTTTTTTTTTGAAGAACACACAAGAGAATCGTGTGTGCTTTATATATCAAGAATGGAAGAGAATACAGCACGACTTACAAGCAGCTCTGCCAACATGTCATCTACCTCCTCATGGCATGTGTTCCTAATGGCTGCACTATTTGCTTCGGCATGACAAGGTGCATAGGATAGTTTGCCTGAATTGTTATGTTGCCATGTTGGCACTGTGGAAGGAGGATTAAGATGGAAAGCTAGCTACTGTAGCTAGGCAGCAAAAACGGTCTGGACGGTTGTTGCTGGTCGCTGTCGTTCGTCACGCACGCTTTCGAATTGCGCGTACGTGTGCCGATCGAGGCATCGAGCTTCAAGAAATACGGACATGACGACTGCTCACTCCGGCGACCGGGAGACTGGTGACGACTGCTCACTCCGGCGACCGAAGACCGGAATCTCCGTCGAAATTATTCGGGAGGTAGCTAGGCAGCTGCATGGACCGTACGTACGTGTTGAACGAGTCGCGACACATATCCATCATCTCTCACGCGTACTGCGCCACACCGACGCCAGAGCTAGTAAAAGTTAGCGGTACTACTCGGCACTCAAGTCATTAAAAGCATGTCATGTTTGGTAGTCTTAAGTCATTAAAGCATGCACATCCATATCTCTTATTGGTTGATATGTCAAGAAACAAGAAACGAGGTAGAAGTTAATGCACCGCGCCTAAGTGTTTTGGGATTATTTGATTTTCGTAAGATGACTTACACACCTAGACGGAGGGAGTACTACATTTGATTTCCTTTTTCTTCTAGGGGTCTACTCCCTCCTCTGTATTTTTAGAGATTTCGATACGGACGACACACGAAGCAAAATAAATAAATCTACACACTAAAATATGTCTATATACATCTGTATGTAGTCCTTATTGAAATATCTAAAAAGACTTACGGAGAGAGTACTAACGTGGTCAGATAACCTTAATTGTAAGAGTAGCTGGTAAAAAAAACTAGTGATAGCTTTGCCTGAACAAACCGTGCACTAGGCGCGGATCCCAACGACGAGTAGGTTCAAAAACATGCATCCATCATCCATGTGTGGTACTCCTAGTACGTACGACTAGTTGACAAACGCGCGATGGGCAATCTACATCTGTGCGTCTCTCTTGTCCCGCAAGTACGCGGTGAGCATGCCAAACGTACGCGCGCGCACTGTGCCGCGCACACGGCCTGTCGCGCATGGCATGCACGCGGCCCGCTCTCGGCGGGAAGCCAGCCATGTATGTCGTCGTATGCGCGCGCCAATCGCACGGCGACATGGATCAGGGCCGTCCATCCCTACCACGCGTACGGGCCACGTGAGGCGCAACCATCCACAGCACTGGCCGGTGGGCCATGGATAGGCCCCAGGGGACCCGCGCGACAGCGAAGCCACCACGCCGCATGTGCGGCTGCCCCAGCGGGCCCGCCGGGCGCACGTTGTGGGCCCGCGGGCGAGCTGCGCTTGTCGCGTAGCCCAGCGGTATACCTCAACGTATCTCTACATCGAACCTCTGTATTTCTACGGAAATGTACAGTACAAGTTTACTGCACTCAGACAAAAAAAAAGCGCGGGCCCGGCCTCGGCCCGCCCCATGTGTGCCTGCCTCCGGGCCCCGCCGCGCAGAGGGGTCACGTGTTATTTAATCCTCCCACATGGGGAATTATCGCGTCGCCCGTTCGTCGTTACGGGCGGCCGGCCACCGTACAGTACAAAGCTCGATCCCGTTCGTCTCGATTAGGTCAAGGGAAAAGATTAAACAAATCTCGTGAACCTGTCATAGATTTAACATCGCACTTGTTCTTCTGACAAGAAATAAATAAATAAATTAACATTGCACTTTGCTTGTCAAACCAAAGCACTGGCACCAACATTGTCAAAGAAAACGGCGATCTCGTACGTGCTTGCTGATGAGAACACATCACTCCGAAAGATTGTACTGGAAATCTCTCTCGTGCATTTACGGATTTAGCTTAGCGGACACACACCCAAACCAAAACCAAAACGCTAACAAGAATCTACAAATGAACGGCTACTGTTTCTTCTTCTTCTTCTTCTTCCTAGCATGCACGCGGCCGGCCGGGTTGACAATCGCCGGCGTGGCGTGGCGTGTCGTCGATTCGTCGTCACACACTGGAGCGGCACGGCACGGGGAGGAAAATGTACATGCGCCGACGCGCGTCGCTGAGGCGAGGCAATTCGCGGGGGATCTTGGGGTTGTGGCGGCCGGATGGATGGATCACGGCGGCGGGGCGACGGCGGAGAGCGCCTGCGCGAGCGCGGCCATGGCGCGCACCTGCATCTCCAGCGCGGCGATGTAGTCGGACGCCTCGGACAGCAGCGCCGGGAACGGCAGCTTCCTGCACCCCGGCACCAGCCGCCCCAGCGTCTTCGCCTTCCTCGCCAGCGTCTGTGCCTGTGCCGAGGTCGAGCCGGAGGAGGACGCGCCGGGTGAAGCGGGCCGTGTTAGAGCAGGCGCCGGCGCAGGGGCCGGAGCGTGGAGGCGCACTCGGTGCACGCGGTGAGCGCGGCGAGAGGCGAGGATGGCGCGGCTCCAGCGGGAGCGGCCGCGGGCGGCGACGGCGAGCGCGCGGTCGGCCGCCTCGCGCACCTGGCGCGCCGGGGACGGGGACGGGGCGACGCCAGCCCCGGCGCGCACGAGGCGCAGCGCGTCGAGCAGCCTGGTGGAGTAGATCTCGTGCTCCCGCCGCGTCCGCCACTTGGGCGCCCTCTCCGCGTCGGCCTCCGTCCCCGCCTCGCCGCCGGCCCCGCGCTTGCGCTTGCGGTCCCTCTCGTCCGCCGCCGCCGACGCCGTGGTGGAGGAGGGCGCCATCGTGGCTTGCCGGGGGAGCGCGAGCTGAGAGGAGAGTTGGCTCTGTTGTTGCGCGCGCGCTGGCGCTCCCGTCTGGATGGACGACGGTTTCGCGAGTCACATGCAGGGGCTGGGTGGGATGAGTGGGATGGAGCTGCGCTGCCGCTGCCGGGATATATATAAAGCGAGGCGAGGGACGGAGTTAACTCGCGAGCGAGCAAGATTCCGGGCCGGTGGTTTTTATCTATCACTGGATGGATGTACTCTGCTCCCATTTGTTTTGTTTTGTTGTTTTCTTGTCCTCGCATGGGCGAGAGAAATCAACGGCCTACGTGGCCTCGCCTCCACCAGACTAATCCACGCACGGTCACCGGCCACCACCCCCACGTACGTAAACGACCGTAGGCGCTGCATGTAGACCGGCCTACGACGCGGGCGACGTGCGCATTTCCATCTCGTTTCGTTTTAATTGTTCTGCGGCGTACTGGGGCGTACGTTGATGGGGTTTTGCCGTGGTGCTCTCCGCCGGTGGGGGGTGACGGCGGAGGGTCGTACGTGAGCGAGGGAGGGAGGGAGTGAGCCGGGCCAGCGGGGCGGTGGGCATGATTAGGCGGCATGAGGCATAGCTTTCCTACATGCCATGTTCGGCCCCTCATGGGCGCTGCTAACATGGTGCCAGGGGTGCTCACATGCGCATGCGCCACCGTGTAGGCACGCACGCACGCACATTCTGCCCCTGCGGTGCTGTGCTACGCTACGCCACCTACTACCTCCGCTGTACTTTATCGTCCCATCATGCGGTACCTACGCTGTACATACGGTGCTGGTGTATACGTACGCCAGTGAACGCTCCACCGCAGAGAGAGAGAGAGAAAAGTCGCACTTTCCGCCAAAAGGTAATACAGTATAATACTCTACCTAGTGTAATAAGGTCAAAAGGAACGAAAAGCTCATGTCTTCCCCGCAACAACAAAAAAAACTCATGTTTGGCGATGGTGCAAAGTAGGTAAATCAAATGGTGGCTCAGTCAGTACGCAAAATAAAATAAAAATGGAGGTTCAGTCACGGCACAACAGTACTGCTTTGACAAAGTTACTGGTTTTTTTCCCCTTTCTATTTGAGCCCTGATTGGGGCTTCCACTCTAGCATAAATCAGCACTGTTGCTTTTCACAATTCAAAACTGGGTAAAGTTTTTTCTATCAAAAAAATTATGTTCAAAGTTATGACTTTCGGAATTCTTTTCTTTCTTACCACGCCGGACATCTAATTTCTAGTAAGGCCGTCCAGGAATTTTTCTACACCTCGTTGAATCATTTTGATAGATTCCCTCATTTCACCAACCAGTACTAAATAACAACCTAACAAGTGGGCGCAGATTTTTGGGACATGGTTGTAGGCGCACCCGCTAAAAACATTTAAATTTTTATGAATATAAAAAATAAGGCAATTTGGAAAACTTTCTTTTTTGCGAGCATGAGTGTTCTACTCGCTTGTAAAGTTTGGTGAAGAAATGACTTCCATGTTCTTCTGGGCAAAAAAATAAAATTTTAAATTTGAAAAACCTAGAAATTGTCGCTCAAATGGATGTACCTAGCACTAAAAAACGGCCAGATACATCCGTTTGAGCCACAATTAATATTGTACGGAGGGAGCATGCAGTTATTTTTTTTTGCACATAAGATCACGGAAGCCATTTCTTCTGAAAACTTTACAACTGACTATAACACTATACCGTGTTCATTACAAAAATGTTTCTTACATTCTTTATTATTTTTTAAATATCTTCTCAACGTGGGTGCGCGTAGACCCATGTTTCATAGGTCATTTCTCGCTAAAGAATCCCCTTCCTTTTGTCATTGTACTTTTCAAGCAAACTGATTTCTTTCTTCTCTGTGAGGGAAATTTCCATTCTGTCAAAAATTAATACTAAAGCACTGATAATAATAAATAAGGATAAGGCCGATCCTCAAAAATAAAATAAGGAGAAGGCCTTAAAAAATACTACTGTGTGGATAGGGTCAAAAGGAGAGGAGAGCTCCTGTTTGGGTACAGTGTGAAGTAGGTAAACCATATCATGGTTCGGCCACAGCACCCACCAATCCTGAAACGCTTCTTCTTCTATAATTTTGACACGTTCGAGTGGATTAGATTGGATAAAAAACCCTGATTAATTAGCCGAACGGTTACTTGCTTGGACTGGCTTACCATTTGACGCAGCACCTAACCTGATGGACTCACGGATAGAAAGTTAATCGCGCGCTCAGTGCCGACGCATGCAGCCGCGGCAGGAGCAACACGTTCTGTGTCTCGTGGCTCGCCAGTGCCCACGCACGAGCACCCTCGCTGCACTCGGCCACATGCACATGCACATGCCATGCTCAAAAACTAAGCAGCAACGGCGTCGTCTCGTCCATAACATCGACAGTGAGTTCAGAAATCAGAACGTTCACGGACCATGAATGAAGCATGCTGATTTCGACCACGTAAACATACGTGTGGGCACTGGCTTTGCGATGGGTAATGGCAGCTGAGGAATGTAACGCTCGCATGGGCCAAATCCAGATAGAACTAACTGTATGCATGTCATGGCAATGGCTCCTCTGCTCTGCTGCTGGCTCGACTGTTTTGGCCGCTGCAGGTTTTCCAGGCCGTTCAGGCTCAGAATGTGGCAGCCTGAATCCCTGCATTGCATGCATGCCTGCTCTCTCGTGTGCGTTGCGAGGTGGACAAGCGCTAATTTTATGGATGCCAGCGATGCCGCGCCAGGTGAATGAATGAATCAATACTGTGTATACGTACGGGCATTTACGCGTATGCCTCAGAAAGTCCAGAGCCAAACCTCCAGGCTCACCTCTGACTTCTGAGTTCTGACCGACGGCCTCAGCGGCTTAAATTGGAGGAGAATCTAGCCTGCCACCTCCCGAAATCGCCGTTATCTTATCCATCGATCTTTTCCCCTTTATTATGCGTCCCCAGTCGGTAATCGATCGTCTCCACGACGCTTGGCTCATGCCATGTGGGCGCACAGGTCCGGCGAGCGTGCGGAAGCAGTGCTCGGCTAACGATTTCGTTGTGCGGGCGAGGGCGCTAGCGAGCCGCTGGGGTCGACCTCCGGCTCCGGCGCCGACGCCGTCCGCTGCCGGTGGACGGTGGTGGAGCCTGGCATGCACATTGCAGAGCGGCATATGTATGATGGATGCCCCGGCGCATGGGCGGCCGGCCGGGCTCACGGCGCGCGCACGTTGCCCGGCAGGCGGACGCGAGGTGGGCGCGCGGGCACGGGCGGAAAGCCTGAAATGCTGGGCATTTTTCTACCACGAATCAGGTGGCCGGTCTGCTCGGCCACATGGCCGTTCCGATCCAGGCCCTGATTCAGCATGAGCGTATGAACCCTCCTGTTCCACGCATGCCGCGGTCGACATCGCCGTCGATCCCACAGTGCCACGACGAGTCTTCTTTTCCCCGATCATGGCCGCCAGTCGAAGGCGCAAACTGTCGCTGGATCGGGCGGCTGTTTGGCTTTTTTATCAGCAGAAGCTCTGCAGAGGGACGCGTAATGTCTGATGAGAGCGAGCCCATGTCAGCCGCCAGTACTTTAGCGGCTGATTAATTTAGATTGGTTGTTCCAGATTGGATTCTCGGTGCAGGCATGTGCGCGGCAATCACATGGGGCGATGGTGCGGAAAATAATGGTATTTTTTTGGTTGTAGGCTGGGCGTGACATTTGGCGCGGCAAAAGTCAAGAGGGGAGCACATAGGCGTCGTTCGTACGTACACATGCAGGCCACTACACTACATCTGCAATGCTGCTGGGATTATACTAGTGGCTGAATCAATCAGGCAGTCAGTGGGTCAGTCAGTCAGGTATCTTATGATTTGGACTAGGGGATTTGGTTGCATGCATGTCAACCGTTATGTGTATGTATGGATCCATATCCAATGCATCGTCCAACAACCAACGGAATTACAAGGAAGATGATACTGTTGGGACGGAAGCTCGTTCGACGATGCAGCAAATGTGGCACTGGTGTTTCTTGCGAGTTTCCTCTCCTGTTAGGGACGCAGGGGTTGAACTGCTTGATGGAGAGGATCATTGGTCGGAAACTGAAGTCGCTCCTGGATGACGAGGGACGCATACGCAGGTCGTAGATTTATTTACTTTAAGATACGTACTCAAATCTAACTGGGCTGCAGTGATTCGGTTTGTTTCTCGAGTATCAAATTTGTCGTGCTCATCCCTTTTTCCCCACGAAGAAAGAAAAGACGATCTACAGCCAAGTCCTTGGCGGCTCCCCTCCGCCATTGACCTCGATAGCCGGTGGTAAGGGGGTCATCGGATTCACACGTGTGAATCGTGCAACTTTAGATTTTAGGTCCTAATAGCTTAGGTTTTGGGTCATCCATCGTCTTGGCTTCGTCGACGGCAATGACGGCAATGAATAAGGAAGTTCCAGATCCTTCCCTCACGAGGCAATCGGTACTATGGTTAGGATGAATTTGGGAACCAGACTGTTCAAAGAAGGATGACGTGGCGGTGGCGGCATCCTCGCGGTGGACTTGTGTCCTCGGGCTTTGTCGTTGCAACAACCTTTGCTCTAGCGCCGGCATAGAGCTTGGGAGGTAGTATAGGAGCGGATGCAGAATGTGGTTTGCATTGGCGGTATCTGAAAGATGGTGGATTGTGTGCTGGGTACATGGCTGGCATATATGGTTTCCTTCTCCAACGTCTTAGTCGTGACAGGGCCAGATCTGGAGTTCTATGACGTGTTCAGGGTGTTGCGCTAGCTAGTCTGATTCTTTTAACGACAATGGGTTTGTCTTTAGTGAGACACCTTGGCTGTCCGTAAAGTTGCATATCATCGATGGAGCCGCGTCGAGCTCGGGTGAGGAGGTGATCCATCAATTTTTTTTTGGTGGCCCCGGAGGCTGGTGATGAGCGTTGATATCAAGCTCAAGAGATTCTTCGGTCTTCATTGTAATTTTCTTTCATGGCTGGTGTTTCTTCAAATGCTGGCAATTTGCTGTTTTTTCAGTTTTGTCAGATCGGTGTCTGATATAAGTGGGACACATATTATCATGCAATTTGTTTCTGTCGTGCTCGAATCAACAACTTGAAAAGAGTCCTCCTATATGACGCTCATTGCACTGTATAGTTGCGCTGACGCACACACATTCATCATAGACCCGCGGCTAAGGTTTCTGCGCAGGAGTACTAGAGATGCTCTAATAAGAATAAGGTCATTTTGACGGTTATTTTGGTTATAAGCTGGGCGTCGTTCGTACGTACACATGCAGACCACTACACTACATCTGCGGTGCTGCTGGGATTATACTAGTAGCTGAATCAATCAGACAGTCAGTGGGTCAGTCAGGTATCTTATGATTTGGATCAGGGGATTTGGTTGCATGCATGTCAACTGTGATGTGTGTGTATGTATGGATCCATATCCAATGCATCGTCCAACCACCAATGGTGTTGCAAGGAATATGATGCTGTTGGGACGGATGCTGGCTCGACGGTACGGCGATGTGGTGCCGGTGTTTCATGCGAGTTTCATCTGGGAGCAACTACAATAGAATCTAGACTTGTGTTAGAAGAATAGGAAAAACTAATATGGGCCGTCGAATCGAACATGAATGGTACAGATTTTGATGGAGTCACCCCAGGCCACTTAATGTACATTTTATGAAAACCCCCCTGAAACTGGTTAGGCATAGAATTTGACTTTCACAGTATCCACCTCACCTTTCTTATATCCCATCGTTTTGTCCTTAATAAATAAAATTTTCAAATCCTCACTGCGTTGATGCCTCCTCTATGCACATAGCCTAGTAGCTTCTACTACATCACTAAGAGCATCTCCAACAGAAGCACTATATAAGCGACGCGCGGTATAAAAACTGCTTTTAGCGCACGAGGACCCGATTTGGAGTCTCCAGCAGCCGCACAAAAAGCGCGCGCGCTATAACTAGTGCAGCACGCGCAGCATATTTAGTGCGTCCGGTCGCGCGCGCTGCAAACTCCGGGCTGCTGCAGATGGGACCGCTTGATTGGGACCGCTGGACTCGCGCGTGCAACATATTTTGCAGCGCTTGTTGGAGCAAACGTTTTCTAGCGCCCTAAAAAAACTACTTGCACGCCGTGAACCCATTTTTTTAGCGGCGCGCATTGGGCGGCTGTTGAAGATGCTCTAATTATACAAGGAAACTGGAAACATTGGTCAACAAAAGTTATCTCAATATCTATCACACAGATATTGTGTACGTGAGAAAACTTGAGCCATCCCCTTAACTACATCTCAAACTGGACCATTCAGGGCACAAACATTTGAGTACACGTCAAGCTGTCTGAGGAAGAAATATTTAAGTACATGTCAAACTGAGCAATCTCATGTATAAATTTGAGTACATGTCAAACTGGGTCATTGAGGGAGTCCTGGACTAAGGGGTCCTCGGGCGTCCGGCCTGTTAGCCATGGGCCAGACTGATGGGCTGCGAAGATATGAAGACCGAAGGCTCCACCCGTGTCCGGATGGGACTCTCCTTGGCGTGGAAGGCAAGCTTGGCGACCAAATATAAAGATTCCTTCCTCTGTAACCGACCTTATATAACCCTAGATCTCTCCGGTGTCTATATAAACCGGTGGGCTTAGTCCGGATGAGGAGACTCATAACCATAGTCATACAGGCCAGACCTCTAGGGTTTAGCCATTACGATCTCGTGGTAGATCAACTCTTGTAATACTCATATTCATTAAGATCAATCAAGCAGGAAGTAGGGTATTACCTCCATAGAGAGGGCCCGAACCTGGGTAAACATTGTGTCCCCCGTCTCCTGTTACCATCGATCCTAGACGCACAGTTCGGGACACCCTACCCGAGATCCGCCGGTTTTGACACCGACATTGGTGCTTTCATTGAGAGTTCCACTATGCCGTCGTCAAGAGGTTTGATGGCCCCTTCGATCACCTACAACAATGATGTCCAAGGGGAAGTCTTCCTCCCCGGACAGATCTTCGTATTCGGCGGCTTCGCACTGCGGGCCAACTCGCTTGGCCATCTGGAGCAGATCAAAAACTACGCCCCTGGCCGTTAGGTCAGATTTGGGAATTTGAATTACGTCACAGACATCCGCGGAGACTCGATCTTCGACGGATTCGAGACTGCGGCGACCGCTCCCTGTCAGCTCGATGAACATGACTTAAATCTGTCATCGGACCACATCCAGGAGATAGCTCCTATAACCACTCTGACCTTAGATCCGGAGCAGATCGCGCCATCCGAGGACGGGAAGCTCAACCCCACCACAGAGGCCACAGATTCCGCGGCGTTGGAGCCGCACATAGACTTAGCCTTGTGTAATATCTGTGTCACCGGGACTCCGGACTCGTTTCCGGCTATAAGTTCCGAATCATATGCGTCCGCGGACGCCGAGCTTGATCGGTTGTCGATCTTCGAATTCAGCGTCGCAGACATCTTTCGGCACTCGCCTTTTGGCGATGTGCTAAACTCATTAAAAAATCTGTCCTTGGCAGGAGACTCACGGCCGAATTATGTCCGGTTTGAACTGGAGGCTGATGACGGAGAATTTTGCTTCCCACCCACCACCCACTTCATAGCCACTGTCGAGGATTTAACCGACACGCTCGATTACGACTCCGAAGACATCGACGGTATGGACGACGATGCCGGAGAAGAGAAGGCCCAAGCCACGCCGTTCACCGGAAGATGGACGGCCACTTCCTCATATGACGTATACATGGTGGATACGCCAAAAGATAATAGCGGCGATGACAAGGAAAACCCAGTGGAGGATGACCCCCCTAAGACACAGCCAAAGCGCCGGCGTCAGCGGCGCCACTCTAAATCGCACCGCAGAGGCAGCAATACCGGCACAGGAGACGACAACACTCCGGACGGTGCCGAAGACATAGAAGACCACGACGAACAAACTGCCGAACAGGACAATCAGGAAGATGGGCAAGTCAGCCCTGATGAACATGCCATAAACGAAGACTCGGAGGACGGTAGTTATCATCCGCTCTCCGAGGAGGAGGCGATCCGCTCTCCGAGGAGGAGGCGAGCCTCGGCAACGAAGACATTATCGTGCCCGAGGAACCCCTCGAGCAGGAGCGCTTTAAGCGCCAGCTAATAGCCACTGCAAGGAGCCTGAAAAAAAGCAGCAGCAGCTTCAAGCTGATCAAGATCTGCTCAACGATAGATGGACTGATGTCCTGGCAGCCAAAGAATACGGCCTTAAGCGCCCAGCCAAAAGTTACCCGCAACGTAAATTGCTACCTCAATTCGATGATGAGGCGTTTGAAGGAAATATGCCCTAGAGGCAATAATAAAGTTATTATTTATTTCCTTATATCATGATCAATGTTTATTATTCATGCTAGAATTGTATTAACCGGAAACATAATACTTGTGTGAATACATAGACAAACAGAGTGTCACTAGTATGCCTCTACTTGACTAGCTCATTGATCAAAGATGGTTATGTTTCCTAGCCATTGACATGAGTTGTCATTTGATTAACGGGATCACATCATTAGAAGAATGATGTGATTGACTTGACCCATTCCGTTAGCTTGGCACTCGATCGTTTAGTATATTGCTATTGCTTTCTTCATGACTTATACATGTTCCTATGACTATGAGATTATGCAACTCCCGTTTACCGGAGGAACACGTTGTGTGCGACCAAACGTCACAACGTAACTGGGTGATTATAAAGGTGCTCTATAGGTGTCTCCGAAGGTAATTGTTGGGTTGGCGTATTTCGAGATTAGGATTTGTCACTCCGATTGTCGGAGAGGTATCTCTGGGCCCACTCGGTAATGCACATCACTTAAGCCTTGCAAGCATTGCAACCAATGAGTTAGTTGCGGGATGATGTATTACAGAACGAGTAAAGAGACTTGCCGGTAACGAGATTGAACTAGGTATTGAGATACCGACGATCGAATCTCGGGCAAGTAACATATCGATGACAAAGGGAACAACGTATGTTGTTATGCGGTTTGACCGATAAAGATCTTCGTAGAATATGTGGGAGCCAATATGAGCATCCAGGTTCCGCTATTGGTTATTGACCGGAGACGTGTCTCGGTCATGTCTACATAATTCTCGAACCCGTAGGGTCCGCACGCTTAAAGTTTCGATGACGGTTATATTATGAGTTTATGAGTTTTGATGTACCGAAGGTTGTTCGGAGTCCCGGATGTGATCACGGACATGACGAGGTGTCTCGAAATGGTCGAGACATGAAGATTGATATATTGGAAGCCTATATTTGGATATCGGAAGTGTTCCGGGTGAATTTGGGATTTTACCGGAGTACCGGAGGGGTTACCGGAACCCCCCGGGGGTTTAATGGGCCATAGTGGGCCTTAGTGGAGAACAGAGGGGCGTCCAGGGCAGGCCGCGCGCCCCCTCCCCCTCTAGTCCGAATTGGACAAGGAGGGGGGGGGGGCGGCGCCCCCTTTCCTTCTTCTCCTCCTCCTTCTTTCCCCCTTCTCCTAATCCAACAAGGAAGGGAGGGAGTCCTACTCCCGGTGGGAGTAGGACTCCTCCTGGCGCGCCTCCTCTTGGCCGGCCGCACCTCCCCCCTTGCTCCTTTATATACGGGGGCAGGGGGCACCCTAGAGACAACAATTGATCTGTTGATCTTTTAGCTGTGTGCGGTGCCCCCCTCCACCATAGTCCACCTCGATAATACTGTAGCGGTGCTTAGGCGAAGCCCTGCGTCGGTAGAACATCATCATCGTCACCACGCCGTCGTGCTGACGAAGCTCTCCCTGAACACTCGGCTGGATCGGAGTTCAAGGGACGTCATCGGGCTGAACGTGTGCTGAACTCGGAGGTGCCGTGCGTTCGGTACTTGATCGGTCGGATCGTGAAGACGTATGACTACATCAACCACGTTGTGCTAACGCTTCCGCTTTCGGTCTACGAGGGTACATGGACACACTCTCCCCTCTCGTTGTTATGCATCACCATGATCCTGTGTGTGCGTAGGAATTTTTTTGAAATTACTACGTTCCCCAACAGTGGCATCCGAGACTGGTTTTATGCGTAGATGTCATATGCACGAGTAGAACACAAGTGAGTTGTGGGCGATATAAGTCACACTGCTTACCAGCATGTCATACTTTGGTTCAGCGGTATTGTTGGATGAAGCGGCCCGGACCGACATTACGCGTACGCTTACGCGAGACTGGTTCTACCGACGTGCTTTGCACATAGGTGGCTGGCGGGTGTCAGTTTCTCCAACTTTAGTTGAACCGAGTGTGGCTACGCCCGGTCCTTGCGAAGGTTAAAACAACACCAACTTGACAAACTATCGTTGTGGTTTTGATGCATAGGTAAGAACGGTTCTTGCTCAGCCCGTAGCAGCCATGTAAAACTTGCAACAACAAAGTAGAGGACGTCTAACTTGTTTTTGCAGGGCATGTTATGATGTGATATGGTCAAGGCATGATGCTATATTTTATTGTATGAGATGATCATGTTTTGTAACCGAGTTATCGGCAACTGGCAGGAGCCATATGGTTGTCGCTTTATTGTATGCAATGAAATCGCCCTGTAATGCTTTACTTTATCACTAAGGGGTAGCGATAGTCGTGGAAGCATAAAATTGGCGAGACGACAACGATGCTACGATGGAGATCAAGGTGTCGCGCCAGTGACGATGGTGATCATGACGGTGCTTCGGAGATGGAGATCACAAGCACAAGATGATGATGGCCATATCATATCATTTATATTGATTGTATGTGATGTTTATCTTTTATGCATATTGTCTTGCTTTGATTGACGGTAGCATTATAAGATGATCTCTCACTAAATTTCAAGATAAAAGTGTTCTCCCTGAGTATGCACCGTTTCCAAAGGTCGTCGTGCCCAGACACCACGTGATGATCGGGTGTGATAAGCTCTACGTCCATCTACAATGGGTGCAAGCCAGTTTTGCACACGCAGAATACTCAGGTTAAACTTGACGAGCCTAGCATATGCAGATATGGCCTCGGAACACTGAGACCGAAAGGTCGAGCGTGAATCATATAGTAGATATGATCAACATAGTGATGTTCACCATTGAAAGCTACTCCATTTCACGTGATGATCGGTTATGGTTTAGTTGATATGGATCACGTGATCACTTAGAGGATTAGAGGGATGTCTATCTAAGTGGGAGTTCTTAAGTAATATGATTAATTGAACTTAAATTTATCATGAACTTAGTACCTGATAGTATCTTGTTTGTCTATGTTGATTGTAGATAGATGGCCCGTGCTGTTGTTCCGTTGAATTTTAATGCGTTCCTTGAGAAAGCAAAGTTGAAAGATGATGGTAGCAATTACACGGACTGGGTCCATAACTTGAGGATTATCCTCATTGCTGCACAGAAGAATTACGTCCTGGAAGCACCGCTAGGTGCCAAACCTGCTGCAGGAGCAACACCAGATGTTATGAATGTCTGGCAGAGCAAAGCTGATGACTACTCGATAGTTCAGTGTGCCATGCTTTACGGCTTAGAACCGGGACTTCAACGTCGTTTTGAACGTCATGGAGCATATGAGATGTTCCAGGAGTTGAAGTTAATATTTCAAGCAAATGCCCGGATTGAGAGATATGAAGTCTCCAATAAGTTCTACAGCTACAAGATGGAGGGGAATAGTTCTGTCAGTGAGCATATACTCAGAATGTCTGGGTATAACAATCACTTGATTCAACTGGGAGTTAATTTTCCGGATGATAGCGTCATTCACAGAATTCTTCAATCACTGCCACCAAGCTACAAGAGCTTCGTGATGAACTATAACATGCAAGGGATAGATAAGACGATTCCCGAGCTCTTCGCAATGCTAAAGGCTGCGGAGGTAGAAATCAAGAAGGAGCATCAAGTGTTGATGGTCAATAAGACCACCAGTTTCAAGAAAATGGGCAAAGGGAAGAAGAAGGGGAACTTCAAGAAGAACAGCAAACAAGTTGCTACTCAAGAGAAGAAACCCAAGTCTGGACCTAAGCCTAAGACTTAGTGCTTCTACTGCAAGCAGACTGGTCACTGGAAGCGGAACCGCCCCAAGTATTTGGCGGATAAGAAGGATGGCAATGTGAACAAAGGTATATGTGATATACATGTTATTGATGTGTACCTTACCAGAGCTCGCAGTAGCACCTGGGTATTTGATACTGGTTCTGTTGCTAATATTTGCAACTCGAAACAGGGACTACAGATTAAGCAGACACTGGCTAAGGACGAGGTGACGATGCGCGTGGGAAATGGTTCCAAAGTTGATGTGATCGCCGTTGGCACGCTACCTCTACATCTACCTTCGGGATTAGTATTAGACCTAAATAATTGTTATTTGGTGCCAGCGTTGAGCATGAACATTATATCTGGATCTTGTTTGATGCGAGACGGTTATTCATTTAAATCAGAGAATAATGGTTGTTCTATTTATATGAGTAATATATTTTATGGTCATGCACCCTTGAAGAGTGGTCTATTTTTGATGAATCTCGATAGTAGTGATACACATATTCATAATGTTGAAGCCAAAAGATGCAGAGCTGATAATGATTGTGCAACTTATTTGTGGCACTGCCGTTTGGGTCATATTGGTGTAAAGCACATGAAGAAACTCCATACTGATGGACTTTTGGAATCACTTGATTATGAATCACTTGGTACTTGCGAACCATGCCTCATGGGCAAGATGACTAAAACGTCGTTCTCTGGAACTATGGAGCGAGCAACTGATTTGTTGGAGATCATACATACTGATGTATGTGGTCCAATGAATGTTGAGGCTCGCGGCGGGTATCGTTATTTTCTCACCTTCACAGATGATTTGAGCAGATATGGTATATCTACTTAATGAAACATAAGTCTGAAACATTTGAAAAGTTCAAAAAATTTCAGAGTGAAGTTGAAAATCATCGTAACAAGAAAATAAAGTTTCTACGATCTGATCGTGGAGGAGAATATTTGAGTTACGAGTTTGGTCTACATTTGAAACAATGCGGAATAGTTTCACAACTCACGCCACCCGGAACACCACAACGCAATGGTGTGTCCGAACGTCGTAATCGTACTTTACTAGATATGGTGCGATCTATGATGTCTCTTACTGATTTACCGCTATCATTTTGGGGCTATGCTTTAGAGACGACCGCATTCACGTTAAATAGGGCACCATCAAAATCCGTTGAGACAACGCCTTATGAACTATGGTTTGGCAAGAAACCAAAGTTGTCGTTTCTTAAAGTTTGGGGCTACGATGCTTATGTGAAAAAGCTTCAACCTGATAAGCTCGAACCCAAATCGGATAAATGTGTCTTCATAGGATACCCAAAGGAAACTGTTGGGTACACCTTCTATCACAGATCCGAAGGCAAGACATTCGTTGCCAAGAATGGATCCTTTCTAGAGAAGGAGTTTCTCTCAAAAGAAGTGAGTGGGAGGAAAGTAGAACTTGATGAGGTAATAGTACCTGCTCCCTTATTGGAAAGTAGTTCATCACAGAAACCGGTTCCTGTGACGTCTACACCAATTAGTGAGGAAGTTAATGATGATGATCATGAAATTTCAGATCAAGTTGTTACTGAACCTCGTAGGTCAACCAGAGTAAGATCCACACCAGAGTGGTACGGTAATCCTATTCTGGAGGTTATGTTACCAGACCATGACGAACCTACAAACTATGAAGAAGCGATGGTGAGCCCAGATTCCGCAAAATGGCTTGAGGCCATGAAATCTGAGATGGGATCCATGTATGAGAACAAAGTGTAGGAGATATGCCCTAGAGGCAATAATAAATGTTATTGATTATCTCCCTGTTCATAATTATGTTTATGTTCCATGCTATAACTGCTGTGGTTCCCGAGCCCGTATATCCATAAAGGCTCTGGGGAGAACCCATATGCACGTGTGGAATAATAAACGGTAAAATGTATTCCTAGTCGTGCCTCTAAGACTAGCTCAAGTGTTGCATGATGATTATGTTTTCCCAATCATGGGGATGTCTATGCCAAGCAACTTTGAGGGCACAATGTCAGGAAGGACATTTGTGTTGAATCGACCCGAATTGATGTTATGCTATGAGATACATTCGTCACAAGTTAATGGTTTATAACACATAGATAGTTAATGTTTGCATAATTCCTTAGACCATGAGAGTATCGAGTTTCTTCATGCTTGCTTCATGAACTTTGGGGTTTGTTAAACGTCATCCGTAACTCGATGGCTATTACGGCGGCTTACGGGTTCATGGGAAAGTATGTTAAGTAACTTGATAGCTCGAGATTGGGATTTTCTCCTCCGACGATGGAGAGATATACTCGGGCCCTCTCGGTGTTACGGTGTCCATCATCGTCTGGCCAGACACTTTGTGATTTGATCACGGGGATGCCGGAACACGAAACGAGAAAAGAGAACAAAACCGGTAACGAGGTAACTTGCATAGTGGACAAAGTGTTGGCCCACGGGGATGCAATAAATCTCACCTCAGGTGTTTGTGATATATCGTGAAGCAACAGGAATAGCTCACCTCAACTGGAGGTTCACTCGAATATTCATTCGTGTGGGTATAGGGGTCAATATGGGTGTCCATGGCTCCGATGTTGATCATTGATCGGAAGGGGTTCCAGGTCATGTCTATACTTCACCGAACCTATAGGGTCACACGCTTAAGGGTCATCTATCTGCTGAATACTAGACAGGGAGTCTGAGAGAAAATCACCGAAAAAGTTTCGGACACCGAAATGTTTCGGACAGCGGAATCGTACCGCAGAGAGAGGTCACCGGATGAGTTTCGGTGAAACCGAAAAAGTTGTTTAGGGGTATGCCATTAAGTCAAAATGGTTTCGGCACATGCCTGATAATTCTTGGAGGGTGCCAGAATCATTCTGGAAACTTTTTGGAATTTTCAGAAATAAAAACCGAAAATGTTTCGGAGCTGCCGGTACCGCTTTGGCTGTTTTTCGCAGATGAAATTCACTAATCTGAAATTGTTTCAGAATGAATCCAAAATCATTTTAGTGGGCACTGGAATTATTCTAAGACCCACAGAAATATTTTCGGATTTAGTGGACGCGAAAAATTGTCTTCAGTGAAAACGCATTCTTGTTTGCTTTTCGCAAATGAAAATCACTAAACCGAAATTGTTTCGGAACGTGTTGAAAATTATTTTAGTGGGTATTGGAAATGTTCTGAGCCCACATAAATATTTTCAGTTCGAACGGACGCTGAAAAATGTCGTCATGAATAGTGAAAGTGCTTTTTGCTTGGCTTCTTGGAGAAGCCACCTTGAGGGCCTTTTTGGTATTTCCCCCCTTGGCTTCTTGGAGAAGCCACCCTTGGGCTTGGCCTATAAATAGGGGTGGAGGGGGCTGCCTAAAGGATCATCCCTTCTCACATACAAGTGCCATGCATGATCTGGCTTCTCTCTCCCTCCCAGCGAAATAGTTTTGTAGAGCCGAAAGGCTGTCTGGGTTCCGGTGGGAACTAGTTCTGGACGGCGAAGCCCTGCCGGATAGATGACACCGTATGTGTGCAACTCTGTAGAGAGATCGTAGTTTCGGTCTTAGTTCGTGAGTGCCTCCCGAAGGGTTGTCCGTGTGACCGTCCGAGTTTCGAAGGTCCTCCCGAAGGGCTGTCCGAGTGACCATTCGAGTTTCGAAGGTCCTCCCGAAGGGCTGTCCGCGACACCGTCCGGGGGGCTGTTCGACCGCCTCTCGGAGGGCTGTCTGAGGAGCAGATGAGGGTATACATCCTCGCGGTTGGGAGGTTGTAAATCCTAGCTGCGGGGATCTGCACCGCCGATCGTCATCGACTCTACTTCCCGCTGCGAGTCGGTAACGAAAAAGATCAAACCTTGTATGCAGTCTCCATAGTGGTCCTGGGCTGGTGCGTAGGTCGGAATTTTTTTGTTTTCTGCTGCGTTACCCTACACAAAGTATGGACTTTGGTTGACTTGCCCGATGATCGGCAAGCCATAGAGAATAAATGGATCTTCAAGAAGAAGACCGACGCTGACGGTAATGTTACTGTCTATAAAGCTCGACTTGTTGCAAAAGGTTTTCGACAAGTTCAAGGGATTGACTACGATGAGACCTTCTCACCCGTAGCGATGCTTAAGTCTGTTCGAATCATGTTAGCAATTGCCGCATTTTATGATTATGAAATTTGGCAAATGAATGTAAAAACCGCATTCCTGAATGGATTTCTGGAAGAAGAGTTGTATATGATGCAACCAGAAGGTTTTGTCAATCCAAAGGGAGCTAACAAAGTGTGCAAGCTCCAGCGATCCATTTATGGACTGGTGCAAGCCTCTCGGAGTTGGAATAAACGCTTTTATACAGACTTTTGGAGAAGCCTGTATTTACAAGAAAGTGAGTGGGAGCTCTGTAGCATTTCTGATATTATATGTGGATGACATATTGTTGATTGGAAATGATATAGAATTTCTGGATAACATAAAGGGATATTTGAATAAGAGTTTTTCAATGAAAGACCTCGGTGAAGCTGCTTATATATTGGGCATTAAGATCTATAGAGATAGATCAAGACGCTTAATTGGACTTTCACAAAGCACATACCTTGACAAAGTTTTGAAGAAGTTCAAAATGTATCGAGCAAAGAAAGTGTTCTTACCTGTGTTACAAGGTGTGAAGTTGAGTAAGACTCAATGCCCGACCACTGCAGAAGATAGAGAGAAAATGAAAGATGTTCCCTATGCTTCAGCCATAGGCTCTATCATGTATGCAATGCTGTGTACCAGACCTGATGTGTGCCTTGCTATTAGCTTAGCAGGGAGGTACCAAAGTAATCCAGGAGTGGATCACTGGACAGCGGTCAAGAACATCCTGAAATACTTAAGAAGGACTAAGGATATGTTTCTCGTTTATGGTGGTGACAAAGAGCTCGTCGTAAATGGTTACGTCGATGCAAGCTTTGACAATGATCCGGATGGTTCTAAATCGCAAACCGGATACATGTTTACATTGAACGGTGGAGCTATCAGTTGGTGCAGTTCTAAACAAAGCGTTGTGGCAGGATCTATGTGTGAAGCAGAGTACATAGCTGCTTCGGAAGCAGCAAATGAAGGAGTCTGGATGAAGGAGTTCATATCCGATCTAGGTGTCATACCTAGTGCATCGGGTCCAATGAAAATCTTTTGTGACAATACTGGTGCAATTGCCTTGGCGAAGGAATCCAGATTTCACAAGAGAACCAAGCACATCAAGAGACGCTTCAATTCCATCTGGGATTTAGTCCAGGTGGGAGACATAGAAATTTGCAAGATACATACGGATCTGAATGTTGCAGACCCGTTGACTAAGCCTCTTCCACGAGCAAAACATGATCAGCACCAAGGCTCCATGGGGTGTTAGAATCATTACTGTGTAATATAGATTTTTGACTCTAGTGCAAGTGGGAGACTGAAGGAAATATGCCCTAGAGGCAATAATAAAGTTTTTATTTATTTCCTTATAGCATGATAAATGTTTATTATTCATGCAAGAATTGTATTAACCGGAAACATAATACTTGTGTGAATACATAGACAAACAGAGTGTCACTAGTATGCCTCTACTTGACTAGCTCGTTGATCAAAGATGGTTATGTTTCCTAGCCATTGACATGAGTTGTCCTTTGATTAACGGGATCACATCATTAGAAGAATGATGTGATTGACTTGACCCATTCCGTTAGCTTGGCACTCGATCGTTTAGTATATTGCTATTGCTTTCTTCATGACTTATACATGTTCCTATGACTATGAGATTATGCAACTCCCGTTTACCGGAGGAACACTTTGTGTGCTACCAAACGTCACAACGTAACTGGGTGATTATAAAGGTGTTCTACAGGTGTCTCCGAAGGTAATTGTTGGGTTGGCGTATTTCGAGATTAGGATTTGTCACTCCGATTGTCGGAGAGGTATCTCTGGGTCCACTTGGTAATGCACATCACTTAACCCTTGCAAGCATTACAACCAATGAGTTAGTTGCGGGATGATGTATTACGGAACGAGTAAAGAGACTTGCCGGTAACGAGATTGAACTAGGTATTGAGATACCGACGATCGAATCTCGGGCAAGTAACATATCAATGACAAAGGGAACAACGTATGTTGTTATGCGGTTTGACCGATAAAGATCTTCGTAGAATATGTGGGAGCCAATATGAGCATCTAGGTTCCGCTATTGGTTATTGACCAGAGACGTGTCTCGGTCATGTCTACATAGTTCTCGAACCCGTAGGGTCCGCACGCTTAAAGTTTCGATGATAGTTATATTATGAGTTTATTTGTTTTGATGTACCGAAGGTTGTTCGGAGTCCCGGATGTGATCACGGACATGACGAGGTGTCTCGAAATGATCAAGACATGAAGATTGATATATTGGAAGCCTATATTTGGATATCGGAAGTGTTCCGGGTGAAATCGGGATTTTACCGGAGTACCGGAACCCCCCGGGGGTTTAATGGGCCATAGTGGGCCTTAGTGCAGAAGAGGAGGGGCGGCCAGGGCAGGCCGCGTGCCCCCTCCCCCTCTAGTCCGAATTGGACAAGGAGGGGGGGGGGGGGCGGCGCCCCCCTTTCCTTCTTCTCCTCCTCCTCCTTTCCCCCTTCTCCTAATCCAACAAGGAAGGGAGGGAGTCCTACTCCCGGTGGGAGTAGGACTCCTCCTGGCGCGCCTCCTCCTGGCCGGCCGCACCTCCCCCCTTGCTCTTTTATATACGGGGGCAGGGGGCACCCTAGAGACAACAATTGATCTGTTGATCTTTTAGCCATGTGCGGTGCCCCCCTCCACCATAGTCCACCTCGATAATACCGTAGCGGTGCTTAGGCGAAGCCCTGCGTCGGTAGGACATCATCATCGTCACCATGCCGTCGTGCTGACGAAACTCTCCCTCAACACTCGGCTGGATCGGAGTTCGAGGGACGTCATCGGGCTAAACATGTGCTGAACTCGGACGTGCCGTGCGTTCGGTACTTGATTGGTCGGATCGTGAAGACGTACGACTACATCAACCGCGTTGTGCTAACGCTTCCGCTTTCGTTCTACGAGGGTACGTGGACACACTCTCCTCTCTCGTTGCTATGCATCACCATGATCCTGTGTGTGCGTAGGAATTTTTTTGAAATTACTATGTTCCCCAACAGTGTTGGAGCCCATACCATCATCACGCAATGCGGCTGACCGACCGCCACGGGGTCTGGACAAGGCGGCAACTCAAGCCGAACACCAGCCCGCACCACCTCACCGTAAAGGTAGAGATCAAACAGCCCGGGGACATACCTATGACCTGCGGCAAAAACTGGACAATAATGCAGGACATACCAGATCGATCTACGGATCGCGAGGACATGCCCCGACACGTGACGACGGCCACCTATTCAGACGTAACAAGCCCAGTCACGCCCGGGCCGAACTCCGCAGACGTTCTCCATCGGAGCTACGTCGCGATATGGCCCGATATAGAGGCGCCGCACACCCTCTTTGCTTCACTGATGAAGTAATGCATCATGAATTCCCAGAAGGGTTTAAACCCATAAACATCGAATCATATGTCGGGACAACAGACCCTGCGGTCTAGATCGAGGATTTTCTCCTCCATATTCATATGGCTCGTGGTGACGATCTCCACGCCATCAAATATCTCACACTAAAACTCAAAGGACCAGCTCGGTACTGGTTGAACAGTCTGCCAGAAAACTCTATCGGCAACTGGGAAGACTTGGAAGAAGCCTTCTTGGACAACTTCCAAGGAACATACGTCCGGCCTCCGGATGCAGATGATTTAAGTCATATAGTTGAACAGCCCGGAGAGTCAGCCAGGAAATTCTGGACTAGGTTCTTAACTAAAAAGAACCAAATCGTCGACTGTCCGGATGCCGAAGCCCTAGCGGCCTTTAAGCATGGCATCCGCGACGAATGGCTCGCCCGACATCTCAGGCAGGAAAAGCCGAAGTCTATGGCGGCCCTTACACCACATATGACCCGCTTTTGCGCGGGCGAAGATAGTTGGCTAGCCCGTTGCAGTAATAATGCAAGCGAACCTGGCACCTCTGAAGCCAAGGATAGCAACGGCAAGCCCCGACGCAACAGGCACAAGCGTCGAATCAATGGCAACCATACCGATGACACGGCGGTCAACGCCGGATTCAGTGGCTCCAAATCCGGTCAGCGGAAGAAGCCGTACAATAAGCACAATTCGGGCTCATCCAGTCTGGACCGCATACTCGATCGTCCGTGCCAGATACATGGCACCCCGGAAAAACCAGCCAACCACACCAACAAAGATTGTTGGGTTTTCAAACAGGCCGACAAGTTAAATGCCGATAACAAGGAGAAGGGGTCGCAAACCGAGGACGATGACGAGGATACTCGGCCACCGAACATAGGGGGACAAAAGAAATTCCCCCCCTCAGGTCAAAACGGTGAACATGATATACGCTACCCACATCCCCAAGAGGGAACGCAAGCGCGCACTCAGGGACATCTATGCGATGGAGCCAGTCGCCCCAAAATTCAATCCATGGTCCTCCTTCCCGATCACATTTGATCGCCGAGACCATCCGACCAGTATCCGTCACGGCGGGTCGGCCGCACTGGTCCTCGATCCAATCATCGACGGATTCCACCTCACGCGGGACCTGATGGATGGTGGCAGCAGCCTCAACCTGCTTTATCAGGATACAGTGCGCAAAATGGGCATTAACCCATAACGGATTAAGCCCACAAAGACTACCTTTAAAGGAGTCATACCAGGTCTAGAGGCCCGTTGTACGGGCTCAATCACACTAGAGGTTGTCTTCGGATCTTCGGACAACTTCCGAAGCGAAGAGCTAATCTTCGATATCGTCCCCTTCCACAGTGGCTATCACGCACTCCTTGGACGAACCACATTTGCTCGATTCAACACGGTGCCACACTATGCTTATCTCAAGCTCAAGCTGCCTGGACCCCGCGACGTCATAACAGTCAATGGAAACACGGAACGCTCCCTCCGTACCAAGGAGCAAACCGCTGCCCTAGCAGCCGAAGTACAGAGCGGTCTCTTCAAGCAGAACCTTAATTCAGCGGCCGAGCCCCCGGACACCACTAAGAGGGTCCAGACTATTCTGCAGCAGGACAGCTCGGCTTGTCAAGAGCTCGACTAGCAATTCGGCCTTCGTCCCAGTCCCAATCAAGCGGCGGCATTCGTACCGCGCGTACATAATTATGCACTCAAAATACCATGGGCATAGACGGAGGCATTCCTACCTTGTGATCCATAGGATGGCTCGACCGCTCCCGGACACATATACTTTCACTATCTACTTTTTCTACAGGCCCTCCCCGACGGCCTGCTCACTGGTCCTGACAAAGGATGAATTCACCAAGATGGCAAGAAGCACAACCGTACGGGGGAATTTCTAGGTGGTTTCTTTAACGATCACTCTACCTGTTTTCAGGACCCACACGCCGCTCTCCCTTGGTTTTGGCATGTTAAAATAGCCTGCTGCTTATCGCACTATTTGTATCAATACGCCTTGACGTATTTATCAAATTATAATGGAAACAGTTTGCGGCCCAAAATTTTACGGCCCCAACTTATTACCTTCGCTCTTTGTTTTCCTTTGTTTTCTGTTGATAATCTTATCACATAGCACCCGTACACTTTGGTACGTTTCATATTTGCCAGGGGCTTCATAGCGCCCCGCACTACGGCAACAAAGCCCGAACACTTTTACAGTATAGTTCGGCGCCCCGAATTTAGCATTATATGCATTGGCTCCGAATCATGTCTTTGGTCAATAGTTGGGTTGCCCAGCTCCTGTGCTTACTACCTTACGTTCCGCTATATCGGCTAGGGTAGTAAAGGGAGAACTACTGCGATTGTGTCCCGGTTCATCCGGATGAGCACCTCAGTAGAGAAAGCCAAAAACTGACTGTCATGATGCGGCGAGAGCCGGTCAGCTGTTCGGAGGTTTTAAATCGCTAGAGGTTTTTCCGCATTACGCGAAGGATCGGCACTTACCCGATCAGGTGTTTACAACACCCTAGTTTGGATACTAGGGGCTGCGCTTACATTTTTATTGTCGAACTCCTATGGCTAAGTGAGGGTGATAAAGCATTATAGTCCGATTGCCTTGTTTGTTGCGCTAAACACCTCCTTCAAGGACCAAATAATTGGATCAAGAGTGTTTAGATTCCATCCCGAACACCCCCGTACTACCTACGTGGGGGCTGAAGCCGACGACTGGCCAACTCTCAGATTTAATAAAAATGGCCGCACAGGAGGTAAAATTTAACACAAAGCGTTATATTACACAAATTGTCTTTGTTTCATAATACAGGGCGAGACAAATATTAATGTATTCATTCAAAGATCACGTCTTTCACACAGTGCTCCGCCACAATGTGGGATCCCTCCAGGACACTATCAAAATACAGCTCGGGCTTCCGGTGCTCCTTGCCCTCCGGCGGCCCCTCGGTCACAAGCTTGACGGCGTCCATCTTCGCCCACCAGACCTTGACGCGGGCAAAGGCCATGCGCGCGCCCTCGATGCAGACCGAACGCTTGATGACGTCTAGACGAGGACATGCATTCACCAGCCGCTTCACGAGGCCGAAATAGCTGCTGGGTATAGCTTCGGCGGGCCACATCCAGATTATTAAATCCTTCATGGCCAGTTCGGCCATCCTATGCCGCTCGACCAGCTGTTTCAGCTGATCGCTAAAGGGCACTGGATGTTCTGGTGCGAGGTACTGCGTCCAGAACAGCTTCTCCGTTGAGCTCCCTTCTTCGGCCCAGAAGAACTCCGCAGCGTCGAACGCACTGCGTGGCGGATCCGCAAACGCCCCTGGAGAACTCTGAATCCGGGTTAGTAAGAAATACTTCTTCTTCGCATACTTGCTTTGCACACTAAACGTCTTACCCGCTGCAATCTTCTTGGCCTCCTGGATCTCCTGGAGGGCGCCCTGGGCTTCAACCCGGGCCTCTTCTGCGATTTGGCGAGCCTTGGCGAGTTCGGTTTCTCGAGCCAAAACGTCACCCTCCAAGGTCTCGCATTTTTTAACAGCATCCCGGAGCTCCTGCTGCACCTCGTTAAGCCTGGCCTTGAGCTTCTTATGGGCAGCTTGCTCCTTAATAGCTTTCCCCTCGGCTTCGGCCAGGGCCTTCTTAAGGGCCTCGACCTCGGTCGTCGCTCCTACACATATCATGACACTACGGTCAATAAACATCGTTTATTCTTTCCGAATATATAGCGAGTCATTACATACCTTGCTGGTCTTCCAGCTGCTTCCTTGCTTGGCTGAGCTCCTCCTCGGCCCGCTCCAGTTTCTGCTTCAGTCCGGAGACTTCGGCAGTGTGTGAGGTCGCGGCCAGCAACGACGCCTGCTCAGTCACATAAGACATATTTAGTTAGTTCCCTGCAGGGTTTTGATCCTCTGTCCGGTTTTTTCTTTCCGAACACTAGACAGTGTCTCAGGGGCTACTGTCTACTCCCTCCGTTCCTAAATATTTGTCTTTCTAGAGATTTCAACAAGTGACTACATATGGAGCAAAATGTGTGAATCTACACTCTAAAATATGTCTATATACATCCGTATGTGGTAATCCATTTGAAATCACTAAAAAGACAAATATTTAGGAACGGAGGAAGTATATTGGGACTTTTTATTTTGCGTCGCTTACCTCAAAGCCGGTCAGCAGATTGCTGCAGGCTTCGGTGAGTCCGCTCTTGACGGACTGAACCTTCTCAATTACCGTACCCATAGGGATATGGTGTTCATCCACAATGGAAGCGCCTCGTAGCGCTTCCAGCAGATTATCCGGTGCCTCTGGCTGGACAGAGGTCACCGGCAGGACATGCACACCTCCTCCTTTCGGGGAAGGTTGCTTGCCTAACTCCAGAGCCGTGTAGGTATCCAGAATAGTATTCGGCTGGGGGCCGAATTGGATATGGCCCCCATTGCCAGTTTCCATGGGGGCTTTCTCCCCCACGTGTCCGGCGGCCGAGGAGTCATCCTCTGGCGCCACCCTGACGGCCTCCTAAACTTCTCCCTGGCCTGGGAAGGTCCTTTGGGACACCACCTCGTCGTCGCCCTTGGGCGGGTGAGAGTGAGCGGCTGGCGGCGACTCGCGGGCCATCGCCTTCGAATCTAGCGAACCTCCTGATGAGGATCGCAGGGAGCTGTCATGGGCCGGACTGTAATAGCATGATTCAACATATTAATACCATGAAGCAGACACATGGACGTATGTGGGTTTTAGTGCTTACAATGCGGCCGGGGGCTTGTTTTGGGGGCAAAGCTCTGGGCTGCTGTCAACATCCCACGCGGAGTTATCCGCGAGGGGGCCCTTCCCCTTCTTGGGTGCCTCCGCCTCCAAAGTTGTGGAGGCCGCCCTCTTCTTCCTTCCCCCCTCGGGGGGGGGGGGGTTGCTTTCTTCCTCTTCCTCGTCGTCGTCTTCAGCGGCCGAGGAGTGAGTTTGGTCTTCGGACGACATGTCCGAGGTTCCCTTGCGACGGGGGCCACTTCGAACCCCCTTGGCCTTTTTCTTGGCCTTCTTCTCCGGCGCCTTGTAGGGCGTTGGAACCAGCATCTTCTCCAGTAGTGGGATGACTGGTTCCTCGGGCAGCGGAGCCGGACATCGAATCCGCTCCGCTGTCTCTGTCCATGCCTGAAAAGCGAACAATAATTTTTTTAGATATCTTCCTTGAATAACTAAGGGGAGGATGCACCTTGAGACATGAAGGACTTACTGCATTGGCGGGATGGGCGAGTTTGTGCCCGCGATCCGAATTCATGGCCGGCGGCTCCTCATTGCCCTTGAAGAGAAACTTCCAGGCATCTTCGTGAGTGGTTCCGAAGAGCCTCTCCAGGGTTTGGTGCTTCTCCGGATGAAATTCCCATAAAGGGGAACTTCGGCTTTGGCAGGGGAGGATCCGGCGAACCAGCATCACTTGGATCACGTCGACGAGCTTGACGTTTTTATCCACCATGCTCTGAATACGTGTTTGCAGCGCAGTCAGTTCGTCTGACGAAGACCAGTTGGGCCCCTTCTTTATCCAAGAAGTGAGCCGCATTGGAGCTCCAGACTTGAATTCCGGAGCCGCCGCCCAACTGGTCTCTGCTTTGACAAGTGAAAGTGCAACTATCCCTGGGTGGTTTTGGTAATTCCTAACAACATATAGCTCATTGAGCTAATGCTATTTCAAGATTAATATTTCAGGAAAGCTCAATGATTGGCATGCCATGGATGAGAAAAGTGGACCCCTCAAAATGCGAAGGACAAAAGGATTGGCTCAAGCTCAAAGGACAAGACTCTACATTTTTTTATTTAGTGATCCAAGATCACATTGAGTCCATAGGAAAAGCCAATACTATCAAGAAGGGGTGAGGTGTTGCTTAATGAGTTTTTTGCTCAAGTGCTTAGTTATATGCTCCAAAAAACCCTCAACTACTTTCCCATATCCACATATGTCCCAAACCAAAAGTCAAACTTGGCCCCACCGATTTGATCTATCCGGCGCCACCGAGTTCAGTTGACATAGCCACTGCCAGAAACCCTAGTCTTTTCGGTCTCACCGATAGGGATCTCGGTCTCACCGAGATGGGATTGTAATCTCTCTATTTCCCTTCGTAACGTTTCGGTCAAACCGAGATGAGCGATCGGTCCCACCGAGATTGCAATGCAAACTCTCTGTTTCCCTTTCGTAACGTTTCGGTCCAACCGAGATGAGCGAATCGGTCCCACCGAGTTTGCCTGACCAACTCTCTGTTTGTCAATTACCAAAATCGGTCTCACCGAGTTTGTGTAATCGGTCTCACCGAGATTACGTTATGCCCTTACCCTAATGAAATTGGTCCCACCGAGTTGACGTGTCGGTCCCACCGAAAATCCTAACGTTCACCTTTTGAACTGAATCGGTCCGACTAAGTTTCACGATTCGGTCCCACCGAGTTTGGTAAATTGTGTGTAACGGTTAGATTTTGTGTGGAGGCTATATATACCCCTCCACCCACTCTTCATTCGTGGAGAAAGCCATCAGAACATGCCTACACTTCCAACATACATTTTCTGAGAGAGAACCAACTACACTTGTGTTGAGGTCAAGATATTCCATTCCAACCACATAAATCTTGATCTCTAGCCTTCCCCAAGTTGCTTTCCACTCAAATCTTCTTTCCACCAAATCCAAATCCTGTGAGAGAGAGTTGAGTGTTGGGGAGACTATCATTTGAAGCACAAGAGCAAGGAGTTCATCATCAACACACCATTTGTTACTTCTTGGAGAGTGGTGTCTCCTAGATTGGCTAGGTGTCACTTGGGAGCCTCCGTTAAGATTGTGGAGTTTAACCAAGGAGTTTGTAAGGCCAAGGAGATCGCCTACTTCGTGAAGATCTACCCGAGTGAGGCAAGTCCTTCGTGGGCGACGGCCATGGTGGGATAGACAAGGTTGCTTCTTCGTGGATCCTTCGTGGGTGGAGCCCTCCGTGGACTCGTGCAACCGTTACCCTTCGTGGGTTGAAGTCTCCATCAATGTGGATGTACGATAGCACCACCTATCGGAACCACGGATAAAAAATCTCCGTGTCAACATTGCGTTTGCTCCCTCAAACTCCTCCCTTTACCTTCATATGCAATTTTTTTACATTCCGCTGCTATACTCTTAGAATTGCATGTGTAGGTTGATTACTTGAGTTGTGCTAAGTTGCTAAAATCTGCCAAGACTTAAAATTGGGAAAAGGCTAGATTTTTATTTGGTCAAGTAGTCTAATCACCCCCCTCTAGACATACTTTCGATCCTACAAGTGGTATCAGAGTTTTGGTCTCCATTCGCTTTGATTTCCATAGATTTTGGTGGTCATAGCCTTGGTTTCACAACCTAGGAGAGTATGGCGTCTAGCGAGGGAAATTACCACCGTAGAGGTCCTTACTTTGATGGTACTAATTTTGCTAGTTGGAAGCATAAGATGAAAATGCATATTCTTGGACATAACCCCGCCGTTTGGGCTATTGTGTGTATTGGCTTGCAAGGTGAATTATTTGATGGGAGAGAACCAAAATGTGAAGCTACCGCGGAAGAGTTGAAGATGCTGCAATACAATGCTCAAGCTTGTGATATTCTCTTCAACGGATTGTGCCCCGAAGAGTTCAACAAAATCAGCCGTCTTGAGAATGCAAAGGAAATTTGGGATACATTGATTGATATGCACGAAGGTACCGACTCCGTCAAGGAATCCAAATTGGATGTGCTTCAAAGTCAACTTGACAAGTTCAAAATGAAGGATGATGAAGGTGTCGCTGAAATGTACTCTAGGCTTGCTCTCATCACAGATGAGATTGCCGGCTTAGGAAGTGAAGAGATGACCGATAAATTCATCATCAAGAAGATCCTAAGAGCCTTGGATGGAAAATACGATACCGTGTGCACATTGATCCAAATGATGCCCAATTACAAAGATCTTAAGCCAACGGAAGTCATTGGAAGAATTGTTGCTCATGAGATGTCACTCAAGGATAAGGAAGAGCTTCACAACAAGTCAAGTGGTGCTTACAAAGCCTCGTGTGATGCTCCCACATTATCAAGTGAGAAACAAACCTTCAATGAAGAATTGAGCCTAATGGTGAAGAACTTCAACAAGTTCTACAAGAGCAGAAGCAAGGAAAGAAGTTTCAAGTCAAGGTCCTACAATGACAAAAGATCTTCAAGCCGTGAACGGAATTGCTATAATTGTGGAAGACCCGGACACTACTCAAATGAGTGCACGGCTCCCTACAAAAGAAGAGCAGATTCTCCCAAGAGGAGTAGGAGAGAAGAATCACCATCAAGAGAAAGAAGGAGTAGAGATGATCGTTATGAACGAAGACCCTCTCGGAGAAGCAAGGATTTGGAAAGGAAGGATAAGTCATCAAGGAGCTACACAAAAAGAAGACATCAAGCTCATGTTGGTGAATGGGTATCCAGCTCCGACTCCGACAATCACTCCGAAAGAAGTTATCACTCCGACTCCGAATATACTCAAGATGAAGGTGTTGCCGGACTAGCACTTGTGACAACCAACTCCGACGACATATTTGACTCACCAAATGAAGGAATTGGGAGATGCTTCATGGATAAAGGTCCAAAGGTAACACACCCCGAGTATGTTGATTTCAATAGTGATGAAGATGATTTGCTAGGAGATGATGATTTGCTGTTGACAACTCTAGTTGTGAAAACTATGATGAATGTGCTATTAATCATGCTAATCAAGATAAAGCCAATGACGATGATAAGAAGGAGATTGAGTGCCTAACTAAAGAACTAAACACTCTTAAGTTAGCTCATGAAACTACCTTGGAAGATCATCGAGAACTTTTAAAGACTCATGAGAAGCTACGCTTTGAAAAGCTCAACCTTGAGCAAGAGCATGCGTTTTTAAAGGCAATCAATGGTGATCTTCGCAAGAAAAGTTCTTCTTACATTGCCAAGAGTTTACTCTTGTCTACTTACATGCCACAAGTTAAATCTAGCAACGAGAACAAGAAAGATTCTTCATCTAGTAGTAACAACAATCATGCTAAATCCAATGTTGTTGCTTCTAGTAGCTCTCTTGATTCCACTAATGATTCTCTTAGCCAAGTTACACTTGAGCAAGAAAACAACTTATTGAAGGGAATTATAGAGAAAGGTGTTTACAAGAGCCTTGCCGGAAGTAAGCAATTTGAGGAAATTGTACGCAAGCAAGGAAGGCACCGGAAGAATCAAGGTGTTGGTTTTGAACGAAAGTTCAATGCCAATGGAGTTGAGTGGGAAGAAGATCAATATCCCAACATGAAGTTTGTTCCTCAACAAGAGAAGTATGATCCTACTTCCTTCAAAGGAACACATGCACAAGATGATCTTCCACCACAAGACCACAAGCTAAAAGGCAAGGACAAGCTTCAAGAGGAGATTGATGCATTTGAAGAAGCACCTAAGGCCTTGGTCAAGTGGGTTCCCAAGACTACATCAAGTTCTACTTCATCAAGTACGACTACAACTCCAAGGATTCCCATCAAGATGGTGTGGATCCCTAAGAAGAAGAACTAGAGAGTTCTTGAGGGTGACTCCGCCAACATACTTCACTCTTATCATTTTGGCAATGACAAGTGCAAACAACTTCCATATCTTGCACTAGTTCAAGGAGTCACCAACTCTCTTGTTGGTAAGACAAGGGACAAGGTAACCCAATGCTTTCATAGACATCATCTTGTGTATACATCATTCTATGTCTATGGATATCCTTGTTGTTCCTTGTGGGACTAACCCGTGTAGGTATTGAAAGTGCAACTCACTCCAATGGATTGCTCCGAATGATCTACATCAACATTGAGTGTCCACATCTTCATTATCTACATGAAGTCATCATCGACAAAACCCAAGGTTAGTTCATCCCTCTTAGGGGGGACATCACATCTAGGGGGAGCTTTACTCTAAAAATTGAGCTAAAGCAACCCTAAAGGTGTGAGCACAACAATGCTGTATGTAAAAGTGGTAACCCCACTTGAGCTTAAACGATGAGTATGACCTATGATCAAATGTTCTCATTTGACTCCTAAGTCAATATACCCATATATAGATGACCTAGTCATCGCCAAATTGCTTGATAGATGCTAGAGTGTTTGTGCATGCTTTGTCACATATGTCATTTGCCATTTTATTGTGTGAGCATGTTGGATGCATATTTTACTCATTCGAGGACATCCATTTGTTATTTTGAATGTTTGGCTCTTTCTCTTTTGCCAAATGGATGGACAAGAAAGCCTAAGAACTCCCTCTAGCTATCCATGCTTTCCTCGTCTCAAACTCTATTCATGCTACATCACAAAGTTTGATCAAGTCAGATTCAAACCACTCTGTGTGAGGAGCAGTCAGAGTCCCCGATTCATCATAGACTTAAACTTCCAAAACCTCTTTGTGCATTTCGGTCTAACCGATTCATCCTTTTCGGTCATACCGAGATCACTTAGTTGATCTAGGTTTTCAATCTCGGTGCAACCGATTAGAACTTTTCGGCACACCGAGTTGCTGTAACTGCGTGCAGTTTCGCATCTCGGTGCCACCAAGTTGTTCCACTCGGTCACACCGACAGGGCCAGGTTATATATACTGACAGGCCAAATTTTGGAAATTTTTCCGAACCTCTTCGCCCGCGCGTAACCTGCTCTGCCTTCTCAGGTCTCCGGATCGTCCTATCGCCGCCAACGACCTCCCGCCGCTGGTCTCCGCCGCCGTCAACAGCAATCTGCCCCGCCGTTGGCGCCGTAGCAAGTTCACCGCCGAGATAGGGTATGAACTTGATCTTTGTGCTATTCTTTAACTCCGATTCCTAGCACATTGCTTTGCCATGTTTCTTGCCACGTATGAGATCATCCTGTCCAACGAAAACGTCCCGTAGATTAGTGTTGATTTGAAAATTTAGGGTTAGGTCTCCGCCGAATTCATCTCGGACCGACCGAGTTGTAGAAATCGGTCTCACCGATTTGGCTTAGGCCATTGCACATGTGATTCTCGGTCTGACCGAGAATTGCAAATCGGTGTGACCGAGTTCGATTCTGTGTGAAACCCTAGCAGTCTCAGTGCCACCGAACCATGACTCGGTCTGACCGAGTTCACTAGTTTTGGTTCCAAAAGCTGCTTCGGTATCACCGAGTTTACAAATCGGTAGCTCCGAAATGCTTTCTGTGGAGAACTAAAACTAAGTTTTTGAGTCATCTATTTTGCAAAAACCTCTGTACTTTGTGATGCTTATCTACTCTACCTCTACTATAATCTATTCACAGGGTCCGCTGACAATTTGCCTGCAAGATGTCTGACCAAAGTGACAGCTAGAACAAGTCAGAGGAACAGGTTCAAATGAGTGAGGGCACTAGTCCCTCAAGCACTTCTGATGAAGGCAGCAGGAGCACTCCCAGCAACCTGCTAAAGGCAGCCACCAGGACAAGGAAGAAGAGAACTTCAGATTCTGAGGATGAAGATTATGTGGCTATTGAGGATGAAGCAACTTCAAGGAAGAAGGTGCTGAACAAAGAAGTTGGCACAACTACAACAAAGCCTGGACTGAAAACAAAGGCTCCAGCAAGAAGAGTTCCAATGTCCAAAGCCAGAGCCTCAACTGTTGAAGCCTCAAAATCAACTATGGAGTTCACTCTTGAACCCAAGGAAACTGGAGATGGCAAGAAGAGGAAGGAAAGGGTCAAGAAGACCATGGCCAGAGTTATTGGAAAACCATCAATGATGAGAAATGATGAAGAAGAGGAAGAGGAAGAGGATGCTGCACCAGCACCCAAAGCTCAGAAGCTCATGGGAGATGCAGTCAGACCAGGGGCTGCTCCATCTAAGCCCAAAGCTGCTCCCAAGGCTGCTGCTCCAGCTCAAAAGCCTAAACCCAAGAGAAGCACTAGAAACATTCCTGCTGAGGAGAAGAACAAGGCCCCAGTGCCTGAGGCTGCTGAAGAAGAAGAAGATGATGAAGCCCAAGTGCTAAGGAAGCTCAAGCCCAACATCCCAGATCACAAAGATGCGCACCCAGTTGCAGAAAACATGAAAATCAGGAAGGATTCAGGACTGAGACTATGGAGACAGTCTGATCCATATGCTGTCAGGAGAAGGACTGTTGTTGACTACCGGTTTCACACTAAGGAACAACAAGACTTTTATGAGACAATTTTGCTTAACAAGAAGCCCATTGTGTGTGACATGAGATGGGTTAACTGGGAGTACATCAAGGAGAATGAAGATCACTATCCAGGTGTATATGATAGCTTTAAAGCATGTGGAGTTGATACATTTGTTGCCCAGAAGCTCATGAGATGGAATGATGAGCTCATCATGCAGTTTTACTCCACTGCCTGTTGGGGAACGTAGCAATAATTCAAAAAAATTCCTACGTGTCACCAATATCAATCTAGGAGATGCTAGCAACGAGAGAGAGGGAGTGCATCTTCATACCCTTTAAGATCGCTAAGCGGAAGCGTTGCAAGAACGTGGTTGATGGAGTCGCACTCGCGGCGATTCAAATCGCGGAAGATCCGATCTAGCGCCGAACGGACGGCGCCTCCGCGTTCAACACACGTACAGCCCGGGGACGTCTCCTCCTTCTTGATCCAGCAAGGGGAGAGGAGAAGTTGAGGGAGAACTCCAGCAGCACGACGGCGTGGTGGCAATGTAGCTCGTGGTTCTCCGGCAGAGCTTCGCTAAGCACTACGGAGGAGGAGGAGATGTATGAGGAGGAAGGGGCTGCGCCAAGGGAAGGGTATGGCTGCCCTCCCACCCCCTCACTATATATAGGGGAAAGGGGAGAGGGGCCGGCCCCTCTAGATGGATCTAGAGGAGGAGGCGGCGGCCAGGGGAAACCCTAGATGGGTTTGGGCGCTCCCACCCCCTAGGAAACTTGCCCCCCAAGCCGGGAGGGGCGGCTGCCCTAGGGGTGGCGCCCCCACCTCTCCTGGTTACGTGAGAGGGGTTGGGAGGGGCGCACAGCCCCTTAGTGGGCTGCTTTGCCCCTTCCCCTTGGCCCATAAGCCCCCCCAACGCTTGCTGGGGCCTCCGAAACCCCTTTCGGACATGCTGGCCATAGCCTGGTACCCCCGGAACAATTCCGGACTCCAATACCCTTCGTCCAATATACCGATCTTCACCTCCGGACCATTCCGGAGCTCCTCGTCATCTTCGGGATCTCATCCGCGACTCCGAACAACCTTCGGTAACCACATACTATTTCCCATAACAACTCTAGCGTCACCGAACCTTAAGTGTGTAGACCCTACGGGTTCGGGAACCATGCAGACATGACTGAGACACCTCTTCGGCCAATAACCAATACCGGGATCTGGATACCCATATTGGCTCCCACATGTTCCATGATGATCTCATCGGATGAACCACGATGTCGGGGATTCAATCAATCCCGTATACAATTCCCTTTGTCTATCGGTATGTTACTTGCCCGAGATTCGATCGTCCGTATCCCAATACCTCGTTCAATCTCGTTACCGGAAAGTCTCTTTACTCGTTCCGTAACGCATGATCCCGTGGCTAACTCATTAGTCACATTGAGCTCATTATGATGATGCATTACCGAGTGGGCCCAGAGATACCTCTCTGTCATACGGAGTGACAAATCCCAGTCTCGATTCGTGCCAACCCAACAGACACTTTCGGAGATACCTGTAGTGCACCTTTATAGCCACCCAGTTACGTTGTGATGTTTGGTACACCCAAAGCATTCCTACAGTATCCGGGAGTTGCACAATCTCATGGTCTAAGGAACCGATACTTGACATTAGAAAAGCTCTTAGCAAACGAACTACACGATCTTGTGCTATGCTTAGGATTGGGTCTTGTCCATCACATCATTCTCCTAATGATGTGATCCCGTTATCATCGACATCCAATGTCCATGGTCAGGAAACCATAACCATCTATTGATCAACGAGCTAGTCAACTAGAGGCTTACTAGGGACATGTTGTGGTCTATATATTCACACATGTATTACGGTTTCTAGTTAATACAATTATAGCATGAACAATCGACAATTATCATGAACAAGGAAATATAATAATAACCATTTTATTATTGCCTCTAGGGCATATTTCCAACAGTCTTCCACTTGCACTAGAGTCAATAATCTAGTTCACATCACTATGTGATTGTAATGAATCCAACACCCATGGGGTTTGTTCATATCTCGCTTGTGAGAGAGGTTATTAGTCAACGGGTCTAAACCTTTCAGATCCGTGTGTGCTTTACAAATCTCTATGTCATCTTGTAGATGCAGCTACCACGCGCTACTTGGAGCTATTCCAAATAACTGCTCTACTATACGAATCCGGTTTACTACTCAGAGTCATCCGGATTAGTGTCAAAGTTTGCATTGACGTAACCCTTTATGACGAACTCTTTTACCACCTCCATAATCGAGAAAATTCCTTAGTCCACTAGTTACTAAGGATAAGTTCGACCGGTGTCATGTGATCCATTCCTGGATCACTCTTGTACCCCTTGACTAATTCATGGCAAGGCACACTTCAGGTGCGGTACACATCATAGCATGTTGTAGAGCCTACGTCTAAAGCATAGGGGACGACCTTCGTCCTTTCTCTCTCTTCTGCCGTGGTCAGGTCTTGAGTCTTACTCAATACTCACACCTTGTAACACAGCCAAGAACTCCTTCTTTGCTGATCTATTTTGAACTCCTTCAAAATCTTGTCACGGTATGTATTCATTTGAAAGTATTATTAAGCGTTTTTGATCTATCCTTATAGATCTTGATGCTCAATGTTCAAGTAGCTTAATCCAGGTTTTCCATTGAAAAACACTTTTCAAATAACCCTGTATGCTTTCCAGAAATTCTACATCATTTCTGATCAACAATATGTTAACAACATATACCCATCAAAAATTCTATAGTGCTCCCATTCACTTCTTTGGAAATACAAGTTTCTCATAAACTTTGTATAAACCCAAAATCTTTGATCATCTCATCAAAGCGTACATTCCAACTCCGAGATGCTTACTCCAGTCCTTAAAAGGATTGCTGGAGCTTTGCATACTTGTTAGCATCTTTCAGGATTGACAAAACCTTCTGGTTGTATCACATACAACCTTTCCTCAAGAAAATAGTCGAGGAAACAATGTTTTTTGACATCCTATCTGCAAGATTTCATAAATAATGCAGTAACTGCTAATATAATTCCAACAGACTCTTAGCATCGCTACGAGTGTGAAAATCTCATCGTAGTCAACTCCTTGAACTTGTCGGAAAACATCTTAACGACAAGTCGAGCTTCCTTAATGGTGACACTTACCATCATTGTCCGTCTTCCTTTTAAAATCCATCTGCACCCAACAGCCTTACGACCATCAAGTAGTTCTTCCAAAGTCTATACTTTGTTTTTATACATGGATCCTCTCTCGGATTTTATGGCCTCGAGCCATTCGTCGGAATCTGGGCCCACCATCATTTCTCCATAGCTCGTAGGTTCATTGTTGTCTAGCAACATGACTTCCAAGACAGGATTACGTACCACTCTCAAGTAGTACGCATCCTTGTAGTCCTACGAGGTTTGGTAGTGACTTGATCCGAAGTTTCATGATCACTATCATAAGCTTCCACTTCAATTGGTGTAGGTGCCACAGGAACAACTTCTTGTGCTCTGCTACACACTAGTTGAATTGACGGTTCAATAACCTCATCAAGTCTCCACCATCCTCCCACTCAATTCTTTCGAGAGAAACTTTTCCTCGAGAAAGGACCCGTTTCTAGAAACAATCACTTTTACTTCCAGATCTGAAATAGGAGGTATACCCAACTGTTTTGGGTATTCTATGAAGATGCATTTATCCGCTTTGGGTTCGAGCTTATCAGCCTGAAACTTTTCCACATAAGCGTCGCAGCCCCAAACTTTTAAGAAACGACAGCTTAGGTTTCTCTAAACCATAGTTCATACAGTGTCCTCTCAACAGAATTGCGTGGTGCCCTATTTAAAGCGAATGCGGTTGTCTCTAATGCCTAACCCATAAACGATTGTGGTAATTCGATAAGAGACATCATGGTATGCACCATATCCAATAGGGTGCAGTTATGATGTTCGGACACACCATCACACTATGGTGTTCCAGGCGGTATTAGTTGTGAAACAATTTCCACAATGTCTTAATTGTGTGCCAAACTCGTAACTCAGATATCTCTATGATCATATCATAGACATTTTATCCTCTTGTCACGACGATCTTCAACTTCACTCTGAAATTACTTGAACCTTTCAATGATTCAGACTTGTGTTTCATCAAGTAAATATTCTTAGCATCTACTCAAATCATCTGTGAAGTAAGAACATAACGATATCCACTGCGTGCCTCAGCACTCATTGGACTGCACACATCAAATGTATTACTTCCAACAAGTTGCTCTCTTGTTTCATCTTACTGAAAACGAGGCCTTTCAGTCATCTTGCCCATGTGGTATGATTTGCATGTCTCAAGTGATTCAAAATCAAGCGAGTCCAAACGATCCATCTGTATGGAGTTTCTTCATGCATATCTACCAATAGACATGGTTCGCATGTCTCAATCTTTTCAAAAATGAGTGAGTCCAAAGATCCATCAACATGGAGCTTCTTCATGCGTTTTATACCAATAGAACTCAAATGGCAGTGCCACAAGTATGTGGTACTATCATTACTATCTTATATCTTTTGGCATGAACATGTGTATCACTACGATCGAGATTCAATAAACCATTCATTTTAGGTGCAAGACCATTGAAGGTATTACTCAAATAAACAGAGTAACCATTATTCTCCTTAAATGAATTACCATATTGCGATAAACCTAATGCAATCATGTCTATGCTCAACGCAAACACCAAATAACAATTATTTAGGTTTAACACCAATCTCGATGGTAGAGGGAGCGTGCGATGTTTGATCACATCAACCTTGAAAACACTTCCAACACATATCATCATCTCACCTTTAGCTAGTCTCCGTTTATTCCGTAGCCTTTTATTTCGAGTTACCAACACTTAGCAACCGAACCGGTATCTAATACCCTGGTGCTACTAGGAGTACTAGTAAAGTACACATTAATATAATGTATATCCAATATACTTCTGTCGACCTTGCCAGACTTCTCATCTACCAAGTATCTAGGGTAGTTCTTCTTCAGTGACCGTTCCCCTTATTTCAGAAGCACTTAGTCTCGGGTTTGGGTTCAACCTTGGGTTTCTTCACTAGAGCAGCAACTGATTTGCCGTTTCATGAAGTATCCCTTCTTTCCCTTGCCCTTCTTGAAACTAGTGGTTTTACTAACCATCAACAATTGATGCTCCTACTTGATTTCTACTTTCACGGTGTCAAACATCGCGAGTTGCTCAAGGATCATCATGTCTGTCCCCGATATGTTATAGTTCATCACGAAGCTCTAATAGCTTGGTGGCAGTGACTATGGAGAACCATCACTATCTCATCTGGAGGATTAACTCCCACTCGATTCAAGCGATTGTAGTACTCAGAGAATCTGAGCACATGCTCAACGATTGAGCTTTTCTCCCTTAGTTTGCAGGCTTAAGAAACTTGTCAGAGGTCTCATACCTCTTGACGTGGGCACTACTCTGAAATCCCAATTTCAATCTTTGGAACATCTCATATGTTCTGCGACGTTTCAAAAACGTCTTTGGCGCCTCAATTCTAAACCGTTATCATTACGCACTGAACTATCACGTAGTCATCAAAACGTGTATGTCAGATGTTCGCAACATCCACAGACGACGCTCGAGGTTCAGCACACCAAGCGGTGCATTAAGGACATAAGCCTTCTGCGCAGCAATGAGGATAATCCTCAGTTTACGGACCCAGTCCGCATAATTTCTACTATCAACTTTCAACTAAATTTTCTCTAGGAACATATCTTAAACAGTAGAACTAAAGCGTAAGCTACGACATAATTTGCAAAGACCTTTTGACTATGTTCATGATAATTAAGTTCATCTGATCATTTAATGAACTCCCACTTAGATAGACATCCCTCTAATCATCTAAGTGATACATGATCCTAATCGACTAGACCGTGTCCGATCATCACGTGAGTCGGACTAGTCATCAACGGTGAACATCTCCATGTTGATCGTATCTACTATACGACTCATGTTCGACCTTTCGGTCTCTTGTGTTCCGAGGCCATGTCTGTACATGCTAGGCTCGTCAAGTCAACCTAAGTGTTTCGCATGTGTAAATCTGGCTTACACCCGTTGTATGCGAACGTTAGAATCTATCACACCCGATCATCACGTGGTGCTTCGAAACAACGAACCTTCGCAACGGTGCACAGTTAGGGGGAACACATCTCTTGAAATTTTAGTGAGGGATCATCTTATTTATGCTACCGTCGTTCTAAGCAAATAAGATGTAAACATGACAAACATCACATGCAAATCATAAAGTGACATGATATGGCCAATATCATCTTGCGCCTTTTGATCTCCATCTTCGAGGTGCGGCATGATCACCTTCGTCACCGGCATGACACCATGATCTCCATCATCATGATCTCCATCATCGTGTCTTCATGAAGTTGTCTCGCCAACTATTACTTCTACTACTATGGCTAACGGTTAGCAATAAAGTAAAGTAATTACATGGCGTTTTTCATTGACACGCAGGTCATACAATAAATTAAGACAACTCCTATGGCTCCTGCCGGTTGTCATACTCATCGACATGCAAGTCATGATTCCTATTACAAGAACATGATCAATCTCATACATCACATATATATAATTCATCACATCCTTTTGGCCATATCACATCACATAGCATACCCTGCAAAAACAAGTTAGACGTCCTCTAATTGTTGTTGCATGTTTTACGTGGCTGCTATGGGTTTCTAGCAAGAACGTTTCTTACCTACGCAAAAGCCACAACGGTGATATGCCAATTGCTATTTACCCTTCATAAGGACCCTCTTCATCGAATCCGATACGACTAAAGTGGGAGAGACAGACACCCGCTAGCCACCTTATGCATCAAGTGCATGTCAGTCGGTGGAACCTGTCTCACGTAAGCGTACGTGTAAGGTCGGTCCGGGCCGCTTCATCCCACAATGCCACCGAATCAAGATAAGACTAGTAACGGCAAGAAAATTGACCAAATCATCGCCCACAACTACTTTGTGATCTACTCGTGCATAGAATCTAGGCATAGACCTAGCTCATGATGCCACTGTTGGGGAACGTAGCAATAATTAAAAAAATTCCTATGTGTCACCAAGATCAATCTAGGAGATGCTAGCAACGAGAGAGAGGGAGTGCATCTTCATACCCTTGAAGATCGCTAAGCGGAAGCGTTGCAAAAACGCGGTTGATGGAGTCGTACTCGCGGCGATTCAAATCGCGGAAGATCCGATCTAGCGCCGAACGGTCGGCGCCTCCGCGTTCAACACACGTACAGCCCGGGGACGTCTCCTCCTTCTTGATCCAGCAAGGGGAGAGGAGAAGTTGAGGGAGAACTCCAGCAGCACGACGGCATGGTGGCAATGGAGCTCGTGGTTCTCCGGCAGAGCTTCGCTAAGCACTACGGAGGAGGAGGAGATGTATGAGGAGGAAGGGGCTGCGCCAAGGGAAAGGTATGGCTGCCCTCCCACCCCCTCACTATATATAGGGGAAAGGGGAGAGGGGCCGGCCCCTCTAGATGGATCTAGAGGAGGAGGCGGCGGCCAGGGGAAACCCTAGACGGGTTTGGGCGCCCCCACCCCCTAGGAAACTTGCCCCCCAAGCCGGGAGGGCCGGCTGCCCTAGGGGTGGCGCCCCCACCTCTCCTGGTTACGTGAGAGGGGTTGGGAGGGGCGCACAGCCCCTTAGTGGGCTGGTTTGCCCCTTCCCCTTGGTCCATAAGGCCCCCCAACGCTTGCTGGGGCCTCCGAAACCCCTTTCGGACATGCTGGCCATAGCCTGGTACCCCCGGAACAATTCCGGACTCCAATACCCTTCGTCCAATATAATGATCTTCAGCTCCGGACCATTCCGGAGCTCCTCGTCATGTCCGGGATCTCATCCGGGACTCCGAACAACCTTCGGTAACCACATAGTATTTTCCATAACAACTCTAGCGTCACCGAACCTTAAGTGTGTCCACCCTACGGGTTCGGGAACCATGCAGACATGACCGAGACACCTCTCCGGCCAATAACCAATAGCGGGATCTGGATACCCATATTGGCTCCCACATGTTCCACGATGATCTCATCGGATGAACCACGATGTCGGGGATTCAATCAATCCCATATACAATTCCCTTTGTCTATCGGTATGTTACTTGCCCGAGATTCGATCGTCGGTATCCCAATACCTCATTCAATCTCGTTACCGGCAAGTCCCTTTACTCGTTCCGTAACGCATGATCCCATGGCTAACTCATTAGTCACATTGAGCTCATTATGATGATGCATTACCGAGTGGGCCCAGAGATACCTCTCCGTCATACGGAGTGACAAATCCCAGTCTCGATTCGTGCCAACCCAACAGAGACTTTTGGAGATACCTGTAGTGCACCTTTATAGCCACCCAGTTACGTTGTGACGTTTGGTACACCCAAAGCATTCCTACAGTATCCGGGAGTCGCACAATCTCATGGTCTAAGGAAACGATACTTGACATTAGAAAAGCTCTTAGCAAACGAACTACACGATCTTGTGCTATGCTTAGGATTGGGTCTTGTCCATCACATCATTCTCCTAATGATGTGATCCCGTTCTCAATGACATCCAATGTCCATGGTCAGGAAACCATAACCATCTATTGATCAATGAGCTAGTCAACTAGAGGCTTACTAGGGACATGTTGTGGTCTATGTATTCACACATGTATTACGGTTTCTAGTTAATACAATTATAGCATGAACAATAGACAATTATCATGAACAAGGAAATATAATAATAACCATTTTATTATTGCCTCTAGGGCATATTTCCAACACTGCCCACTTCTACCCAGATGGGAAGATCGTTTGGATGTCTGAAGGTACAAGGTACCAATCCACTGTCGAAGAATGGGATCAGTTGATTAGTGCCCCAGAAGAAAGTGAAGATGACTTGGATGTTTATGCTGAAAAGAAGAAAGACCACAACACTATGGCACACATGTACGGAGAGATCCCAGATGATGCTTGGGAGAATCACAAGTTTGGATCTGTCCACTTCTATTTGTCTAGTCTGCCTACAATCAACTGGATCCTTAGGCACACATTGGTACCCAAATCAGGTGATCACAAGATGATCAGAGGACATGCTATCAACTTGCTACACTTGTTTGATGTGCCTCAAAAGTTTAAAGTCGTGAGCGTGATTGTGGAGACAATGAAAAGAACAGCAGCTGATCAGAAGAGATCATGTGGGTATGCCCCACAAATTCAGGATCTCATCAACACCAAGATGGGCACATGCAAATATTTATTGGATAAGGAGCACCTGCCCATCTACTCTGAATTTGAGTACAACACAGTTGTCATGATTGAGAATGAACCATCATCTGTGCAAGCACAAGAGAAGAAAGCCAAAGCTAAAGCTGAGAAAGCTGCCAAGATGCCAAGTGTTGAAGAGGCATCTCAAATTTTCCTGAAGAGCAAGCAAGATCAGCTAACATATCTGATCCAGTCTACACTGAGGATTGAGAAGGGCTTGGCCACCCTGACTCAAAACTAGGAGGGCTTGGAGAGGATCATTGAGCAAAAATTCTATGATCTTGATCTGAAGGTTACAGAGATGCAAACAGCAGTTGAGCAGCTTCAGGAGGAAGCAGAGGAGAAGAAGGGCAAGTCTACTACAGATGCTTTTGCTAGAGTGCCCAGAGGACAGAGATCTGCTACAGTGCCAGTGACAGATACTTGAGCTACGGCATCAGCACCAGCAGCGACAGCCCCAGTACCACCTCCAGCAGCCACTCCACCAGCTCCAGCTACATCGACAGAAGCTTTCGTCCTTGGAGTCATATCTACACCTCCCGGAGATCAAGCCTGAGTGTCGTTTAGCACTATGCATTTTTGAACTTTTTGGTAACTTGTTGCCAAAGGGGGAGAAAAATGTATAGATCATAGGCTTCGAGAGAGTGTTGTTTTTTATCTCTCTTGCTATTTTGGTTGAACTTTATTGCGTGCTTATGTGAGATACTTTATGTCCGTGTGAGATACTTGTTTGATCATGTGTTTGATCATTTGCTACCTTAATGCTTGTTGGATGATATTATCTCTTATATCCTTATATGATCATTCACTTGCTTGGTGATGAGTGCATGCTTTTAATATCTATCATTTTGAGTGCTCCACCAAGATGTATGTGACATGGAAGAGTAATCCATGATCCTAATCGATTGTGCATTTGCATTCAAAAGAAAATTTTAAATAATGCACAAATTTAGGGGGAGCTCTTGCTTATCACATACTTCTCAAAGCGACGATGTTCTTCAATCTTACTATCACTTGTCGAAGCTTTGATCTATATGTTGTCATCAATTACCAAAAAGGGGGAGATTGAAAGTGCAACTATCCCTGGGTGGTTTTGGTAATTCCTAACAACATATAGCTCATTGAGCTAATGCTATTTCAAGATTAATATTTCAGGAAAGCTCAATAATTGGCATGGCATGGTTGAGAAAAGTGGACCCCTCAAAATGCTAAGGACAAAAGGATTGGCACAAGCTCAAAGGACAAGACTACATTTTTTATTTTAGTGATCCAAGATCACATTGAGTCCATAGGAAAAGCCAATACTATCAAAAAGGGGTGAGGTGTTGCTTAATGAGTTTTTTGCTCAAGTGCTTAGTGATATGCTCCAAAAAAACCTCAACTACTTTCCCATATCCACATATGTCTCAAACCAAAAGTCAAACTCGGCCCCACCGATTTGATCTATCTGGCGCCACCGAGTTTAGTTGACATAGCCACTGCGAGAAACCCTAGTCTTTTCGGTCTCACCGATTGGGATCTCGGTCTCACCGAGATGGGATTGTAATCTCTCTGTTTCCCTTCGTAACGTTTCGGTCAAACCGAGATGAGCGATCGGTCCCACCGAGATTGCAATGCAAACTCTCTGTTTCCCTTTCATAACGTTTCGGTCCAACCGAGATGAGCGAATCGGTCCCACCGAGTTTGCCTGACCTACTCTCTGTTTGTCAATTACCAAAATCGGTCTCACCGAGTTTGTGTAATCGGTCTCACCGAGATTACGTTATGCCCTTACCCTAATGAAATCGGTCCCACCGAGTTGACGTGTCGGTCCCACTTAAAATCCTAACATTCACATTTTGAACTAAATCGGTCTGGCCGAGTTTCACGATTTGGTCCCACCGAGTTTGGTAAATTGTGTGTAACGGTTAGATTTTATCTGGAGGCTATATATACCCCTCCACCCACTCTTCATTCGTGGAGAAAGCCATCAGAACATGCCTACACTTCCAACATACATTTTCTGAGAGAGAACCACCTACACTTGTGTTGAGGTCAAGATATTCCATTCCAACCACATAAATCTTGATCTCTAGCCTTCCCCAAGTTGCTTTCCACTGAAATCTTCTTTCCAACGAATCCAAATCCTGTGAGAGAGAGTTGAGTGTTGGGGAGACTATCATTTGAAGCACAAGAGCAAGGAGTTCATCATCAACACACCATTTGTTACTTCTTGGAGAGTGGTGTATCCTAGATTGGCTAGGTGTCACTTGGGAGCCTCCGTCAAGATTGTGGAGTTGAACCAAGGAGTTTGTAAGGCCAAGGAGATTGACTACTTCGTGAAGATCTACCCGAGTGAGGCAAGTCCTTCGTGGGCGACGGCCATGGTGGGATAGACAAGGTTGCTTCTTCGTGGACCCTTCATGGGTGGAGCCCTCCGTGGACTCGCGCAACCGTTACCCTCCGTGGGTTGAAGTCTCCATCAACGTGGATGTACGATAGCACCACCTATCGGAACCATGGATAAAAAATCTCCGTGTCAACATTGCGTTTGCTCCCTCAAACTCCTCCATTTACCTTCATATGCAATTGTTTTACATTCCGCTGCTATACTCTTAGAATTGCATGTGTAGGTTGATTACTTGAGTTGTGCTAAGTTGCTAAAATATGCCAAGACTTAAAATTGGGAAAAGGCTAGATTTTTATTTGGTCAAGTAGTCTAATCACCCCCCTCTAGACATACTTTCGATCCTTCAACAAGACGTGCCAATGGAAACCGCATCTCGAAAGACGGAACGGGAGACGAAAATGGTTCGAATTAATGACCGGGTTGATGTGATGTAACATTACAAAAAGTTGTCAGCGGATTAGACTCGTGAAATATTATAGTCTCTACGGTTGCATGTGGTGCTTATGTTACAGGTTCGGATACATTCTTTGCGTCCGAAGACTATCCTATAGTATTCGGGAAAGGGAACCCGCCTTGCAATGCCGAAGACAATCTGCGCACCGGACACCTCGTCATTGAAGCCTGGTTCAGGGGCTACTGAGGGAGTCCTGGACTAAGGGGTCCTCGGGCGTCCGGCCTATTAGCCATGGGCCGGACTGATGGGCTGCGAAGATATGAAGACCGAAGACTCCACCCGTGTCCGGATGGGACTCTCCTTGGCATGGAAGGCAAGCTTGGCGACCAAATATAAAGATTCCTTTCTCTGTAACCGACCTTATGTAACCCTAGATCTCTCCAGTGTCTATATAAACCGGTGGGCTTAGTCCGGATGAGGAGACTCATAACCATAGTCATACAGGCCAGACCTCTAGGGTTTAGCCATTACGATCTCGTGGTAGATCAACTCTTGTAATACTCATATTCATCAAGATCAATCAAGCAGGAAGTAGGGTATTACCTCCATAGAGAGGGCCCAAACCTGGGTAAACATTGTGTTCCCCGTCTCCTGTTACCATCGATCCTATACGCACAGTTCAGGACCCCCTACCCGAGATCCGCTGGTTTTGACACCGACAGTCATCCCATGCACAAAATTTGAGTACTTGCTAGGGACGCAGGGGTTCTACTGCTTGATGGGGGCGAATCATCGGGGTGTCAGCTATTGGTCTGAAACTGAAGACGCCTCATGGATGACGAGGGACGCATACGCACGTCGTAGATTTATTTACTTTTCTCTACCTATAATATTAATTTCTCCACTTTTTTTGGTCCAACCAAGGGTTTTTTGGCCCATTGTCCGTTTTCATACCTTTTTGTGTTCTATACATAAAAAAATTGCATTCCATTTTCCTCAAAAAATAAATTGTGCTATATATGGGACTCGAAACCGAACATACCACTCCGCCTAGATAACTTGTCATTGAATAAGGAAAGAAAGACACCCTTTTATATTTCTTTCCCCGAAGCTTGGGCCAGGCGGCCACATTAGCTAAGTCATCTGTTGATTGGGCCAAGCTGGGCCTGATCTACACCTTTTTTGAATATTAGGTAGACACGCGGGTCCCTAGGAAAACAAAGGAATGAAAAGCTTGCAAATGAAAGAAATAAAGAACAAAAGAGAAAGGAAGGGAGAAGCTAATTTGGCCCATGAAAAGGAGGCTAATTACAAGAGAAATTATAAGAAGAAAAGAGAGGCCAATTCGGTACAAGGAAAGAGAGGCTAATTGCAAGAGAAATAAAGAAGAAAAGAGAAAGAACGAAATATGTAAGTGGCAACCATGTGGCAGATTGCAAAACTGCCACACGCATCCAGCACTGTGAGTTCCGGCCGCCCTCCCGATCTCCTTCCTTTCCCGCACGTCCTCCCGATCTCCTTCCTTTCCCCTCGATGTCCTTCCTTTCTCGCACATCCTCCCGATCTCCTTCCTTTCCTCCTGATCTCCTTCCTTTCCCGCCCTCCCGATTTCCTTCCTTTCAATAATTAGTTACGGCCCCACGCGCCTTCCCGATTTTCGGACAAAAATAATGCTTGGATTGGGATTTGATCTCTGGTCTGCAGGTAATCAACAAAGGGAGCTAACCACCTCACCTATGACACTCATTGTTGAAAAGCTAAGGGAAATACTGTTTTTGACATGTTTTGCCTTCAATACTTTAGCACTGAAAAACTTTTGTTTCACCTATCAAACCTACCACATAAACTTTTCCCGTGGTAAATTCTCCATCACCACCACGATAAATGACACACCACCAATATGATAACTTTTGTATACCACGCGGTACATTATGTGTAAGTAGCTTGGTCATAAGCACTGAAGGCGTGATAACTTTGGTGAAAGCATCGTGGTAACTTTGATCATTGGGAAGAAATTTGTTGAACCCCGGCCCCCGGTAATTTCTGTAAATAGCACGATAACATTCACGCCATAGACCTGATAATTTAGATACAAACATCGTGGTAACTTTAACCATTGGGGAAGAAAAATGTGAAAAGATACCCGATAGTTTATGTGTAAATAGATGGTAATATATGCAGCGCACGTCTGATAACTGAGCTAGAAACACCATGGCAACTTTGACCATAGGGAAGATTTTTTTAAAAGATACTCCGGTATCTTCTGTGTAAATAGCACGGTACTATACCTCCCTCCCCGGGTATTTTTATGTGTAAATAGCATGAAAACATATGCACTGCGATAACTAAACACCTTGATAAGCTTTTGGCCCGTGGGGGGAAATTTTGTTGAAACATACCCCTGATAAATTTTGTATAAATAGCATGATATTTTAAGCACTGCGGGCTTGATAGGTTACCTAGAATGACCATGATAACTTTTTTCCCGGGAAAAAGTTGTTCAAAACATCCCCGATAATTTTTGTGTGAATAACATGATAATATAAGCACCGCATAACCGATAACTTACAATATAAACATGATGGTAACTTTTTACCAAAGGAAAACAAGTTGTTAAAAACATACACTCGCCTCGCGGGGCCTCTTAGATGAACACAAACGTGGTGTGCCACGGAAAAGCCACATATTGTTTAGTGTCATGAGGGGCACACTTGCTCGTGGGTTGGCCCAGAAAAACGGCCCACTTTGACCCGCTATAGGCGTGATAAGTTACGCAAAAACATCGTGGTAATTTTTGACCTATGCAAAAAGTTACCGAAACACACCCAGTTTTTTAGGTGTAAGTACCATGATAATATACGAACTATAGACCCGGTAACTCATGTACAATCCCCCATGGTAACTTTGACCAGGGGCGAGGTTGATGTACACATACCCTGATAACTTGTGTGTAAGTACCACGGTATTTTGCACATCGATGAAAGAGCTGGATATCGACTAGAGGGGGGGGGGTGAATAGGCGATTTTTATGAAAGTCTTCAAAACATGGGAGTTTCGAAGACAAACAATAGAAATGATCCTATTGATATGCAGCGGAAGGTAGACTACACTAGGCAAGGCATAGTCAAGTAATCAATGAAGTGAACGCACGAAGACTATTAACAGCTAGGCAGTATGGATCAGTATGGAAGATAGTATGAAGCCAATCAGAACAAGTAGTCACACAGTGAAGTCTAACAGATAATGCAAGCATGCAATGACTTCACGAAGACAAACTGTAAGTAAAGAGAAGGAAGAGATAGAACCAGTAGCTTGGAGAGGACAGTGATTTGTTCGACCAGTTCCAGTTGCTGTGACAACTGTACATCTGGTTAGGGAGGCTGAGATTTAACTCAGAAGACCGCGTCTTCACCTTATTCCCCTTGAGCTAAGGACACTTAGTCCTCGCCCAATCACTCTGGTAAGTCTTCAAGGTAGACTTCCAAACCTTCACAAACTTCGTTCACCGGCAATCCACAATGACTCTTGGATGCTCAGAACGCGACGCCTAACCGGCTGGAGGATTCACAGTCCTCAAGTGTAAGAAGTCTTCAGATCACGCGGACAGAAAGACTTCAGTGATGCCAAACACTCTTTGGGCTCTGGGTGTTTTGGGCTTTGTCCTCGCAAGGATCTCTCTCTCAAATGCTTTGGAGGTGGGTTGCTCTCAAACGACAAAAGCCGTGCACTAACTCTGAGCAGCCACCAATTTATGGTGTAGGCGGTGGGCTATTTATAGCCACTAGGCAACCCGACCTGATTTGTCTGAATGACCCTGGGTCACTAAGGAACTGAGACGTGTTCCAACGGTCAGATTTCAAACACACGTGGTAGCTTGACTTGGGCTACAAGTAAAGCTGACTTATCCGACTCTGGATAAATTTTGCTCTCATTGTCTTCGCTCGAAGACATAGGATTTGGTTGAGCATCACTTCAGTCACTCTGACTTTGTTCACTTGGACCCCACTTAACAGTGCGGTGGTTCCTATGACTCAACAAAGAAGAAAAGGAAACAACGAAACAACTAAGTCTTCGCGCTCCATAGTCTTCATGCGATGTCTTCTCATGTCATAGTCTTCAATGTGAATATCTTCACAGACCACCATTGTCTTTAATGTCTTCACACATTTTTAGGGGTCATCTCCGGTAGGTAAACCGAATCAATGAGGGACTACTACCTGTGTTATCCTGCAATTCTCACAAACACATTAGTCCCTCAACCAGGTTTGTCGTCAATACTCCAAAACCAACTAGGGGTGGCACTAGATGCACTTACAATCTCCCCCTTTTTGGTGATTGATGACAAAGTGGTTGAAGTTTCAACGGGGATAAAAGTATGTGAAATTGTCACGGATTAAGATATTGTCTTCGTAAGTGGCAAAAGGCTCCCCCTGAAGATGTGCATATAAATGTTTTGCTTTGGAATGCAAATGCACATGGCAGGTTGTACTTGTGGAGATCCTCTTTAACTTAAGAAGACAATGCATCATGCATGAAAGGATATAACAAAGATAATGACATGCATAATGAAAAATGTGTTGGAAATATGCCCTAGAGGCAATAATAAAATGGTTATCATTATATTTCCTTGTTCATGATAATTGTCTATTATTCATGCTTTAATTGTGTTATCCGAAAATCGTAATACATGTGTGAATACATAGACCATCACATGTCCCTAGTGAGCCTCTAGTTGACTAGCTCGTTGATCAATAGATGGTTACGGTTTCCTGAACATGGACATTGGATGTCATTGATAACGGGATCACATCATTAGGAGAATGATGTGATGGACAAGACCCAATCCTAAGCATAGCACTAGATCGTGTAGTTCGTTTGCTAAAGCTTTTCTAATGTCAAGTATCATTTCCTTAGACCATGAGATCGTGCAACTCCCGGATACCGTAGGAATGCTTTGGGTGTACCAAACGTCACAACGTAATTGGGTGGCTATAAAGGTGCACTACAAGTATCTCCGAAAGTGTCTGTTGGGTTGGCTCGGATCAAGACTGGGATTTTTCACTCCGTATGACGGAGAGGTATCTCTGGGCCCACTCGGTATTGCATCATCATAATGAGCTCAATGTGACTAAGTAGTTAGTCACGGGATCATGCATTACGGAACGAGTAAAGTGACATGCCGGTAACGAGATTGAACGAGGTATTGGGATACCGACGATCGAATCTCGGGCAAGTAAAGTACCGATTGTGTCGTGGAATTGTCACGTCAGATGTCCTCGTGCAAGGACTTAGTCGTGGAGCCATAGCAGCTAGGAAGCTTAAAGGGGTTAAACGGGACAAGGAACACGAGGGTTATAGTTGTTCGGCCCCTTGCAGTGAAGGTAAAAGCCTACGTCCAGTTGAGGTGGTATTGATTAGGGTTTCGATGACCAGGAGCTAAACCGTCCTACCTGGTTATCGATTTAGTCTTACTTGTCCTTAAACCGCCGCCGGGTCGTCCCTTTATATAGAGAGGTTGACGCCCAGCGGCTCTCAGAGTCCCGGCCGGCTCATAACAGTGTCCGGCTCGGACTCTTAACTATTCTTGCCTTACACTACAAGTTTCACCATAACGGCGGTTATCACTACGGGCCTTAAGCAGTCTCCGGGTCTTAAGCCCATTATTGACCCGTCGTCTTCAAGTCTGGTACTGGGCTTCACGTGATGACCATTATGAGTAACCCGGCCCCTCCTGGGCGGGTGACTCTAATGGTTATATCCTCAACATTAGGCCCCAGATTGATTTGAACCGGTTCATGTCAATCTTCAATCCCTTTAAGAGAAAATCTTCCGGCTTATATTTGTGCGAAGGTTATAACCCGCCGTGACGTCATCTTCTGGATTCCTGATAACCCGCCATGACATCATCTTCCATTAAGTTCATTTTTATTCTGTCATATCCCAACGGATCTTATCTTTAATGGCCATCCCGAAAATCGAGGCGCTTCTGTGGCGAGATAATCACGCCTTGGCCTCCTCATTTCTCGCGCCCACTTATTAGCCGCACCTTATAAATAGGCCCGGCCCATAAGCCTTCGTTCACGTATCTCCTCCGTCGTCTTCCTCCTCTGTCGCTCCAGAGCTCGAGCTCCGCCGCCGCCGCCGCGCCCCTGGTCTTCTCCAACCTTGGCCGCTGCATCACCCTGAACTGGTCCAGAGAAACGGCGGCGACCTCCGCGACTCATCAGCACCCGTAAGTCCCTGTCACTCCATAGAGTAGATCCGCATTAGGGTTCTTGCCGTTCTCCCCTGTTCTTCGCAGTTCGTCGCCATTTCTTCATAGTTCTTCCTACACGGCCCCCTTGGATCCAGAAACCATATAGAGCTCGTGCGGCTGTGGTTTCGCACCCATTTTCAATAGTAGCATGTCCCCTTTACTTGCAAAGAGATCTCCCTAGAGCTCATGAACTTCTCTGTATCAGCTTCTAGGTCTAGAAATTTTTTCTTTCGAGTCGATCGTTTGATCCAAAATAATTACTGCGATCTGTGAAACTTGTTTGTGCCTCACTTAGTCAAAAATTGCGTCTGGTAACTATGGCGGCTCATATCTCCGACTTAAAAGAAGTCATGCACTGTGAAATTTCTGGCTCATTTATGATAGAGTTTTAAAAAACTTGAATTGCTCATGATGCCTACAGCGGCTTAGATAACCCGACACAATTAGCCATATGTCATTAGACCCCTTCATAAGCCGCCATTTAAATACTGAACTGTAAACTTCCTCTGGCTTATAGTTGAACCGGACATTTCCTTTTGTCATAGGCTTTCGTCTTTCACAATGCCACCCAAGGCTCCCAAGGCATCCATCACTTGCAACTGGATGAGATCCAATGTCACTGATGACACTTTAGCTGACTTCGTGAAGATGGGTTACCTGCCAAAAAGGAGGTCATGTCTTATCGTGCCCCAGACCCGTCAGAGGAAAGACCTCAACCAAGAGACGGCGAGGTGGTGATATTTGCTGATCACATGAGCCGGGGCTTCGCACCTCCGGCTCAAAATTCTTTAGAGATGTTCTGAACTTCTTTGATCTGCGCCGCAAGACATAGGACCCAATTCCGTGTCAAATATTTGCAACTTTCAAGTATTCTGCGAAGTATATCTTGGAGAAGAGCCCATCCTACTGCTCTTTAGGGAGCTGTTTTATCTGAACCGCCAGAATGAGTGCGCCAACGGGCCTAGCTTGGAACTTGGCGGAATCTCCATTCAACGACGGAGAGATTGCCTTTTCCTTATGCTGAGCCGCCAAGCCACCCAAAGTACTGGAACCAGACATGGTTCTACTGCCAAGATACTTCTCCGGCTGATGAGAACCCTCTGCTCGGCTTTCGTGCCTTGCGTCTGGAGCCAACTCACCCCCTGCCAGACAAACTATCTCAAGCTGAACGTCAACCACTGATCCCTACCATCAACAAGATTAAGTCTCTTCTGGGAAATGGCCTTAATGGCGTTGATCTGGTCCGGGTCTGGATTTCTTGGCGGGTGATCCCCTTGAGCCACCGCCCCGGCTTAATGTGTGATTACACGGGCCGGAAGGATGACCCTCTGCGGCACAGCCCCAATAATTTACCTGAGGACGTCGTTGACGATATGACCAAATCCCTCCTGAACGAGAGCTTGGCATACTGCGGGAGGACAGGCTTAAACCCCTTCTGCGAAGCTAACCCGGCTCCGGCGGTAAGCCACTGACCTGAGCACCTTGCCTTCCCTTTGGATAGTTTTCATCTGAACCTTAAGAAGTCTTTGTTGTATTTTTTCAGGCTAATGATAAATTCTGGAAGGTCAAGTATGATCATGAGGCGGCTAAAAAAGCCAGAAATGCTAAGAAAGCCGCCAGGAGAGCCGCTCCCCGTAAAAAGGGAAGCAAGCCTACCGCCTCAGAACTGCTTCAGTTGGATGATAGCTCCGAGTCAGAGGTAACCCTTGATTCTTTAGGCTCTTCTTTTGTTTCTGCTTTTCGTCTGTTTTTTAACCACCTTATTGACTTGACTATCCGCAGGATGATACCGGAGCGAGTAACCCGGTGACTGAAGAGGTAACTATACTTTCCTCCGACTCGGACCCCTTGCCAAGACTGAAAGTCCGAAGAGTAACCCGGAAAGTAAGATTTTCGCATCCTTTAGCTTATCAAGATCCTCAATTTCTTTTGAAGCAACAGATTCATGAGAGCCGGAGGCAAACCCGGGCCAGCAAGGATGCAGACCTCTCCTCCGGCTTACCCGAGGCATCAAGAAAGCGCCGGACTGAGGTTATCTCCAACTTATACCCTTTTCATCCTTTAGCGGGCGTCACTCGTCAACCACTCAATTCGTCTGATTCAAACTACCAGGAAACTTCACCTTCCTCTGGTGACTCCATGCAATCTAACCTGCCGGCTTTCAAGACCGCACCCGGGTAATGATAATCATCTCATTTGTGCTTATCTTATTTATGTTTTTTGTACTAACCTTTTGACTTTCAGTGCCCAAGCCAAGCTCAGCAAGAGGGCCAAGAAAAATAAGCCGGTCGAAGAGCCGGCCCTGACTGAACCCGAGGCCTTCTGCTCATGAGCCGCCATCTGCCTCAGCTCCCTGGAAGCCACCGCCTCAACTGACGAGCAGTCATAGAGGGCTTCTGACTAACCCGGAGATCCCCAGCCCAGCTCAGCCGGCCGATGACCCGGACGTTGGTGATCACCCGGACAGAATTTGTTGAGCCGGGGAGACCCACTGTGCTGGCCAGATGCTCTGCCAAAGAAGAATTGCTGGAGCGCCGCAGGGCCAGACTGGAGATCACTGACTATGCTAATTTGAGCATTGGAGACATTGTTTCGGTTACATTGGTCAAGTGCACAACAGCCGGGACCTGGAGATTGACATGGTGAAGCAGATACAGCAAAAATCTGAGGTACAACTCTCTTGCTTACTCCATAGTCAGTCCTTACCATGCTAGCCCCCAAGTCTATTACTTATGATAGAATATGTTGTAGACTTAACTTCCGGTTACCTTCATGAACCGGCAATTGTAAATAGAATCTTTCAGCCTACATTAGCCCCCAAGTGCCAAGTGTCTTTGCTTGCAAAGTGCTTGGGACTTTAATGTTGCATAATAATCACTCACACTGTAACCCGGAATTTATACAGGCTGCCTGCAAGAAATTTGAAGCTGAAATCTCTGAGCTGAAGAACCGCCTGAAGACTCAGGAAACTGAGACCCGGAAGGCCAACACCAAATTTGAGTTCAGTGTTGCTGCACAAGAAAAGCTGAAGAAGAAATTTGAAACAGAAAGAAAGACTTGGGCCGAGGAGAAAACTGCTTTGCTCAGCCGGGCCGAACAAACGGAGGCTGCTCTGACAGAGAGAACCGTCGAACTCTCCGGCTTAAAGCGCCATGTGTCACAGATGGTCGCCGCAATCTTCGGTAAGTCATGCTGCAAGCCTTTAACAAGATTATATTCTTTATGTCTTAGAAGTCCCACAATTGCCATCAGTTCACCTAACTTTGTTATGCAGGTCCCATAAGCTCCAACCTTAATCAGAATGTTCTGACCAAGTTGAAGGCCGTGTACACCTTGGTGGAGCAACTCTACACCGGGTCACAGCGTGCGTTAGCTGTTGTGGCTCTGTCCAACGAGGTTCCGACTCACCTAGCGGACGTACTCAGGCGGCTTGCCGTTCTTCCTCAGCGCTTCCAAGAGCTAAGACGGGCCTCTGCAAGAGCCGGAGCTATAGCTGCTTTGAGCCGGGCCAAGGCTTTTCTCCCAGAGCTAGACCTGGCCGACATCGCTCTTGGATACCCCAGCCTGAAGGAAGACGGCACCCCCTTTGACCAGTAAGATTTCGCTGCCTGTGTGAAGAGCGTGCGCCCGGTGGCCACCCTGATTGGGAACGACACCGACCTTACCAAGTATCAGCCGGGCTATGACGCGGAGAATCAGAGGATCCCCACTCCACGCTATGAAGCAATCATCTTGATCCCTCCGACTCATAAGCATACCTTTGCCCCAGAAGTTGACCCGGCCGGGTTAATTGATGACGAGGCTCAATTTGAAGCCTTGAGCGGCATTGACTGGAAATCATCAACCTTCCAGGTCATGGAATCAGCCGGAGGAGCGGAGAAGGATGAGCCGGAAGCTTCGACTCAACAAGCACCTTGACTTTTAGGCGGCTCATGGTTACATCTTAAAACGATGCCTCACCTTTTGGACTCGGGGAGTCTTGTAATAGAGTAGGACAAACACTTAATTTTGTCGTGCCATCGCGCACGTGTTGAATGCTTAACTCCATTTAAGCTGCTTCATCATATTCCTCCGGGTTATAATTGATTATTTATTTTCCTTAAGCTTGAAGAACCGTCTTTAACCATCCTGCATTGAAAACAAAATCACAAGTCTCTGGGCGGCTTATCGCACTGAGAATCATAGACTTTATATATAACCCGGAATATGAACCAAAGTCACCAAAGACTGGCCCTCAATTATATCCTCGATGTAACCATAATAGCATACTTACAAGCCTTCAAGTATACTTCCGGTTTATCTAACCCGAATAATGAGGTTGAGATCTCAATTCCGGTTCACCAGCATCAATAATGCTTACTATGTGCTATCAACGTTGTGAATCAAAGTTAAGTCGGCGAAGTAAGAACCGCCCTTACACACTGTTGATACGACCAGAAGAACTTGTTGCAAATCAGAAGATCAAAACTTAGGGGCTTCCGGTTCGAATACGACCAGAGAACCGTCCGAAAGGGGTTAAGCTAAGATTCGAATGCGATCATATAGCCCCCAGTGGCTTTGGCATTGCCGATCAAGAGGGTACCGACAGCTATGTTCTCTTTGGTTCGAATACGACCCATGTTTGAACAGGAAGCCCCCAAATGACCTTTAAGAGTTGTTTAACGACGCTGATTCAAATACGATCCACGTCGGTTCCCAAAGGGGGTTGAGCTATGATTCAAATATGATCAAAGAAAACTCCCCAATGAGCTCGGCAATTTGCCAATCAAGTGGGTATCGACAGCTATGTTCTCTTAGGTTCGAATACGACCTATGTTTGAACAGGAAGCCCCCAGGTGACTATATTGTTAATGGCTAGATTCGAATACGATCGTAAGCCGGATCCACCTCCAAGTGACCATGTGATGTTGTAATGGAAATAACATGTTTACCTTTGGAGGAAAAAAGGACAGAGGTCCTGCTCTATTATTTATCATAATATATACATGGCTATAGAAATATGTACATTATGAGAGCCGGTGGCTCAAGTGTAATAAGGCCGAAGCTGAGCTATGTTCCACGGCTGACGGGTCTCTTCCTCCGACTTGCGTGAATCTTTGTGCTCCCGAACATCGATAAGGTAGTATGACCCGTTGCAAGTTCTTGCTGACCACAAAGGGCCCTTCCCAAATCGGGGATAACTTATGTGCATCTGTTTGATCTTGGATGAGCCGGAGCACCAGATCACCTTCCTGGAAGACCCGGGACTTAACCCGGCGGCTGTGATAACGGCGCAAGTCTTGTTGGTAAATCGCCGAGCGAGCTGCTGCCACATCACGCTGTTCGTCCAACAAGTCAAGAGCATCTTGGCGCGCCCGCTCATTATCCGCCTCAACATAAGCCGCCACTCGAGGTGAGTCATGACGGATGTCGCTAGGGAGGACTGCTTCCGCTCCATAAACCATGAAGAAAGGCGTGTAACCCGTAGATCTGTTAGGAGTAGTATTGATGCTCCATAACACGGAGGGTAACTCCTCCACCCAACAACCCGGCGTCCGTTGCAAAGGGACCAAAAGCCGGGGCTTGATGCCCTTCAAGATCTCCTGATTAGCTCTCTCAGCTTGACCATTGGATTGAGGGTGAGCCACTGATGAAACATCAAGTCGAATATGCTCTCGTTGACAAAACTCCTCCATGGCGCCCTTAGACAGATTGGTACCATTGTCAGTTATAATGCTGTGTGGAAAACCAAAGCGAAATATCACCCTTTTCATGAACTGAACCGCTGTGGCTGCGTCACACTTGCTAACTGGCTCTGCTTCAACCCACTTTGTGAACTTGTCGACCGCCACCAAGAGGTGGGTCTTCTTATCCTTGGACCTTTTAAAAGGCCCAACCATATCAAGCCCCCAGACCGCAAATGGCCAAGTAATTGGAATCATCCTCAGCTCCTGAGCCGGCACATGAGCCCATCGCAAGAACCTCTGACAACCGTCACATTTACTGACCAAGTCCTCCGCATCAGCATGAGCCGTCAGCCAATAAAAACCATGACGAAAAGCCTTGGCCACAAGAGATTTTGAGCCGGCATGATGGCCACAATCCCCCTCATGAATCTCACGCAAAATTTCTTGGCCTTCCTCAGGGGAAACACAACGCTGGAAAGTTCCAGTGACACTGCGACGATGTAGCTCACCATTGATAATTATCATTGACTTAGACCGCCGGGTTATTTGTCTGGCCAAAGTTTCATCCTCAGGCAACTCTCCCCGGGTCATGTAAGCCAAATATGGTACTGTCCAGTCTGGGGTGATGTGGAGAGCCGCCACCAACTGTGCCTCCGGGTCAGGGACAGCCAAGTCTTCCTCTGTAGGCAACTTAACAGAAGGGTTATGCAAGATGTCCAAGAAAGTATTAGGCGGCACCGGCTTTCGCTGAGAGCCCAGCCGGCTTAATGCATCAGCCGCCTCGTTCTTCCTGCGATCGATGTGCTCTACTTGGTAACCCTGAAAATGTCCAGCAATGGCATCAACTTCGCGGCGATAAGCCGCCATGAGAGGGTCCTTGGAATCCCACTTGCCCGACACTTGTTGAGCCACTAAATCTGAGTCGCCAAAGCACCTTACCCGGCTCAAGCTCATCTCCTTAGCCATCCGAAGACCATGGAGCAAGGCCTCGTACTCAGCCGCATTGTTAGTACAGGGAAACATCAACCGTAGCACATAACGAAACTTGTCACCTTTAGGGGAAGTCAATACAACTCCAGCCCCCGAGCCCTCCAATTGCCTAGACCCGTCGAAGTGAATAGTCCAATATGTATTATCCGGTTTCTCTTCAGGCACCTGCAGCTCTGTCCAATCGTTGATGAAATCCACCAATGCTTGAGATTTGACAGCAGTGCGTGGCACGTATTTCAGACCATGAGGCCCGAGCTCTATAGCCCACTTAGCCACTCTTCCTGTGGCTTCTCTATTTTGGATGATATCTCCTAGGGGAGCAGAACTAACCACAGTGATGGGGTGACCCTGGAAATAATGCTTAAGCTTCCGGCTTGCCATGAACACACCATAAACAAGCTTCTGCCAATGTGGATACCGCTGTTTGGACTCGATGAGCACTTCACTAACGTAGTAAACCGGCCGCTGAACCGGATACTCCTTACCCTCTTCCTTGCGCTCCATCACCACAGCCACACTGACGGCTCGTGTGTTAGCAGCTACATACAGTAATAAGGGCTCCTTGTCAACCGGAGCAGCAAGAACTGGGGGCTCAGCCAGCTGTCTCTTCAAATCTTCAAAGCCAGCATTAGCAGCATCATTCCAGATAAAGTCATCTGTTTTCTTCATCAACTAGTACAGTGGCACGGCCTTTTCACCCAAACGGCTTATAAACCGGCTCAAAGCAGCGATGCGGCCCTCCAGACGCTGGACGTCGTTTATGCACGCCGGCTTAGCCAGAGAGGTGATTGCCTTGATCTTTTCCGGGTTAGCCTCAATGCCTCTGTTGAGAAACCAGGAAACCCAAGAGCTTGCCTGCGGGAACACCAAAAACACACTTGGCCGGGTTAAGCATCATCTTGTAAACCCGGAGATTATCAAAGGTTTCTCTAAGATCATCCACCAGGGTCTCCTTCTCCCTGGACTTAACCACGATATCATCCACATAGGCATGAACATTGCGCCCAATCTGGTTATGAAGACAATTCTGCACACAACGCTGATAAGTCGCCTGTGCACTCTTGAGTCCAAAAGGCATAGACACATAACAGAAGGCTCCAAAGGAAGTGATGAACGTCGTCTTCTCCTGGTCCTTAACTGCCATTTTAATCTGATGGTATCCAGAATAAGCATCCAAAAAACTTAAGCGCTCACAGCCCGCCGTAGCATCAATGATTTGATCAATACGGGGGAGAGCAAAAGGATCAGCCGGACATGCCTTGTTTAAGTCCGTGTAGTCCACACACATCCGCCAGGTGCCATTCTTCTTGAGCACGAGTACCGGGTTAGCTAACCATTCTGGATGAAAGACTTCAACAATAAACCCGGCCGCCAAGAGCCGGGCCACCTCCTCACCAATGGCTTTCCGCCTCTCCTTATTAAACCGCCGAAGGAATTGCCTGACCGGCTTAAATTTCGGATCAATATTGAGAGTGTGCTCAGCGAGTTCTCTAGGTACACCTGGCATGTCAGAAGGTTTCCATGCAAAAATGTCCCTGTTCTCACGGATGAACTCGATGAGCGCGCTTTCCTATTTTGGATCCAGATTGGCACTGATGCTAAACTGCTTAGATGAATCACCTGGAACGAAATCAACAAGTTTAGTCTCATCAGCTGACTTAAATTTCATTGCCGGCTCATGCTCTGTGGTTGGCTTTTTCAGAGATGTCATATCTGCCGGGTCAACATTGTCCTTGTAAAACTTCAACTCCTGTGTTGCACAAACAGATTCTGCATAAGCCGCGTCACCTTCCTCACAGTCCAAGGCTATCTTTCGGCTGCCATGGACCGTAATGGTCCCATTGTGACCCGGCATCTTGAGTTATAAATATACGTAACACGGCCGTGCCATGAACTTGGCGTAAGCCGGCCGCCCAAATATAGCATGATACGGACTTCTTATCTTGACCACCTCAAAGGTCAATTTTTCCGCCCTGTAGTTATACTCATCTCCAAAAGCCACTTCCAGCTCGATCTTACCAACTGGATATGCCGACTTACCAGGCACCACACCATGGAAAACAGTATTGGACTGGCTGAGGTTCTTATCAATCAACCCCATACGACGGAAGGTCTCATAATAGAGGATGTTGATGCTGCTGCCTCCGTCCATGAGCACCTTAGTGAACTTATATCCCCCCACCTGAGGAGCCACCACCAGGGCCAGGTGACCCGGATTATCAACCCGGGGAGGGTGATCTTCCCTACTCCACACAATAGGCTGCTCAGACCATCTTAAATAGCGTGGAACCGCCGGCTCAACAACATTCACAACCCTCTTATGAAGCTTCTGATCTCGCTTACACAGACTGATGGTAAACACATGATACTGCCCACCATTGAGCTGCTTTGGATTGGTCTGGTATCCCCCCTGCTGCTGTTGATGACCCTGGCCGGACTTCTGATTAAAGCCCCGTTGAACATTCCTAGGATTGGAATTTGAGCCGCCGCCCGGGCCATGAAAGCCGCCGGCGCCTGAGCCGCCGCCCGAGCCATTGTTGCCATTAAAGGCATTGGAATTCTTAAAGGCCTTCATGATTGCACAATCTTTCCATAGATGAGTAGCTGGCTTCTCCCTAGAGCCATGCCTTGGACAAGGCTCATTCACCAACTGCTCAAGCGTCGGGCCTGACCCGCCGGCTCGGGGAGGTGGCCTCGCCTTACGTCGCTGGTTGTTACCCTGTGAGCTGGCGTTGGCCACAAACTCTATGCTGCCATCAGCCTTACCCTTGCTACCTCCTTGGTTCGCCGGGTTATGCTGAGGATCCTTGCCATTGCCGTTCTTCTTTCCCTTCCCTGTCCTTTCATCATCCGACGCGGGGTCCTTGGTACTATCAGAGTCGGCGTACTTGACGAGAGCCGCCATCAGCGTACCCATATCATTGCAATCGCGCTTGAGCCGCCCAAGTTTCATCTTCAGGGGCAGGAAACGACAATTCTGCTCCAACATTAAGACTGCAGAGCCGGGATCCATCTTATCAGATGAATGTATTATCTCTTTGACCCGGCGAACCCAATGGGTTGTAGACTCACCCTCCTGCTGTTTACAGTTAGTCAAATCCACAATTGACATAGACTGCCTATAGGTATCTTTGAAGTTTTGGATGAACCGGGCTTTCAGCTCAGCCCAAGACCCGATAAAATTCGGTGGTAGCCCTTTCAACCAAGTGCGGGCAGTCCCATCTAACATCATGGTGAAGTACTTGGCCATTGCCACTTCGCTGACCTCCAGCAACTCCATGGCCATATCGTAACTCTCGATCCAGGCTCCGGGTTGTAAATCAGCCGTGTAATTAGGCACCTTCCTAGGCCCCTTGAAATCCTTGGGCAGACATTCATTGCGGAGAGCCGGCACCAGACAAGGGAGACCTCCAGTCCTCGTAGGTATACCCACGTCGATGGAAGCCGTCGGATAAGCCGGGGGTGGCTGGCAAGCCATCAACTGAGGCACCTGCTTCGCCTCTTGCCGTGCTCTGTCTTGGTCTACCGCGTGAAAGGCTCCGTTATGAGCCGGGCCATGGCCAGGAGGCAAGTCATGGCGTCGGACATTACTTGAGCCGGTCGCTGAGACCATGTGTCTGCTATAACTCGGGCTCCGGCCTGGACGAGGGGTTGAATGGATCCTGTCCCGGCTATAAGAATATGCCTCTTGCTGCGCCAGAGCCGTCTGAAGGAGTTCCCTGACCCGGCGGGTTTCAACCGCCGTCGGAGAGTCACCATCAATTGGGAGAGCCGCCAGCCGCGCCGCCGCGGCGACCATGTTTTCCAACGGGTTGGCATAATGACCCGGTTCACCCGGGGAGGTCCCATCACTTGGGGCTGAATTGGCGTTCCAGCCCCGGGCACTATGACCTCTGGCGGGTTACTAGGCCCTGCCCCAGGCGTGTTGAAGAGGTTTCGAGGATCGTAAACCAGAGGGAGTCGAGATTGGGCCTTTTGATGCCTCCTTCTCATGACCTCATTGGACGCGTTTTGATCCATCGTGAGCCGGAAAGATTGTACCTGGATCAGCTGAGTCTGGGCGTCGAGAGCCGCCCTCTCTGCAGCCATCCTGATCCCTTCCGCCGCCAGATCCTCCTTGGCTTTTGCTAGATCCAACTTTAACTGTGCCACCGCCGCGTCATGCTGAACTTGATCCGCCGGGGCAACCATAGCGGTCAACAAGACCGTCATCTTGTCTGTGAGATCCATCAGCACCTGAGCCGGCGAGGGCACAGGGCTTCCTGACCCGGCGGCGGGGCTTTGAACAGGTTGTGCGCCGGCCATGAAGATTCCAACCTACCTCGGCGGCTCAAAGGGGTCCGGAATGCTGTCGCCATCGGAACAACCCCTGAGCCTACCATCTTGAAGTTGATACAACGAGTTTGACTCATCCGTAGACGACTCGCCATCAGAGCCGGCGGCCATCTCATCAGCAGATCCAGATCCTTCAGAGAGTCCTCCATGGACACATCCCACGAAAGCATGCTTCAAGGCAGGTAGAGCCCGGGCGGGTCGTGCACGCTGAGCCGTCTCGATGAGATCGGCGCAGAGATCCGGCTCAGGGCCCAGCTCCCCGATCTTGCCAATGAAGACATGGATTTCACCGAAGGGGACCCGGTACCCGTACTCGATTGAGCCGGCGTCGGGGCCCCAGTTTGCATCGTCGATGTAGAGCTTGCTGCGACGACTCTTGGTTATCCGGCCCACAGCATATCCCTTGAGCCCTTCGAAGCTGCCCTTCAAGAACTCAAATCCACCGTGCGCTGGCCCCACGGTGGGCGCCAACTGTCGTGGAATTGTCACGTCAGATGTCCTCGTGCAAGGACTTAGTCGTGGAGCCATAGCAGCTAGGAAGCTTAAAGGGGTTAAACGGGACAAGGAACACGAGGGTTATACTGGTTCGGCCCCTTGCGGTGAAGGTAAAAGCCTACGTCCAGTTGAGGTGGTATTGATTAGGGTTTCGATGACCAGGAGCTAAACCGTCCTGCCTGGTTATCGATTTAGTCTTACTTGTCCTTAAACCACCGCCAGGTCGTCCCTTTATATAGAGAGGTTGACGCCCAGCGGCTCTCAGAGTCCCGGCCGGCTCATAATAGTGTCCGGCTCGGACTCTTAACTATTCTTGCCTTACACTACAAGTTTCACCATAACGGCGGTTATCACTACGGGCCTTAAGCAGTCTCCGGGTCTTAAGCCCATTATTGACCCGCCGTCTTCAAGTCTGGTACTGGGCTTCGCGTGATGACCATTATGAGTAACCCGGCCCCTCCTGGGCGGGTGACTCTAATGGTTATATCATCAACAGATTGACAAAGGGAATTATATACGGGATTGCTTGAATCCTCGACATCGTGGTTCATCCGATGAGATCAACGTGGAACATGTGGGAGCCAACATGGGTATCCAGATCCCGCTGTTGGTTATTGGCTAGAGAGGTGTCTCGGTCAAGTCTGCATGATTCCCGAACCCGTAGGGTCTACACACTTAAGGTTCGATGACGCTAGGGTTATAAGGAAGGTTTGTATGTGATTACCGAATGTTGTTCGGAGTCCCGGATGAGATCCCGGACGTCACGAGGAGTTCCGGAATGGTCCGGGGGTAAAGATTTATATATGGGAAGTCACCATACGGTCATCGAAAATATTCGGGGGTATACCGGTATTGTACCGGGACCACCGGAGGGGTTCCGGGGGTCCACCGGGAGGGTCCACCTGCCCCGGAGGGCCTTATGGGCTGTAGGTGGAAGGGAACCAAGCCTTAGTGGGCTGGGCGCCAACCCCCCTAGGGCCCATGCGCCTAGGGTTTGGGGGGATCCCTAAAGGGAGGGCGCCCCCCTTGCTTGGGGGGTAAGCTCCCTCCCCCCTTGGCCGCCCCCCCCCCTCTAGATCTCATCTAGAGGGGCTGGCCTCCTTCCCCCTTCTCCCTATAAATAGAGGGGTGAGGGGACTGCTGCAGCACCACATCCAAGGCGCAGCCCCTCCCCTCCCCAACACCTCTCCTCCTCCGCGTGTGCTTGGCGAGCCCTGCTGGAGAACTATCACTCCACCACCACCACGCCGTCGTGCTCCTGTTGGAGCCTTCTTCCTCAACCTCTCCCTCCTCCATGCTGGATCAAGGCGTGGGAGCCGTCACCGCTCCGTACGTGTGTTGAACGCGGAGGTGCCGTCCGTTTGGCGCTTGGATCATCGGTGATTTGGATCACGACGAGTACGACTCCATCAACCCCGTTCTCTTGAACGCTTCCGCTCGCGATCTACAAGGGTATGTAGATGCACTCCTCCCCTCTCGTTGCTAGTAAACTCCATAGATTGATCTTGGTGATGCGTAGAAAATTTTAATTTCTGCTACAATCCCCAACAGTGGCATCATGAGCTAGGTCGATGCATAGTTTCTATGCACGAGTAGAACACAAGTTGTTGTGGGCGTCGATTTTGTCAATTTACATGCCGTTACTAGTCTTATCTTGATTCGGCGGCATCGTGGGATGAAGCGCCCCGGACCGACCTTACACGTACGCTTACGTGAGACAGGTTCCACCGACTGACATGCACTAGTTGGATAAGGTGGCTAGCGGGTGTCTGTCTCTCCCACTTTAGTCGGATCGGATTCGATGAAAAGGGTCCTTATGAAGGGTAAATAGAAATTGGCATATCATGTTGTGGTTTTGGCGTAGGTAAGAATCGTTCTTGCTAGAAACCTATAGCAGCCACGTAAAAGTTTGCAACAACAATTAGAGGACGTCTAACTTGTTTTTGCAGCAAGTGTCATGTGATGTGATATGGCCAGAAGGATGTGATGAATGATATATGTGACGTATGAGATTGATCATGTTCTTGTAATAGGAATCACGACTTGCATGTCGATGAGTATGACAACCGGCAGGAGCCATAGGAGTTGTCTTAATTTATTTATGACCTGCGTGTCAACTGGAACGTCATGTAATTACTTTACTTTATTGCTAACCGTTAGCCATAGTAGTAGAAGTAATAGTTGACGAGACAGCTTCATGAAGACACGATGATGGAGATCATGGTGTCATGCCGGTGACGATGATGATCATGGCGCCCCGAAGATGGAGATCAAAAGGAGCAAAATGATATTGGCCATATCATGTCACTATTTGATTGCATGTGATGTTTATCATGTTTTACATCTTATTTGCTTAGAACGACGGTAGCATAAATAAGATGATCCCTCGCTAAAATTTCAAGAAAGTGTTCCCCCTAACTGTGCACCGTTGTGAAGGTTCGTTGTTCCGAAGCACCACGTGATGATCGGGTGTGATAGGTTCTAACGTTCGCATACAACGGGTGTAAGGCAGATTTACACACACAATACACTTAGGTTGACTTGACGAGCCTAGCATGTACAGACATGGCCTCGGAACACAAGAGACCGAAAGGTCGAACATGAGTCATATAGCAGATACTATCAACATGAAGATGTTCACCGATGATGACTAGTCCGTCTCACGTGATGATCGGACACGGCCTAGTTGATTCGGATCATGTATCACTTAGATGACTAGAGGGATGTCTGTCTGAGTGGGAGTTTGTTAATAATTTGATTAGATGAACTTAATTATCATGAACTTAGTCTAAAAAACCTTTACAATATGTCTTGTAGATCAAATGGCCCACGCTAATGTTGCCCTCAACTTCAACGCGTTCCTAGAGAAAACCAAGCTGAAAGACGATGGTAGCAACTACACGGACTGGGTCCGTAACCTGAGGATTATCCTCATAGCTGCCAAGAAAGCATATGTCCTTGAAGCACCGCTAGGTGATGCACCTGTTTTCCCAGCAACTCAAGACGTTCTGAACGCCTGGCAGTCACGTAGTGATGATTACTCCCTCGTTCAGTGCGGCATGCTTTACAGCTTAGAACCGGGGCTCCAAAAGCGTTTCGAGCAGCACGGAGCATATGAGATGTTCCAAGGGCTGAAAATGGTTTTCCAAGCTCATGCCCGGGTTGAGATATATGAAGTCTCCGACAAGTTCTACAGTTGTAAGATGGAGGAGAATAGTTCCGTCAGCGAACACATACTCAAAATGTCTAGGTTGCACAACCGCTTGTCTCAGCTGGGAGTTAATCTCCCGGATGACGCGGTCGTTGACAGAATCCTTCTGTCGCTCCCACCTAGCTACAAGAGCTTTGTGATGAACTTCAATATGCAGGGGATGGAAAAGACCATTCCTGAGGTATATTCAATGCTGAAATCAGCGGAGGTGGAGATCAAAAAGGAACATCAAGTGTTGATGGTGAATAAAACCACTAATTTCAAGAAAGGCAAGGGTAAGAAGAACTTCAAGAAAGACGGCAAGGGAGTTGCCGCGCTTGGTAAGCAAGCTGCCGGGGAGAAGACAAAGAATGGACCCAAGCCTGAGACTGAGCGCTTTTATTGCAAGGGAAACGGTCACTGGAAGCGGAACTGCCCCAAGTACTTAGCGGATAAGAAGGCCGGCAATACCAAAGGTATATGTGATATACATGTTATAGATGTGTACCTAACCAGCGCTCGTAGTAGCTCCTGGGTATTTGATACCGGTGCGGTTGCTCATATTTGTAACTCAAAGCAGGAGCTGCGGAATAAGCAGAGACTGGCGAAGGACGAGGTGACGATGCGCGTCGAGAATGGTTCCAAGGTCGATGAGATCGCCGTCGGCACGCTACCTCTACATTTACCTACGGGACTAGTTTTAAACCTCAATAATTGTTATTTAGTGCCAGCTTTGAGCATGAACATTGTATCTGGATCTCGTTTAATGCGAGATGGCTACTCATTTAAATCTGAGAATAATGGTTGTTCTATTTATATGAGAGATATGTTTTATGGTCATGCCCCGCTGGTCAATGGTTTATTCTTAATGAATCTCGAACATGATGTTACACATATTCATAGAAGGTTGATAATGATAGTCCCACATACTTGTGGCACTGCCGCCTTGGTCACATTGGTGTCAAACGCATGAAGAAACTCCATGCAGATGGACTTTTGGAGTCTCTTGATTATGAATCATTTGACACGTGTGAACCATGCCTCATGGACAAAATGACCAAGACTCCGTTCTCCGGAACAGTGGAGCGAGCAACCAACTTATTGGAAATCATACATACAGATGTGTGCGGTCCAATGAGCGTTGAGGCTCGCGGTGGCTATCGTTATGTTCTCACCCTCACTGATGACTTGAGTAAATATGGGTATGTCTACATAATGAAACACAAGTCTGAGACCTTTGAAAAGTTCAAGGAATTTCAGAGTGAGGTTGAGAATCAACGTGACAGGAAAATAAAGTTCTTACGATCAGATCGTGGAGGGGAATATTTGAGTCACGAATTTGGCACACACTTAAGGAAATGTGGAATTGTTTCACAACTCACGCCGCATGGAACACCTCAGCGTAATGGTGTGTCCGAACGTCGTAATCGCACTCTATTGGATATGGTACGATCTATGATGTCTCTTACCGATCTACCGCTATCATTCTGGGGTTATGCTTTAGAGACTGCCGCATTCACTTTAAATAGGGCTCCGTCGAAATCCGTTGAGACGACACCGTATGAATTATGGTTTGGGAAGAAACCTAAGCTGTCGTTTCTTAAAGTTTGGGGATGCGATGCTTATGTCAAGAAACTTCAACCTGAAAAGCTCGAACCCAAGTCGGAAAAATGCGTCTTCATAGGATACCCTAAGGAAACCATTGGGTATACCTTCTACCTCAGATCCGAAGGCAAGATCTTCGTTGCCAAGAACGGGTCCTTTCTGGAGAAAGAGTTTCTCTCGAAAGAAGTAAGTGGGAGGAAAGTGGAACTTGATGAGATGACCCCTCTCGAACCAGAAAGTAGCGCAGCACAAGAAAATGTTTCTGTGGTGCCTGCACCGACTAGAGAGGAAGTTAATGATGACGATCATGATCAAGTTACCACTGAACTTCGTAGGTCCACAAGGACATGTTCCGCACCAGAGTGGTACGGCAACCCTGTCCTGGAAATCATGTTGTTGGACAACGGTGAACCTTCGAACTATGAAGAAGCAATGGCGGGTACAGATTCCAACAAATGGCTTGAAGCCATGCAATCCAAGATAGGATCCATGTATGAAAACAAAGTATGGACTTTGACAGACTTGCCCGATGATCGGCGAGCGATAGAAAATAAATGGATCTTTAAGAAGAAGACGGACGCGGATGGAAATGTTACCATCTATAAAGCTCGACTTGTCGCTAAGGGTTATCGACAAGTTCAAGGAGTTGACTACGATGAGACCTTCTCACCCGTAGCGAAGCTGAAGTCCGTCCGAATCATGTTAGCAATTGCCGCATTCTACGATTATGAAATATGGCAAATGGACGTCAAAACGGCATTCCTTAACGGCTTCCTTAAGGAAGAATTGTATATGATGCAGCCGGAAGGTTTTGTCGATCCTAAGAATGCTGACAAAGTATGCAAGCTCCAGCGCTCAATCTATGGGCTGGTGCATGCATCTCGGAGTTAGAACATTCGCTTTGATGAGATGATCAAAGCGTTTGGGTTTACGCAGACTTATGCGGAAGCCTGTGTTTACAAGAAAGTGAGTGGGAGCTTTGTAGCATTTCTCTTATTATATGTGGATGACATACTATTGATGGGAAATGATATAGAATTCTTGGAAAGTATAAAGGCCTACTTCAATAAGTGTTTTTCAATGAAGGACCTTGGAGAAGCTGCTTACATATTAGGCATCAAGATCTATAGAGATAGATCGAGACGCCTCATAGGTCTTTCACAAAGCACATACCTTGACAAGATATTGAAGAAGTTCAATATGGATCAGTCCAAGAAGGGGTTCTTGCCTGTATTGCAAGGTGTGAGATTGAGCACGGCTCAATGCCCAACCACGGTAGAAGATAGAGAAAAGATGAGTGTCGTCCCCTATGCCTCGGCCATAGGGACTATTATGTATGCCATGCTGTGTACCAGACCTGATGTAAACCTTCCCGTAAGTTTGGTAGGAAGGTACCAAAGTAATCCCGGCATGGAACACTGGACAGCGGTCAAGAACATCCTGAAGTACCTGAAAAGGACTAAGGATATGTTTCTCGTTTATGGAGGTGACGAAGAGCTCGTCGTAAAGGGTTACGTTGATGCTAGCTTCGACACAGATCTGGATGACTCTAAGTCACAAACCGGATACGTGTATATTTTGAATGGTAGGGCAGTCAACTGGTGTAGTTGCAAGCAAAGCGTCGTGGCGGGATCTACATGTGAAGCGGAGTACATGGCAGCCTCGGAGGCAGCACATGAAGCAATCTGGATGAAGGAGTTCATTGCCGACCTAGGAGTTATTCCCAATGCATCGGGGCCGATGACTCTCTTCTATGACAACACTGGAGCTATTGCCCTTGCCAAGGAGCCCAGGTTTCACAAGAAGACCAGGCACATCAAGCGTCGCTTCAACTCCATTCGTGAAAATGTTCAAAATGGAGACATAGATATTTGTAAAGTGCATATGGATTTAAATGTCGCAGATCCGTTGACTAAACCTCTTCCACGAGCGAAACATGATCAACACCAGAACTCTACGGGTGTACGATTCATCACAATGTAACTAGATTATTGACTCTAGTGCAAGTGGGAGACTGTTGGAAATATGCCCTAGAGGCAATAATAAAATGGTTATTATTATATTTCCTTATTCATGATAATTGTCTATTGTTCATGCTTTGATTGTGTTATCCGGAAATCGTAATACATGTGTGAATACATAGACCATAACATGTCCCTAGTGAGCCTCTAGTTGACTAGCTCGTTGATCAATAGATGGTTACGGTTTGCTGACCATGGACATTGGATGTCATTGAAACGGGATCACATCATTAGGAGAATGATGTGATGGACAAGACCCAATCCTAAGCATAGCACTAGATCGTGTAGTTCGTTTGCTAAAGCTTTTCTAATGTCAAGTATCATTTCCTTAGACCATGAGATCGTGCAACTCCCGGATATCGTAGGAATGCTTTGGGTGTTGTCGTGGAATTGTCACGGCAGATGTCCTAGTGTGAGGACTTAGTCGTGAGGCCAACGCATCTTTGTAGTAGCTTGAGAGGGGTTGAGCGGAATCGAGAGACGCAACACAAGACAAGGATTTAGATAGCTTCGGGCCCCGGGAAACATCATCTGGTAATAGCCCTACATGCTGTTTGTGGCTAGATCTCATTATGCTCATGAGAGAGTCGCCGGTAAGCCGGCTCTTTGTGTCTAGCCCTAGAGATTGTTTCTTGTTGCTTGTCCCTCTTTGGGGAGCCCTGCCCCTCCTTATATATATGTTGAAGGGGCGGTTTACATGACTAGTCCTAGTTGGATTAGGATTACTCTATTACAAGTGGAGTCCTAGTCTTGCTTCCTTTGTAAGGGAATATTCCTTGTGCTTTCCTCATAAACCGGCCCACCATTAAACGTGAACCGGCCTTCTGGGCCTTGGGCCTCGTCATCCATCTGACCCGCCCACCGGGTTACTAATGAACCGCCAAGATCGGGCGGGTTACCCGTGAATCGCCAAGCTCCGGGCGGGTTACCAGTTAGTCGTCCAGTCCGGCCGGGTTACGCCGCGGGGTATATCCCCGACATTAGCCCCCAGTTTAATTTGGATTTATCCATGTTAAAGTGATCTGCAACATAAACACAAGAACAAATTTGGCGGGTTGTGCTCCGGTTTAAATATTCTTATAAACCGGCACTTGATCATCCTTAAGTCCTTGTCATTTCTTCCTTCTGAAAAATCCGAGTCAATAACCATCTTCATAATCAATTTGCTTGCAGAAGATATTTTTAAATAAAGAATCCATTTGAATCGGCCTTCAATGCTCTGACTTGACAAAAATATTGGTCTTCAAATATTCAACTGATATTCAGTCGGTTTGAAAATATAGAACTTGCCGATCTATGATTTCCAAAATCACCGGGTTACAAAAACTGATAATTCCGGGTCATGATTGTTTCCAACGCCGGTTCATGATTGTTGCCAACGCCGGGTCATAATTATTGATGACGCCGGGTTATGATTGTTGTAGACACCGGGTCATAATGATTGGTGATGCCAGGTCAATCTGGTTTGCTCAAAACTGAAAATTGGAAGATATTCCTCCCTTATATCCATATTACCTGTAGCCCCCAAGTCTTGAACAGAACAAAGTGATGATTTGAGACTTGTTTCCATATAATTACTGCCACTTTGAAGAAATCCATGTTCATCTCAGTCACTAGTTAAAACTGAATACTCCATATATGTAGCCCCCAAGTGCCGGGTTGTCATGCTTGCAGCAACCTGGGACTTGAAATTGCCTTATGCTCATGAAAACTTCAACCAGTGTAGCCCCCAAGGGCCGGATCATTATGCAATAATGAGCAGGGACTTTGTAAATATAATCATGTAGATTTGAGCAGTGATGTGTAGCCCCCAAGGGCCGGCTTAGTAAGATAATACTGAGCTGGGACTTGATATATACTTCAATGAAAATAACATCTTATAATGTAGCTTCCATCGTAGGGCTTGAACCCACGTCCACAAGGTTAAGAGTTGTGTGCTTTACCAACTGAGCAGTGGTCCCTTCAATATAATGGATTAAGACTTGTGTACCTTGAATTGTTGACAGGAGCAATTGGTAGCCCCCAAGGGCCGGCTCATTACAATGTGATGAGTCGGGTCTTCAATAAGGTGAACAAAAAATGACTTTGCATTAGCCCACAAGTGTCATGGTGCATGCTGGCAGTGACATGGGACTTGCATATTTGATGTAATCTCAACTTTGAATAATGTAGCCCCCAAGTGCCGGGTCGTAAGCCTGCAGCGACTCGGGACTATTCCTTCCATTGTAGAATAAATCATATCCATTGATAAAATAATAGCCATTGCGCCAAAGCGACTTTGAATACCTCATCTGTTGATAAGTAAATCCGGAGTTCAAATACCCGGCGCGCCGATGGCAATTTAATACGCCTCCATTGTAAGCCGGAACTTTTATAAGCCGGCGGCTTATAGCCTTTGAGAAAATCAAGAATTGATAACCCTTTTGAGACACCAATTTCAATCCTTGATGATGGTCTTGAACTTAATCATTTATGTAAGTCATAGCTCTGTAAATCCTGCACAGAGATTAAACAACATATGCCCTGGCGACTTAAGGTCAAAAGCCAGGACGGGTAACCACCCAAATGTAGTCTTATCCTGCACACAAGTAGATCACAAAATCCCTTGACGGTTTACCGCAGGGCGGGCCATAATATCTCACATATAACCATTGTGATATTGAATTTGTACTGCCGGTTTACATGACCTGTGCAGTAAGGGTGATAACCCAATTTTAGAAATCAAGACTTCCAAATGTTTATGATTATCATATGATGGTGACTTATTATCCAAAGTCAAACCGGGTTAAATAGCAACCACTCATATACACTTTAGATATGATCAAAAGAGCTTCAAATAAAATCCAAAAACTGTTTGCAAAAAGAGACTTCAAAAATTTTGAGTCTTCTGATTCGAATACGATCAGAAAACCGTCCCAAAGGGGTTAAGCTAAGATTTGAATACGATCATATAGCCCCCAGTGGCTTTGGCGTTGCCGATCAAGAGGGTACCGACAGCTATGTTCTCTTTGGTTCGAATACGACCTATGTTTGAACAGGAAGCCCCCAAATGACCTTGAGAGTTGTTTAACGACGCTGATTCGAATACGATCCACGTCGGTTCACAAAAGAGGTTTAGCTATGATTCGAATACGATCAAGAAGCCCCCTAGTGAGCTCGGCAGTGTGCCGATCAAGAGGATACCGACAGCTATGTTCTCTTTGGTTCGAATACGACCTATGTTTGAACAGGAAGCCCCCAAGTGACCATAATAAGATAAGCCGTAAAGCGGGATACCCATGTTTGAACCGTGCATCATGTCAGCAAGCCCTTTTTGGCACCTTTTAATCTTTCTGAGAACTCAAACTTGCGAGAGATTAATTCTTTTTAAACCGGAACCTTAAACCGGAGTTGAAAGTTTAAAACTTTGTGAGAGGTAAATTTACCTTCAGCCAGATTTGAACCGGATTTGAGAGCTTCAAAGCCTTGTGGTAAACAAATTTCCCTTGAACCGGTTTTTAAACCGGATATTAAGACCTTCAGTGTTTTGTTGGAGAGAGATGTCTCTTGAACCGGATTTTAAACCGGAATCCTTCTTTTTAAACCAGAAATTTTCTGACGGCCTTTTAAATTTTTCACCAATATAACGGTAGCCTCCAGAACCGGGTTACCTTCCCTTCAATGACCCGGAGTTCTTGAATTCACTAACACCGGCCAATTTCGCCGAGTCATGTCATTGTAGCCCCCGAGTCTCAAGACGATTCGAGGAGTTGGCTTGAGATTCTCCATATCGTACCAGAGCAGAAGGTGTATATCATCAGCGCATTGATAGCGCGATGTGAACCCACAGAAGGTTGAGGTGACTGCGGCGGGTTATAAATGATCTCGTATGAGCCGTGTCAGCAACTCGGCCAATGGTTCCTTCCAACTGACTGTCTGAAGTTAACCAAACCGTAGTGGCGGCGACTTGTGCACCTACCCATTGAGCCATCTAGTGCAGACGGCGGCTGATAAGACATGATAACTTGCCTCCAATTTGTTGGAAGAAAAAACCGGGCTTCCCAAGCAGTGACTTGCTCATATTCAATAATCAGCTCACGCAGACAGGTGTGGCCCGGCATGTTGATATAGACCAGGCCGCAATAGACGGACAGTAAGACGACCGCCGCATCAGAGGCGGCTCAAACAGATGAATCGGCCGCAGCGCTGTAAACCGTCGCGAGCGAGTCAACCATGTCTGTTTTGATGTAGTGAACAATTGTCCTGCATCAACAATAGTGCAGACCAAGGCAAAGATAAACTGCTCTTTGACAAAAATAATATGTGTCAATAAAATATATCTTAGATGGATATCACCTGATGTGCCAGGCCGGAAATAACGTGCCATGAATTTGATGATCATTAGGTAACGTTGAAATCACTCACGGGCGAGTCAGCCGCGGGTCCAGGCAGATGAGTCGGTCATGGCGTTGTAACCCGGCGTGGACGGGCGAGTCAATCGTGGGCGCGGTAAACCGTGCGGACGGGCGAGGCGATCGCGGGCGCGGTAAGCCGCGCGGACGGGCGAGTCAACCACGTCGTGTTGATGTAGTGAGTAATTTTCCCGAAGTATTTCTCAGACGAAGTGATTGCACAGCAATTTTACCAAACGATGGCCTTCGCGTCCAAACATATAACCACGCCTCTATCCAGCTTTTTAAATAAGTCATGCCCCCTTGGCGGGTTACGGAGGCGGAGGTAACAGCGCAACCCCTGCTTCGACGACGGCAGCGTGAGGCCCAGACAGAGGCCGGGTCAGGCCTGGCAGCAGCGGCTTAATAAAACTGCAGCGACATGCAGTAGACGAGTTGGCTCGGGGCCAGTCCCAGTGGACAGTGGCTCATAAAGGACGGCTTCAACCCACCCCCGGCGGCTCATCGCGCGGCAGGTCATGGCGGAGTCCGAGTCTGACCCCCGCTTCAAATCCTCATCCTGGCCGATGTTAGTTTGACTCTCCATATTCGTGTCTTCTAGGTCGTAATCTCCTTTTTTATTTTTTTCCTTTTCTAGTGAAGCCGGACATGAACCCGGCTATTGGGAGACTCACGTGATTAACTTGACTGTTTTTTGGTGCCTGCCTCTTGTCTTATTCCTTCTCATCCAAAAGGTAGTAGTACTATTCCTTGATTCCCGTGCAAACATTGCTTTGTTGTTTTGGCCTATACCTGGGACGCAGAGTAGTACTAGTGGTATTTGATTTTTATGAGGAAGCAGACTGCCCCGGCCTGGCGGCAGCAGGAGCAGTGATTTGTCTAATCACCTGGTGATCTGATGCCTTCGCATGGTGGCGCACTGGCAGGATGGTTTCCTCGATCTACACGCCGATTTGACCAAGGACTAGCAGAACCTCCGTAGACCATTGTACGAGCGGACCTTGTGTTCTGTTCAGGGGACGCGCGCTGCGTACATTTTTTTAATATTGGATCTGACTCATCAGCTTTGCACCAGGATGTCCAAGAGAAAGAAAAATCCAATACATCGATCCGATTGCTGTATGACACCATAGATGGAATTCCTGTCGGTTTTGTAGAAAGATAAGCGGCGGAATCGACGCAACCCTAATTTCTCCTCTCGATCTAATCTCGCATCTGTCAGCTCCAAAGTTAATCATGATTCCGGCTACCAAACAACAAATTTGCCAGCTTGACTCATGGTTGTCCCCTGGCGGGTTATCCTCCACGATCATTCTGTTCCTCTCTGATCTCATCACGAGTTTCTCGACCTTTTAAAAAATCCCTTCAAGAACTCAACACCACTGTACGCAGGCCCCACAGTGGGCGCCAACTGTCGTGGAATTGTCACGGCAGATGTCCTAGTGTGAGGACTTAGTCGTGAGGCCAACGCATCTTTGTAGTAGCTTGAGAGGGGTTGAGCGGAATCGAGAGACGCAACACAAGACAAGGATTTAGACAGCTTCGGGCCCCGGGAAACATCATCCGGTAATAGCCCTACATGCTGTTTGTGGCTAGATCTCATTATGCTCATGAGAGAGTCGCCGGTAAGCCGGCTCTTTGTGTCTAGCCCTAGAGATTGTTTCTTGTTGCTTGTCCCTCTTTGGGGAGCCCTGCCCCTCCTTATATATATGTTGAAGGGGCGGTTTACATGACTAGTCCTAGTTGGATTAGGATTACTCTATTACAAGTGGAGTCCTAGTCTTGCTTCCTTTGTAAGGGAATATTCCTTTGTGCTTTCCTCATAAACTGGCCCACCATTAAACATGAACCGGCCTTCTGGGCCTTGGGCCTCGTCGTCCATCTGACCCGCCCACCGGGTTACTAATGAACCGCCAAGATCGGGCGGGTTACCCGTGAATCACCAAGCTCCGGGCGGGTTACCAGTGAGTCGTCCAGTCCGGCCGGGTTATACTTCCGGCCGGGTTATGCCGCGGGGTATATCCCCGATAGGTGTACCAAACGTCACAACGTAACTGGGTGGCTATAAAGGTGTACTTCAGGTATCTCCGAAAGTGTCTGTTGGGTTGGCTCGGATCGAGACTGGGATTTGTCACTCCGTATGACGGAGAGGTGTCTCTGGGCCCACTCGGTATTGCATCATCATAATGAGCTCAATGTGACTAAGTAGTTAGTCACGGGATCATGCATTACGGAACGAGTAAAGTGACTTGCCAGTAACGAGATTGAACGAGGTATTGGGATACCGACGATCGAATCTCGGGCAAGTAAAGTACCGATTGACAAAGGGAATTGTATACGGGATTGCTTGAATCCTCGACATCGTGGTTCATCCGATGAGATCATCATGGAACATGTGGGAGCCAACATGGGTATCCAGATCCCGCTGTTGGTTATTGGCTAGAGAGGTGTCTCGGTCATGTCTGCATGATTCCCGAACCCGTAGGGTCTACACACTTAAGGTTCGATGACGCTAGGGTTATAAGGAAGGTTTGTATGTGATTACCGAATGTTGTTCGGAGTCCCGGATGAGATCCCGGACGTCACGAGGAGTTCCAGAATGGTCCGGGGGTAAAGATTTATATATGGGAAGTCACCATACGGTCACCGAAAATATTCGCGGGTATACCGGTATTGTACCGGGACCACCGGAGGGGTTCCGGGGGTCCACCGGGAGGGTCCACCTGCCCCGGAGGGCCTTATGGGCTGTAGGTGGAAGGGAACCAGCCCTTAGTGGGCTGGGCGCCAACCCCCCTAGGGCCCATGCGCCTAGGGTTTGGGGGGAACCCGAAAGGGGGGGCGCCCCGCCTTGCTTGGGGGGCAAGCTCCCTCCCCCCTTGGCCGCCGCCCCCCTCTAGATCTCATCTAGAGGGGCCGGCCCCCTTCCCCCTTCTCCCTATAAATAGAGGGGTGAGGGGAGGGCTGCAGCACCACATCCAAGGCGCAGCACCTCCCCTCCCCAACACCTCTCCTCCTCCGCGTGTGCTTGGCGAACCCCTGCCGGAGAACTGTCACTCCACCACCACCACGCCGTCGTGCTGCTGTTGGAGCCTTCTTCCTCAACCTCTCCCTCCTCCTTGCTGGATCAAGGCGTGGGAGACGTCACCGCTCCGTACGTGTGTTGAACGCGGAGGTGCCGTCCGTTTGGCGCTTGGATCATCGGTGATTTGGATCACGACGAGTACGACTCCATCAACCCCGTTCTCTTGAACGCTTCCGCTCGCGATCTACAAGGGTATGTAGATGCACTCCTCCCCTCTCGTTGCTAGTAAACTCCATAGATTGATCTTGGTGATGCGTAGAAAATTTTAATTTCTGCTATGATCCCCAACAAAATGGACGTCTGCAAAATGACTTCATGCGGGATTTATCATCGCACATGCGGAATTTATCATCGCATCACAGAATAGCAGAAAAAGTAGCAAACGACCGACAAGTTTAAGTGCTACAACTCAGAGAACCAAAAGTTTCAAAAGCGAGAGTTGTAAGCACTTGGCAAAAGTATAGCAACCACCCATATGGACCCGCTTGAAGACTATCAACTCATATGCTTCTCCCCCTTTTGTCAGTAAGGACGAAAAAGGTTTGAACACATAGAGCCTCTACTCGTTCCCATGAGTAGGTGAAGCAGCAGGTTCGTTGTTGAGGTTCGGTGGTGCAGAAGAACTTGCTTCAGTGTCGATACACGCCGAAGTTGGAGGTGGTGAAGTAGCATCATCTTCGTCATCAATGACTCTGGCATTAACAGTTGCTGCAGAGGAGGAGTACTCAGAGTCTTCGAGTGAGGGAGTCCGACGCAAGACAACATTTCTGGGAGGAGTACTATCAAACTTGAATCTCTCAGTGAAGCCATCGTCTTGAAGACCAGCTTCAGCACTGAGCAATGTCAGACTCTTCCAGGACCTCCGACAGGTTTGATGAGTGACAAATGCATTCTTGGTGGCAAGGTTGCGAATGCGATTGACATCCACCAAGAGGCTTTGCATCTGACGCATTAGCCAGTAGTGATGCTTATACTGCTTTTGATGCAGGGCGACGAGAAGCTCTCGGTCGTTGAGAAGACGAGATCGCTTCCGAGGCCTTTGTGCAATTGTGCTATCAGTGGCTTCAGTATGGGCGTGATGAGGTGCACGTGTATTGCCAGCCAAAGGATAAACACGAGCAGCAGCCAGAATGCCTTCAATGGGTTGAGTGAAGCTTTGGTGATCGGCGTTGTGAAGATGAATTGGCTCCTTGGCAGGCTCTGGGTAGATGGCTTCGACAGACATATCAACCTCTGGCAAGAATATCAGATGGTTGCGCGCAGACGGCTGATAGTTGACAGCAGAGTGAAGCTTGATAAGGTGCATAACCCATGGAGTGTAGAACTTCAGACCAAAGAGATCAGAACCAGATGCAGCCAATTGCCAGATGAAGAAGTCTTGAGCATTGAAGCTGATGCCATTGAGAATGTAGAAAACCAATGTCTTCATTGCTCCTTCAAGCTTCGCTGCAGGAGAATGTCCTTTGACAGGCCATAGAGTTTGCCGGATGATATGATAAATGGTGCGGGGCAGATACTCTGGGTCTTCAACAAAGAATTCCTTTGGATATTCAGCGTCGCGTGGCAGTGGCTTCATCATGCTCAGCATTTGGCTCAGGCTTCTGGAAGATGCTCTCCAAAGCACTGCGGTGAAGCTGACAACTAGGTTCATGTAGTTCACCTGGAGTGGGCAGGGCAGTGTGCTCAATAATGTCAAGAGCTTTGGCTTCATGGTGTACATTGTCTGTCATCCACTCAAGGATCCATGTCTTCGGATCCCTGTTGTAGCCGCGTATGTGGAGGGTGGCATAGAATTGTAGCAGAAGCTCTTCGTTCCAGTGCTCTTTATCAGTCACGAATTGTAGCAGACCAACATCTTTGAAACAATCAAGGGCTTCTTCTAAGCAGGGCAGGCCAGCAATAGCTTCGCAGTCTAGACGCATATGGGGAAAGATGCGCCCTTAATCATAAAGAACACAAGAGTAGTAACTGCGCTGCTGATAGCTGCAGAATCGATCAGATGAAATTCTTGGCTTCGAGTATGGGTTCTTGGCACTGTCAAAGAAGGTGTTGTGTGCAATGAAGCCATTCACATTAAACGATCCTGGTGAAGTTGCTGTACGTGGAAACCTAGGCAGCCTGGGTTTTGGCTTCTGGACCTGAGGCCTGTGCTCCACATTATAGGCAAATTGAGGTCCGGGAGCAGGTGGAGGAACCAGAATAGGCCAGCAAACCATGACGGGTTGGCCGCGATCAAATGCCAGCTCAATGGTGTGTCGCCTTGGAGGTGGTATAGGAGCATCGGCATTGATATGAGCTGCTAGTGGTACAATGGCTTCTGGTGCAATATTGACTTCAGGTGCATTCACTTCTGGCGCCACATTTGCTTCAGGCGCCTCATTTTCTTCAGCCATGACAACGTCATTGGCGTTAGTATTGGGGTTGGTGGCTGCCACAGTATTATAAACCTTCACTTGGGTAGCTGGAGGGTCGGACATGTTCTCCTCGAGAATAACTTCTTGGTTGGATGGGGATGTAGCAACTCGTTCTTCTTCTTGACGGAGCTCTTCTTGATCATCGACTGATGCAGCCAGAATGTCTTCAGCAGCATTGGCTTCATACAAAGAGACGTTCGCAGATGGAGAGGCTTCAGGAAACACTTGGTGTGATACTGAGTGGTGGTGCTCTTCTTCCTCTGGAACGCTCGACTGAGCGACTTGTGGCCTTGGTCCTTTACGAAGCCTGCGAAATGCGGGCGATGCTTGTGGAGAGGGAGTTGGCTGGGCCACAAAGTCGTCATCATCAAGCACCGGAGAGGTGACTTGAGTTGGGAGAGTACGTGGCAATTCTTCTTGTCGGGGGGAGACTTGAGAGTGATCCGCCCATGAAACATCCTGAGCAATTGGCGTCAAAGGATGACCAATGCTGATGAGTTCGCTGTTTGTGAGAACAGGTGATGATACCATTTGGTGCTCAATCTGAGGAAGGACTTCATCATCATTTACATTGTCTTAGGGACCAATGTCTTAAGCTTTGGTGTGGTCAACAGCTGGTTCTTCTTGAGCTTCAGGAGCCTCTGTGAAAGCAGGCTCATGAACTATCAAACGACACTCTTCTTGTGCGCACGCAGGACGAGCAACTGAGATCGGCTCGATGACAAGGGGCTCTGTGGGAGCAGCCCGATCTTTCTTCTTTGTCTTTCTCTTCTTGGTCGGTGGAGCATCGTCAGTGGTGTTCTTGGACTTGCGCTTTCTGGCTTCGGCTTCAACTGCCCTTGTTTTCTTAAGCTCCGAAGCTACTGTGGGAACCTTAGGCTTCACGCCTGTCATACTAGTGGGGAAGACAATGCGAGGTTCTTCCCGCCTAGATGCTTCAGCTGGGGCCACAGAAGGCTTCTTCTTCTTGGCAGCCATCTTGGGGTCAATGCCTGGACGCCCAAGAGCCTTGCGCTTGTCAGCTTCATTGTGAGCTTGAACACATTTGGCAGCGAGGTGTTTCATGCGCTCTCATGAACCTTTGGCTTCTTCACGTTTCTTGTGAAACGCTTCCTTGAGGTCATGCAGCATTAGCTTGAAGTCTTGGACATCAGCCACACTGAGCTTGGCCATGTGCTTCTTGAACTGGGCTTTCTCATAGTCAATTTTGTTCTTCATTTCAACAATTTTCTGAGCCAGAGCCAGCTCAGGAGCAATGGCGCCTTGGAAGGCGACGCTGATGCCAATTGGGAGCTGAATATCATCAAAACTAAGGCTTGGGTTGTCAAACCACTCATTAATGAAAATTTTCAATATGTCCACGTCAAAGAGGGGCAAATCGTTGAAGATTTCCGCCTCTTGCTTGCTCTTAATCAGCTGCTCAAGAGCATCATCTCCAAACTCATCGTCAGTTGACAGATCAATAGGTTCATGCTCATTCCACAGAATGGCAGCTGGGGTCAGTGCTTGTCCAGAACTCTTGACAATTTTCTTCTAGGGCTTCTATTTCTTCTTGGAGATGCGAGATAGATCTTCAGAATGCACACATGGTGCACGAGGAGCAGTGGCCAGAGGCTTCACACGTGAAGCGCTTGGTGCAGCAGGTTTTGAAGCCTTTGGTTTCTTTTGCTTTTGAGGCTTCGGCGGAGCAGGAGCTTCATCAGAATCGGCTTCATCTCCAGACTGATCCACTGTGGCCCTCTGAGCGGCGATGTAGGAGACGAGACCATCAAAGTTGTCAAAGGGGCCGATGACATTGGGTTCTGGTCACGTGTGCCATCAGCCCGTGGAGCAGAAGGACCAGGATTGAAGTTGCATCCGGGGCTTTTCTTGCTCTTTACTGCAGAGTCCTTGGCAAACTTGTAGTTGCGCTTGAACAGATTGTCTTCGCGACACCACAACAGAGACGATGGGTCGGCATCTGCAGGCTGTGGTCCACGGAGCATGCAAGGGTAGAAACCCTGAGCAATAGCTTCAGATTTGGTCTTTGGTTGAAGATTTTTGTAGAGAATATCCCCCCAAGGACGCTTGATGGCATTTTTTTCAGCATATTCCTTGGTGACAAATCTGTATTTGAACCATTGCTCGGCCCAATATCTTCGAATCCATTGGATTCATGTTTTGCGCTGACCATAGCTCTCTTCAGGATCAATTTTGTATGGCTCATAGAGATCTTCAGGAAGATCCATGGAAGTGCCCCCGCGGCGCCGTCTGCCTCCCTTCCTTGCTGACTTTTCTGTGGCCATGTAGTTCAGACTGAATGGCTTCAAAGCTGTCAAAGGCTTCCGTCTGCTGGTCAGACAAGAACTGGCTTTGGGAGAATTGATGTGACGCTGTAAGAATTCTGCAAATGAATGCAGACTATGAGAACCAAGGGATTCTCCCACGGACATGTACCTGTGACAGCATTAGAGATGCGAGGGAAGGGGAAGAGGTCATATGCATTCTAAGAAGATTTTGAAGATAAATCAGTTTGAAGACATTGACCTCATAGCGCGAAGACATTCACTTATTTGGTGAGAGTTGGCCAGATTTGTACGAATCCAATAATAGGTACAAGTGAGGAATCTAACTTGTTGTGAAGCATAAGTGAATATACTCGGCAAGATATGAGATGCAGAACAGGATAGATCCAGATTTGTGGGGTTAGAAACCACTTTTGGTGGAGAGGGATGAATCCATTGGATCAAAAAGGCAGTAAAAGTGAGTTTTAATTACCACTTGAAGAACTGCTAGACGGAGTAGAGAGGAGGCCGAGCAGTTCGATCTTCCGTGCCCTAACTTGGCGACGGAGGACACCTACGGCGGCGGTGGAGAAGACGAGGTCCGCGGCTGGCGTGAGGACGGCGTCGACGAGGTCGCCGCAGCTAAGCGCTTCGTCGCCGGCGTCGTCGCGAGCTAGCGGTGGCGCTAGGGTTTGTGCGAGGTGGCGAGGTGGGAGAAAGATTTTGACCACGATGAGATGTGTATTTATAAGGAAAGGGACAGCACAACTCAATTACGCAGGTACCCCTGGCGGTTCACATCTGAAGGACATGTGGCGAACATGCAACACATTGGAAGTTGTTCCATGTTCCCACGCACGCCTGGACTGTCGGGGTGGTCGTTCCGGCTTCTCCGGGTTTCAGGCATTAAGGGTATAGCATTTAAAACAGATTCAATTTTTGTCTCTGTATCTTCTGCTGACAAGGACGCAGAGAAGACATTCGACAGTTTCAATAGAATGCATATGATTTGGATAGATAGAATTTGAGGTAGAAGCATAGAAGAGGTTAGGGTCCGATCACATTCACTTAGATCAAAAGATTCAAGCAAGAAGACATGGCTATAAGTGAATGCTATAGAGGACAAAAACGCAATATAAGTATATATCTTAGTAAGACCAAATCAACATTGTGAAGATAAACAAGAACTAAAAACAATGTTGAAGACAAATCAAATGCGAAGACTTTGCAAATATAACGCCAAGAGAAACACTTCAAACAAAAGTTTGGTGGTGGTGTTACCCACCGTATATGAAGTATTAGACCCAGACACGGCACACAATTATCGTGGCGCTCCGAAGTCAAATTCCGCATTAATGTATTCACACTTAGAGTGTATGTCTTCATTAATTGAAGATATACATTACTTTGTGTGTTGCACATCTAAGTCATCAACATGCATAAGTGTTAGGATGTGTGCCTAATCACAGGACATTTGAGGATTCCAAGATATTTAGCTCACACCGCAACTTGCAAAACCTTTTCTCATCCAAGGGCTTTGTGAAGATATCTGCCAGTTGCTCTTCAGTGTTGACGTGAATGATATCAATATCTTCCTTCATGACATGATCTCTGAGAAAGTGATGACGAATTTCAAGGTGCTTTGTCTTCAAGTGCTACACTGGGTTGTTGGCAATCTTGATGGCGCTTTCATTGTCGCAGTAGAGTGGCACATGCTTCAGATGGACACCATAGTCCTTGAGAGTTTGCTTCATCCAGAGAAGCTGAGCACAGCAAGATCCACCAGCAATGTATTCAGATTCAGCAGTGGAGAGAGATACACAGTTCTGCTTCTTTGAAGACCAACAGACAAGTGATCGTCCCAGAAAAGTGACATGTGCCTGATGTGGACTTGCGATCAACTTTGTCACCAGCATAATCAGCATCTGAGAATCCAACTAGATCAAACTCTGATCCCTTTGGATACCATAATCCTAGTGTTGGGGTGTAAGCCAAATATCGAAGAATTCGCTTCACAGCTAAGTGATGCGATTCCTTTGGTGCCGCTTGGAATCGGGCACACATGCAAACACTAAGCATTATATCTGGCCTAGATGCACATAAATAAAGTAAAGAACCAATCATGGAGCGGTATACCTTTTGATCGAACTCTTTACCATTGGCGTCGGGACTCAGATGACTTTTAGTTGGCATTGGCGTCTTGTATCCTTTGCAGTCTTGCATTCCAAACTTCTTCAGGCAATCTTTGAGGTATTTTTATTGAGATATGAAGATGTCGTTGCGTTGCTGACGGATTTGCAGACCAAGGAAGAACTTCAGCTCACCCATCATGGACATCTGATATTGCTCTTGCATCATGTGACCAAACTCATCACTGTATTTCTTGTCAGTGCAGCCGAAGATAATGTCATCCACATAGATTTGGCACACAAACAGTTCACCATCATATGTCTTCGTGAAGAGTGTAGGATCTAGTGAACCAGGTTTGAAGCCTTTGCTCTTCAGGAAGTCTTTGAGTGTGTCATACCACGCACGAGGGGCTTGTTTGAGGCCATACAATGCCTTGTTGATCTTGTATACCATATCAGGATGTTTTGGATCTTCAAAGCCAGGAGGTTGTGCAACATATACTTCTTCTTCAATCTTGCCATTGAGAAAGGCACTCTTCACATCCATTTGATACAGAAGGATGTTGTGATGGTTGGCATAGGCTAGCAGTATGCGAATGGCTTCAAGCCTAGCCACCGGAGCAAACGTTTCATCGAAGTCAATCCCTTCTACTTGAGTATATCCTTGAGCAACAAGACGAGCCTTATTTCTAACAACTTGACCGTGCTCATCTTGCTTGTTGAGATATATCCATTTGGTGCCTATGATGTTGTGCTTGCGAGGATCAGGACGCTTGACTAATTCTCACACATTGTTCAGCTCGAACTGTTGAAGCTCTTCTTGGATGGCTTGAATCCATTCAGGTTCCATGAAGGCTTTAGCAACTTTCTTGGGTTCAGAGATTGAGACAAATGCAAAGTGCCCACAGAAATTTGCTAGCTGTGTTGCTCTTGAACGAGCGAGTGGACTAGGTGCATTGATGCTATCAATTATCTTCTCAATCTGTACTTCATTTGCAACACGAGGATGAACTGGACGAAGATTTTGCTCTTGCTGACCATTGTCATCATTTGGAGGATTGTCTTCAGGCTGAGCATTGTCTTCAGGTTGATTAGGTGCAGAAATGATAAGTTCGTCTTCAGCCTAAGCCTCAGAAGGTATGATCTCTCCAGTTCCCATGAGCTTGATGGATTCACTAGGTGGAGCTTCATCTAGCACATTTGGCAGGTGCTCTCTTTGCGAGCCGTTAGTCTCATCGAACCACACATCCACAGTTTCAACCACTTTATAGTGAAAGAGGTTGAAGACTTTGTAGGAGTGCGAATCCTTTCCGTAACCAAGCATAAAACCTTCATGCGCTTTCGGTGCAAATTTTGAAGTGTGATGTGGATCCCTGATCCAGCACCTAGCACCAAATACTGTGAAGTAACTGACATTTGGCTTCTTACCAGTTAGGAGTTCATAGGATGTCTTCTTCATAAGCTTGTGAAGATAAACTCGGTTGATGACATGGCATGCAGTATCATTGGCTTCGGGCCAGAATTTTCTTGGAGTCTTGTATTCATCAAGCATCGTTCGAGCCATCTCAATAAGAGTTTTGTTCTTGCGCTCCACGATGACATTCTGCTGAGGTGTGTACGGAGCAGAGAACTCATGAGTGATGCCCAATGTATCCAGGTAAAGGTCGAGGTCGGTGTTCTTGAATTCGGTGCCGTTGTCACTTCTGATATGCTTGATCTTGACGCCATAGTTCGTCATGGCACGATTGGCAAAGCATCTGAAGACATCCTGCACTTCATTCTTGTAGAGGATTATATGCACCCAAGTATATCTTGAATAATCATCAACAATGATGAAGCCATAGAGGCAAGCAGTGGTAGTAAGAGTAGAGTAGTGAGTAGGGCCAAATTAGTCCATGTGTAGCAGCTCGAAGGGTTGAGATGTCGTCATGATTGTCTTCGAGGGATGCTTGGCCCTTGTCATATTCCCAGCTTCGCAGGCACCACATAGATGATCCTTCTTGAACTTGACGCCCTCGATGCCTACGACGTGTTTCTTCTTCGCGAGAGTGTGCAAGTTCCTCATGCCAGCATGCCCTAGCCTTCGATGCCAAAGCTAGCAGTCTGAAGCTTTTGCTAGAAGACATACGGCCATCTGTGGTCCTGCTGAGAAATCTACCATATACAGATCATCTTTCCGATATCCTTCAAAGACTAGAGAATTGTCAGATTCTATTAGCACAAGGCAATGATATTTTCCAAATATCACAATCATGTTTAAGTCCCAAAGCATTGAGACAGACATTAAGTTGAAACCAAGGGATTCAACAAGCATCACTTTATCCATGTGCTGATCCTTTGAGATTGCAACTCTACCTAGACCCAATACCTTGCTTTTACCAGTATCAGCAAATGTGATGTCACTCTTGTCTGATGGACGTAGTGTTGAATCCATCAGAAGACTTCGGTCACCAGTCATGTGGTCAGTGCATCCACTGTCCATAATCCATTCTCAAGACTTTGGTGTCATACCCTACAGTGCAGTTAGGGGGATAGGCTTCACCAAGGGTATTCTGAAGCATAAACATTTGACGAACAAGCAGATTATGAAAGCTTAGATCTAGGTTAGGACTGATAGGATGACTGGCAAGTGATTCAAGAACAAAATACGTAATAAGTCCATTTGGGCATTTTATCTTGCGCCCTACAAGATGTTTTAGGTCCCCAGCAATAGCATCGGACGCCTTTGATTTCCGGCTGGAGACCTTTCCCTGCAAAAGAGAGTTAAGTTTTCTTAACCACCAACATTTTCAGGGGTGGCTTCAAAGCAATGAGTCTAAGTGCAGCATCTGAGAACTTCGGCTTTGGAGCCCTAGCAAATAGCCTTGCAGGAGGTGAAAAATACTCATAAGAATAAGCAGAAAAGTTCTTTGTTCTATGAACATAGCGGTTTGAAGAAACACGCTCATATTCATGGGTCTGAGTATAATTTCCCTGCAAAACATTGGCGTTAGGGTGACTCGGGTGAGTCCTCTGTCTGTATGAAGCCTTTGGACCATATGAAGCCTTTGGTCTGGGGTTTGTCTTCTTCCCAGGTGGTGTCATGATGACATTCACAGGAAGATTCTCAAGACAACTTTTGGGTACCCATATCTTCTTCATAGGTGGCCCATTCCTGCAGTTAGTACCAATATACCTGGCAAACACTTCACCATTCTAATTCTTAAACAGTTTATAGTTTGCATCAAAGGATTCATCAATGATAATAGGGTTAGCACAAGTGAAGCCAGATAATGTGGATGGATCCACTGAAGGTTCCTTCGCAGCAACCCATGTGGTTTTGGGGTACTGCTCAGGCTTCCAACCATCAATATTCATTTTCCTTTCGAACCCAACACCCTCTTTCCTAGGGTTTCGGTTCAGAATCTGCTTTTTGAGGACATCACATAGTGTCTGATGCCCTTTGAGACTTTTGTACATCCCAGTCTCAAGCAATGTCTTCAACCTAGCATTTTTCATCATTAATAGTAGTGGTATCCTCAGCAGAGGGGTTAGTTACCACATCAGCAGTTGAAGATATTGCAACAGTAGCTGCAGTAGAACATTCAGCAACAGATGTAGCGTTATCACGCTCAATGCATTTTAGACAGGGTGGTAAAAATCCTTCTTGAGCGGGATGATCTGTTGAGCGCGAAGTGACTCGTTCTCCTTTTGAAGATCTTCATGAATCGTTCTCAATTTCTCAAGTTCTTGCTTCCTTTGAAGATAATCGTAGGAAAGCTTTTCATGAGTTGTTGAGAGTGCTTCATGACGACTTTCAAGTTCCTCGTACTTAACATGAAGATTTTTGATATCTTTAATTAAGGACTGAGATCGGGTCATTTCCGCGTCCAACAGGTCATCGCTTTTGTCTAACAGTTTTTGAATATGTTCCATAGCTTTATGTTATTCAGTTGCAATTTTAGCAAGTGTTTTGTAGCTAGGTTTGGATTCACAATCAGAGTCATCTTCACTTGATGTTTGGAAGTAAGCATCGCATGATTTTACCTTGGCACCGCGTGCCATGAAGTAGTAGGTGGGAGCAGAGTCGTCCTTGTCATTAGCATCAGCGTTGGTGACGGAGCCATTGTCTTCAGTGTTGAAGATGGACTTGGCAACGTACGATGTAGCTAGAGCCGGGCTTGCAACGCCAGAGTCGGACTCCTCCTCAGACTCCACCTCCGCCTCCTCAGAAGCAGAATCCTCCTCTGAATCCATCTCCTTGCCAACAAAAGCACGAGCCTTGCCAGATGAACTCTTCTTGTGTGATCAAGACTTCGATGTAGACTTGGAAGAAGACTTTGAGGATTTCTTCTTCTTCTTGTCATTAGAATCATATTCCTTGCTCTTCTTATTCTTCTCATTGTCCCATTGTGGACACTCAGAGATGTAGTGGCCAGGTTTCTTGCACTTGTGGCATGTTCTCTTCTTGTGGTCATGGGTAGAAGCTTCATCATTTCTTGAGCTAGATCGTGAAGACTTTCTGAAGCCTTTCTTCTTAGTGAATTTCTGGAACTTCTTCACAAGCATAGCAAGCTCCTTTCCAATGTCTTCAGGATCACCAGAACTACAGTCAGATTCTTCTTCAGATGAGGAAACAGCCTTTGCCTTCAAAGCGCGAGTACGGCCATAGTTGGGACCATAGATATCTCGTTTCTCAGATAGCTGAAACTCATGTGTGTTGAGCCTCTCAAGTATGTCAGACGGATCGAGGGTCTTGAAATCAGGGCTTTCTTGAATCATCAGGGCTAGGGTGTCAAACGAGCTATCATGTGATCTCAGAAGTGTCTTGACGATTTCATGCTTGGTGATCTCAGTGGCGCCGAGTGCTTGAAGCTCATTTGTGATATTAGTGAGGCGATCAAATGTGAGCTGGACGTTCTCATTGTCGTGTCTCTTGAAGCGGTTGAAGAGGTTGCCAAGGACACTGATCCTTTGATCTCTCTGGGTTGAGACGCCTTCGTTGACCTTGCAGAGCTAGTCCCAGACTAGCTTCGATGTTTCCAGAGCACTCACACGGCCATACTGTCCTTTGGTCAGATGACCACAGATGATGTTCTTGGCAGTGGAATCCAGTTGAACGAACTTCTTGACATCAGCAGGGGTGACACCTTCACCGGTCTTGGGAACGCCGTTGTTGACGACATACCAGAGGTCGACATCAATGGCTTCAAGATGCATGCACATGTTGTTCTTCTAGTAGGGGTATTCAGTGCCATCGAAGATAGGGCACGCAGCGGAGACTTTGATTATCCCTGCAGTCGACATAGCTAAAACTCCAGGTGGTTGAACCGAATCACACAGAACAAGGGAGTACCTTGCTCTGATACCAATTGAAAGAGCAGGATATCGACTAGAGGGGGGGTGAATAGGCGATTTTTATGAAAGTCTTCAAAACATGGGAGTTTCGAAGACAAACAATAGAAATGATCCTATTGATATGCAGCGTAAGGTAGGCTAGACTAGGCATGCCATAGTCAAGTATTCAATGAAGTGAACGCACGAAGACTATTAGCAGCTAGGCAGTATGGATCAGGATGGAAGATAGTACGAAGCCAATCAGAACAAGTAGTCACACAGTGAAGTCTAACAGATAATGCAAGCAGGCAATGTCTTCACGAAGACAAACTGTAAGTAAAGAGAAGGAAGAGATAGAACCAGTAGCTTGGAGAGGACAGTGATTTGTTCGACCAGTTCCAATTGCTATGACAACTGTACATCTGGTTAGGGAGGCTGAGATTTAACTCAGAAGACCGCGTCTTCACCTTATTCCCCTTGAGCTAAGGACACTTAGTCCTCGCCCAATCACTCTGGTAAGTCTTCAAGGTAGACTTCCAAACCTTCACAGACTTTGTTCACCGGCAATCCACAATGACTCTTGGATGCTCAGAACGCGACGCCTAACCGGCTGGAGGATTCACAGTCCTCAAGTGTAACAAGTCTTCAGATCACGCGGAAAGAAAGACTTCAGTTATGCCAAACACTCTTTGGGCTCTGGGTGTTTTGGGCTTTGTCCTCGCAAGGATCTCTCTCTCAAATGCTTTGGAGGTGGGTTGCTCTCAAACGACGAAAGCCATGCACTAACTCTGAGTAGCCACCAATTTATGGTGTAGGGGGTGGGCTATTTATAGCCACTGGGCAACCCGACCTGATTTGTCTGAATGACCCTGGGTCACTAAGGAACTGACACGTGTTCCAACGGTCAGATTTCAAACACACGCGGCAGCTTGACTTGGGCTACAAGTAAAGCTGACTTATCTGACTCCGGATAAGATTTTGCTCTCATTGTCTTCGCTCGAAGACATAGGATTTGGTTGAGCATCACTTCAGTCACTCTGACTTTGTTCACTTGGACCCCACTTAACAGTGTGGTGGTTCCTATGACTCAACAAAGAAGAAAAGGAAACAACGAAACAACTAAGTCTTCGCGCTGCATAGTCTTCATGCGATGTCTTCTCATGTCATAGTCTTCAATGTGAATATCTTCACAGACCACCATTGTCTTCAATGTCTTCACACATTTTTAGGGGTCATCTCCGGTAGGTAAACCGAATCAATGAGGGACTACTACCTGTGTTATCCTGTAATTCTCACAAACACATTAGTCCCTCAACCAGGTTTGTCGCCAATACTCCAAAACCAACTAGGGGTGACACTAGATGCACTTACAGAAGACCTTATAACTTGTGTACAAAACACAGTGGTAACCTTGAAAGGGGTGTAGTTGTTGAAACATTGTACCTCGTAAGTTCTATGTAAATAGCACGGTAACTTACGCAACACAGGCCTGATAACTTGCATGCGAATACCATGATAACTTTGTCCTGAGGGGAAATCGTGATAATTTTCTGTACTTTTTTGTAGTAACAAAATCATTAAAAAAAGGATCAAAATGATTAGTTTCTTTAGTTTGAGCAACAAATACCTAAGGGTGAGTTGGTGGTGGTGGTGCGCTTTGGTGCCAAGGAGGTGTGGGTTCGAATCCCACATGTGCAATATTTTTTTATCATGTGGTAGACGTGAAGAAGTGGCAGTTTTCTTGTGGGTGGGCGTGCGAGATGTGCGAGAGAACCACGTTTCTCGGGCGAGCCTGCAGGGTCTTTCGAGAGAAGGCGGGGTCGAAGGAAGGGGGATCGTGTGGTACTTTGAAGTGAAACAAGTAGAGGTGTGGCAGTTTTGCTTATATGGCACACATGTGCCAAATATCACAGTCCGAGAAAGAAAGAAAAGAGAAGCTAATTACACGAGAAATAAGGAAAGAAAATAGAGGCTAATTAAATGAAGGAAAGAGTGGCTAATTACATTCACGCATGATCCCTGATCAATGAATTGAAAAAAAGTAGTAGTAGAGATATAAGTGGACCACACTAATTCAAACTAGCCTTTCCAGGTTCTCGAGGGAAATAAAAAGCGACCTAATAACATCTGAAGTTTTACGCATGATGCCCTTGATAAATGAATAAAAAAATAGCAGAGATATAAGAGATTGTCTAATCATGTGTTCAAAAAAAGGATGCTTTAATTGCGGGATTGAGAGATTGGTGGCGCACAATTAAAAATAACAACGTATTACTTGTGAGACCGAGAGATCAATTAAAATCAGCGGTGAGAACTAAAAAAACCAGTTTCATGTGGGAGACACATTATAATTGTGAGATTTGAGAGACCCATGTAAACCAGACATGCATAAGTGATGAGCACTAAAATCGAATTTGTGAGCACGTAAAATAACCAGATTCATGGACGGGACACATTATAATTGTGGGATTTGAGAGAGACCCAATTAAATCGAACATGCATCAGTGGTGAGCACTAAAAAAAGGGGATTCATGTGGGGGACAAATTAAAATTAGATTTGAGAGACCCGATTAAATTAGACATCCATTAGTGGTGAGCACTAAAATCGAATTCGTGTGAGAATATATTTAAAAAACCTTACATTGCCTTAATTCAGTGTCAGGTGTGTCATGCGGTGGACGAGATCACTGCCTTAGGATTCACCATGTTTTTGGATGCATTGTGATCATGTAGGCAAAACCCCTTTGACGGTGAGGGTGAGAAGAAAGATAAGCCGCGAGATGATGGTGTGACGCATTGAAACGAAGTACACATACCGGTGATGAATCTTGAGTCATGCTTATTCGGTTAGAGCCATGTGATTTTTATTTTTTTCCCATTGCAACGCACGGGCATGTTTGCTAGTAAATAATAAATACGTAAACTGGGCTGCAGTGATTCGGTTTGTTTCTGGTATATCAAATTTCTCGTGCTCATCTCTTTTTTCCCTGCGAAGAAAGAAATAGCGATATCGCTAGACGCCAGGTCCTTGGTGGCTACCCTTTGGCATTGACCTCGATAGTCGGTGTTAAGGGGGTCATCAGATCCATGCGTGTGAATCGTGCAGCTTTAGGTTTTAGGTCCTAATTAATAGCTTAGGTTTTGGGTTATTCATCTTCTTGGCTCGGAGACGACAATGACGACAATGAATAAAGAAGTTTCATATCCTTCCCTGATGAGGCAATCGGTACTATGGTTAGGATGAATTTGGGAACTAGTCTGTTCAAGCAAGGATGACGTGGCGGCAGTGACATCCTCGTGGTGGACTTGTGTCCTCGGGCTTCGCCGTTGCAACAATGTTTGCTCTAGTGTCGGCACAAAGCTTGGGAGGTAGTATATGAGCGGATGCAGATTGTGGTCTTCATCGGCGGTATTTGAAACATGGTGAATCGTGTGCTGGGTTCATGCCTGGCAGATATGGTTTCCTTCTCCAATGTCTTAGTCGTGACGGGGCCAGATCTGGAGTTCTATGCCGAGTTCGGGGTGTTGCCCCACTCTGATTCTTTTAACGACAATGGGTTCATTTGGTTAGGCACCTTCGTTGTCCGTAAAGTTTCATATCACCGATGGGGCGCGTCGAGCTCGGGTTAGGAGGTGATCCGTCATTTTTTTTGGTGGTCACGGAGGTTTGCTGATGGTCATTGGTGTCAAGCTCAAGAGATTCTTCGGTCTTTATTATTATTTTCTTTCATGGCCGGTGTTTTTCAAAGGCTAGCAATTGGCTGTTTTTCAGTATTGTCAAATCGGTGTCTACGTGGCTTGTATTATGATCTTTATGATATAAATGGGACACATATTATCATGCCATTTTTTTGTCGTGCTCAAATCAACAACTTAAAAAAAGTTCTCTTATCTGACACTCATTGCATTGTATAGTTTCGCTGATGTGCGCACATGCATCGTAGACCCGTGGCTATGTTCGGGGGGTGGGGTGCTATTTCTTCAAAACGAGCAACTAGTTATGGGGTATTTTTTGAAGGGCTTTCACAAAGAACAAAGGTCACTTTCTTGTGCTGGGTGCGTGCCAAGTGGTGCGCCCAACTGCCATCCCATGTCGGGCGCGCGAGGGCACCCTCCGGATTTGATATTTTTTTCTACACATGTTTCCGGCATTTTTTTAGTTTCTGGATTTTTTTGTGTTTTCAGTATTTGTTTGGTATCCCTAGTTTTTGGCAGGATTTTTTTGGAAGCGGGGCATTTTCTAAGAAAAGGAAAAAACACGGTAGTACTTTCCAAAAAGGAAAAGCACAAGTATGCTTTCACTAGAAGCACAATTGCGCTTCCCGAGAAGGAAAAAATATAACATTGTTTCCCCGAAAAAAGGGAAAGCACAACGTGTTCTTCCCCAAAAAAGGTGAAGCACAACCATGCTTTAAGAAAATAGAAAAGCACAACTTATACTTTGGTGAGAAATACAATTGTGCTTCCAGAAAAAGAAAATCACAATTGTGCTTTTAGCCCGGTTTCTTTCCGTTTTCATTGTTCTTCGAGTTTTGATCTTTTTGCCAAAAAAAAATTGGTTTATCTTCTTTTGTTTTCTTACTCTCTTTTTTTTGATTAAAAAGTTTATGGAAACCTATTAACACGAGAGCTTGTTTTGAAATCTCACCGCGAGAAATCGAACGACGAAAATGGTTCTCTATTTGGATGCACGGTTCAAGTGATAAAACATTTTGAATAGATGAATCAGAAAAATGAAAAACAAAACTCTTAAGCTACGACAAGTGACGCATATGCAGTGCGTCAGTTGTTAGCACGAGAAAAGGTGGGAGTGACCTTTGCATAGGGTACCCCTTAATTTGTGACTTCAATGTTATAGCCATCGCCTACACAGTGCTACTATGTGACTGGACCGGAACATCGGTTTATTTTTGTGAGTGGTTTGGGAAGTTTCTATCGTTCTTTTTCATCCCCACCCCCCTATGTTTTTAGTAGTTTTATCTTTTCATGTTCATTTTTTGTTTTCATAGTTTTAAATAGCAGAGATAGCAGCCGCTATTGCTCAAATTAAATGTCATATTTTTTGTCAATGGTCTAGAAATATACACAATAATCTAGTGTTTCTACAAACTTGCAACGCACACATAGTTCGTGCAATATCATCACTATCCGCATTCCACTACGTGGAACCCAATCCGCTACTAGCCCGCCATCCGCTATCTAAAACCTTGGTGCCACATGATTGGGCCGGAACATCGATTGTTTCATGTGAGTGGTTTTGGGAAGGTTTTATTATTTCATTTCCCCCCTATATTTTTTACTAGTTTTACCTTTTCATGTTCATTTTCATTTTTCCTTCCTCTTTTCTATTCCTATCATCTTTTACTTTTTATAAGTTTTTCTTTCATGTTTTTATGTAAAAAAAGGAGTGTATATGTTTTATATTTCATTAATATTTTTATAGAATATTTAACCGTCCCACCCTAGAAATCAATTGAACCGCATAGTCCAGTCCCTGTTTGGCTCCTCACATTATTATTTCATGTCGCGATTGTTGGGGAACGTAATATTTCAAAAAAAATCCTACGATCACGCAAGATCTATCTAGGAGAAGCATAGCAACGAGCGGGGAGAGTGTGTCCACGTACCCTCGTAGACCAAAAGCGGAAGCGTTTTATCAACGCGGTTGATGTAGTCGTACGTCTTCATGACCCGACCGATCCTAGCACCGAACGTACGGCACCTCCGTGTTCAGCACACGTTCAGCTCGATGACGTCCCTTGTACTCTTGATCCAGTTGAGGCCGAGGGAGAGTTCCGTCAGCACGACGGCGTGGTGACGGTGATGGTGAAGTAATCCACGTAGGGCTTCGCCTAAGCACTACGTGAATATGACCGGAGGCGTAAACTGTGGAGGGGGCCCCGCACACGGCTAACAATGTTTGTTGTGTGTTCTAGGCGCCCCTCCCCACGTATATATAGGTGGGAGGAGGAGGGGAGCAGCAAGGGTGCGCCCAAGTAGGAGGAATCCTACTTGGGGCCTTGTCCAATTCGGCCTCCCCCCTTCGAAAAGTGTTGGGGGGGAAGGAAAGAGAGGGGGGAGAAGGGAAGGGGAGGCCGAATCCTCCTCTTTGTTTCTCTCTTCCCCTCCTTCCTTCTCCTCCTATTTGGCATATATGGGGCGCACCAGCCCACTAGGGGCTGGTCTGTCCCGCCCTTAGCCCAATAAGGCCCATATCTTTGCCGGGGGGTGCCCGGAACCCCTTCCGGTGACCCGATACGTACCCGGTAACCCCAGAACACTTCCGGTGTCCGAATACTATCGTCCTATATATGAATCTTTACCTCTCGACCATTTCGAGACTCCTCGTCATGTCCGTGATCTCATCCGGGACTCCGAACAATATTCATTCACCAAATCACATAACTCATATAATACAAATCGACATCGAACGTTAAGCGTGTGGACCCTACGGGTTCGAGAACTATGTAGACATGACCAAGACACATCTCCGGTCAATAACAAATAGCGGAACCTGGATGCTCATATTGGCTCCTACATATTCTACGAAGATCTTTATCGGTCAAACCGCATAACAACATACGTTATTCCCTTTGTCATCGGTATGTTACTTGCCCGAGATTCGATCGTCGGTATCCTCATAACTAGTTCAATCTCGTTACCGGCAAGTCTCTTTACTCGTTCCGTAATGCATCATCCCGCAACTAACTCATTAGTCACATTGCTTGTAAGGCTTATAGTTATGTGCATTACCGAGAGGGCCCAGAGATACCTCTCCGATACTCGGAGTGACGAATCCTAATCTCGATCTATGCCAACCCAACAAACACCTTCGGAGACACCTGTAGAGCATCTTTATAATCACCCAGTTACATTGTGACGTTTGATAGCACACAAGGTGTTCCTTCGGTATTCGGGAGTTGCATAATCTCATAGTCAAAGGAACATGTATAAGTCATGAAGAAAGCAATAGCAATAAAACTTAACGATCATAATGCTAAGCTAACGGATGGGTCTTGTCCATCACATCATTCTCCTAATCATGTGACCACGTTCATCAAATGACAACACATGTCTATGGTTAGGAAACATAACCATCTTTGATAGACGAGCTAGTCAAATACAGGCATACTAGGGACACTTATGTTTTGTCTATGTATTCACACATGTACTAAGTTTCCGGTTAATACAATTCTAGCATGAATAATAAACATTTATCATGAAATGAGGAAATAAATAATAACTTTATTATTGCCTCTAAGGCATATTTCCTTTAGTCTCCCACTTGCACTAGAGTCAGTAATCTAGTTCACATCGCCATGTGATTTAACACCAATAGTTCACATCACCATGTGATTAACACCCACAGTTCACGTCACCATGTGACCAACACTCAAAGGGTTTACTAGAGTCAATAATCTAGTTCACATCGCTATGTGATTAACACCCAAGAGCACTAAGGTGTGATCATGTTTTGCTTGTGAGATAAATTTTAGTCTACGGGTCTGCAACATTCAGATCCGTATGTATTTTGCAAATTTCTATGTCTACAGTGCTCTGCACGGAGCTACTCTATCTAATTGCTCCCACTTTCAATATGTATCTAGATCGAGACTCAGAGTCATCCAGATCGGTGTCAAAGCTTGCATCGGAGTAACTCTTTACGACGAACGCTTTATTACCTCCATAACCGAGAAATATTTCCTTAGTTCTCTAAGGATAATTTTGACCGTTGTCCAGTGATCTCCTCCTAGATCACTATTGTACTCCCTTGCCAAACTCAGGGTAGGGTATACAATAGGTCTGGTACACAGCATGGCATACTTTATAGAACCTATGGCTGAGGCATAGGGAATGACTTTCATTCTCTCTCTATCTTCTGTCGTGGTCAGGCTTTGAGTTTTACTCAACTTCACACCTTGCAATATAGGCAAGAACTCCTTCTTTGACTGTTCCATTTTGAGCTACTTCAAAATTTTGTCAAGGTATGTACTCATTGAAAAAACTTATCAAGCGTTTTGATCTATCTCTATAGATCTTGATGCTCAATATGTAAGCAGCTATACCGAGGCCTTTCTTTGAAAAACTCCTTTCAAACACTCCTTTATGCTTTCCAGAAAATTCTACATCATTTCCGATCAACAATATGTCTTTCACATATACTTGTCAGAAAACTATAGTGCTCCCACTCAATTTCTTGTAAATATAGACTTCACCGCAAGTCTGTATAAATTATATGCTTTGATCAACTCATCAAAGTGCATATTCCAACTCCGAGATGCTTGCACCAGTCCATAGATGGATCCTGGAGCTTTGCACACTTTGTTAGCACCTTTAGGATCAACAAAACCTTCTGGTTGCATCATATACAACTTTTCTTTAAGAAATCCATTAAGGGATGCAGGTTTGACATCCATTTGCCAAATTTCATAAAATGCGGCAATTGCTAACATGATTCGGACAGACTTTTAAGCATCGATACAAGTGAGAAAATCTCATTGTAGTCAGCACCTTGAACTTGTCGAAAACATTTTTGCGACAATTCGAGCTTTGTAGATAGTAACACTACTATCAGCGTCCGTCTTCCTCTTGAAAATCCATTTTATTCTCTATGGCTTGCCGATCATCGGGCAAGTCAACCAAAGTCCATACTTTGTTCTCATATATGGATCCCATCTCAGATTTCATGGCCTCAAGCCATTTCGCAGAATCTGGGCTCATCATAGCTTCCTCATAGTTCGTAGATTCGTCATGGTCTAGTAACATGACCTCCAGAACAGGATTACCATACCACTCTGGCGCGGATCTTACTCTGGTTGACCTACGAGGTTCAGTAGTAACTTGATCTGAAGTTTCATGATCACTATCATTAGCTTCCTCTCTAGTTGGTGTAGGCATCACGAGAACGGTTTTCTTGTGATGAGCTTCTTTCCAATTCGAGAGAAGGTATAATTACCTCATCAAGTTCTACATTCCTCCCACTCACTTCTTTCGAGAGAAACTCCTTCTCTAGAAAGGATCCATTCTAAGCAACAAAGATCTTGCCTTCGGATCTGTGATAGAAGGTGTACCCTACAGTCTCTTTTGGGTATCCTATGAAGACGCACTTCTCCGATTTGGGTTCGAGCTTATCAGGTTGAAGCTTTTTCACATAAGCATCGTAGCCCCAAACTTTAAGAAACGACAGCTTGCTAAACTACAGTTCATACGATGTCGTCTCAACGGATTTAGATGGTGCCCTTTTTAACATGAATGCAGCTGTCTCTAATGCATAACCCCAAAACGATAATGGTAAATCAGTGAGAGACATCATAGATCGCACCTTATCGAATAAAGTACGGTTACGACGTTCGGACACACCATTATGTTGTGGTGTTCCAGGTGTCGTGAGTTGTGAAACTATTCCACATTGTTTCAAATGAAGACCAAACTCGTAACTCAAATATTCACCTCCACGATTAGATCGTAGAAACTTCATTTTCTTGTTACGATGATTTTCCACTTCACTCTGAAATTCTTTGAACTTTTCTACTGTTTCAGACTTATGCTTCATTAAGTAGATATAACCATATCTTCTCAAATCATGTGTGAAGGTAAGAAAATAACGATACCTGTCACGAGCCTCAATACTCATTGGACCACATACATCGGTATGTATTATTTCCAATAAGTCAGTAGCTCGTTCCATTGTTCTAGAGAACGGAGTTTTAGTCATCTTGCCCATGAGGCACGGTTTGCAAGCACCAAGTGATTCATAATCAAGTGATTCCAAAAGCCCATCAGCATGGAGTTTCTTCATGCGCTTTATACCGATATGACCTAAACGACAGTGCCAAAAATAAGTTGCACTATCATTATTAACCTTGCATCTTTTGGCTTCAATATTATTAATATGTGTATCACTACGATCGAGATCCAACAAACCATTTTCATTGGCTGTATGACCAGAGAAGGTTTTATTCATGTAAACAGAACAACTATTATTCTCTGACTTAAATGAATAACCGTATTGCAATAAACATGATCAAATCATATTCATGCTCAACGCAAACACCAAATAACATTTATTTAGATTCAACACTAATCCTGAAAGTATAGGGAGTGTGCGATGATGATCATATCAATCTTGGAACCACTTCCAACACACATCATCACTTCACCCTTAACTAGTCTCTGTTCATTCTGCAACTCCCGTTTGGAGTTACTACTCTTAGCAACTGAACCAGTATCAAATGCCGAGGGGTTGCTATAAACACTAGTAAAGTACACATAAATAACATCTATATCAAATATACCTTTGTTCACTTTGCCATCCTTCTTATCCGCCAAATATCTAGGGCCATTCCACTTCCAGTGACCATTTCCATCGCAGTAGAAGCACTCAGTCTCAGGCTTAGGTCCAGACTTGGGATTCTTCACTTGAGCAGCAACTTGCTTGCCGTTCTTCTTGAAGTTCCCCTTCTATCCCTTTGCCCTTTTCTTGAAACTAGTGGTCTTGTTAACCATCAACACTTGATGCTCTTTCTTGATTCTACCTTCGTCGATTTCAGCATCGCGAAGAGCTCGGGAATTACTTTCATCATCCCTTGCATATTAAAGTTCATCACGAAGTTCTAGTAACTTAGAGACAGTGACTAGAGAACTTTGTCAATTACTATCTTATCAGGAAGATTAACTCCCATTTGATTCAAGTAATTGTAGTACCCAGACAATCTGAGCACATGCTCACTGGTTGAGCTATTCTCCTCCATCTTGTAGGCAAAGTACTGTCAGAAGTCTCATACCTCTTGATACGGGCATGAGTATGAAATACCAATTTCAACTCTTGGAACATCTTATATGTTCCGTGGTGATCAAAACATTTTTTAAGTCCCGGTTCTAAGACGTAAAGCATGGTGCACTAAACTATCAAGTAGTCATCATACCGAGTGATACGTCTCCATCGTATCTATAAATTTTTATTGTTCCATGCCAATATTCTACAACTTTCATATACTTTTGGCAACTTTTTATACTATTTTTGGGACTAACATATTGATCCAGTGCCCAGTGCCAGTTCCTGTCTGTTGCATGTTTTTTGTTTCACAGAAAACCCATATCAAACGGAGTCCAAACGGGATAAAAACTGACGGAGATTTTTTTGGAATATTTATGATTTTTGGGAAGAAGAATCAACGCGAGACGATACGCGAGGGGGCCACGAGGCAGGGGGCGCGCCTTGGGCCCTCGTGGCCACCCCGTAAGGCGGTTGGTTCCCTTCTTTCGCCGCAAGAAAGCTAATATCCGGATAGAGATCGTGTCCAAAATTCAGCTCAATCGGAGTTACGGATCTCCGGGAATTTAAGAAACGATGAAAGGGCAGAATCAGGGAACGCAGAAACAGAGAGAGACAGAGAGACAGATCCAATCTCGGAGGGGCTCTCGCCCCTCCCACGCCATGGACACCAAGGACCATAGGGAGAACCCTTCTCCCACCTAGGGAGAAGGCCAAGGAAGAAGAAGAAGGAGGGGGGCTCTCTCCCCCTCGCTTCCGGTGGCGCCGGAACGCCGCCGGGGCCATCATCGTCACCGCAATCTTCACGAACACCGCCATCATCTTCATCAACTTCCCCCATCTATCTACAGCGGTCCACTCTCCCGCAACCCGCTGTACCCTCTACTTGAACATGGTGCTTTATGTTTCTTATTTTATCCAATGATGTGTTGCCATCCTATGATGTCTGAGTAGATTTTCGTTGTCCTATCGATAATTGGTGAATTGCTATGATTGGTTTAATTTTCTTGTGGTTATGTTTCTGTCCTTTGGTGCCCATCATATGAGCGCGCGCGTGGATCACACCATAGGGTTAGTTGTATGTTGATAGGACTATGTATTGGAGGGCAAGAGTGACAGAAGCTTCAACCTAGCATAGAAATTGATGCATACGGGATTGAAGGGGGGCCAATATATCTTAATGCTATGGTTGGGTTTTACCTTAATGAATGTTAGTAGTTGCGGATGCTTTCTAATAGTTCCAATCATAAGTGCATAGAATTCCAAGTCAGGGATGACATGCTTGCAGTGGCCTCTCCCATAAAACTTGCTATCGGTCTAGTAAAGTAGTAAATTGCTTAGGGACAATTTCACAACTCCTACCACCACTTTTCCACACTCGCTAAACTAATTTTATTGCTTCTTTACCTAAACAGCCCCTAGTTTTTATTTACGTGCTCTTTATATTCTTTCAAACCTATCCCGTTACACCTACAAAGTACTTCTAGTTTCATACTTGTTCTAGGTAAAGCGAACGTTAAGCGTGCGTAGAGTTGTATCGATGGTCGATAGAACTTTAGGGAATATTCGTTCTACCTTTAGCTCCTCGTTGGGTTCGACACTCTTACTTATCGAAAGAGGCTACAATTGATCCCCTATACTTGTGGGTTATCACCGAGCTTTTGTCAAAACGTTCATAACGTCTGCATCTGCTCCTGCAATAGGTCTGTCACCTAGCGGTGCATCAAGGACATAATTCTTGTGTGCAGCAATGAGGAAATTCCTCAGATCACGGACCAAGTCCGCATCATTGCTACTATCATCTTTCAACTTATATTTCTCTACGAACATATAAAAAATAAACAGGGAGCTACATCGCGAGCTATTGATCTACAACATAGATATGCTAATGCTACCAGGACTAAGTTCATGATAAATTAAAGTTCAATTAATCATATTACTTAAGAACTCCCACTTAGATAGACATCCCTCTAATCATCTAAGTGATCACGTGATCCAAATCAACTAAACCATGTCCGATCATCACGTGAGATGGAGTAGGTTTCAATGGTGAACATCACTATGTTGATCATATCTACTATATGATTCACGCTCGACCTTTCGGTCTCATTATTTTGAGGACATATCTGCATATGCTAAGCTCGTCAAGTTTAACCCGAGTATTCTGCGTTGCAAAACTGGCTTGCACCCGTTGTATGTGAACGTAGAGCTTATCACACCCGATCATCACGTGGTGTCTCGGCACGACGAACTGTCGCAACGGTGCATACTCAGGGAGAACACTTATACCTTGAAATTTAGTGAGAGATCATCTTATAATGCTACCGTCGAACTAAGCAAAATAAGATGCATAAAGGATAAACATCACATGCAATCAATATAAGTGATATGATATGGCCATCATCATCTTGTGCCTTTGATCTCCATCTCCAAAGCACCATCATGACCACCATCGTCACCGGCTTGACACCTTGATCTTCATCGTAGCATCGTTGTCGTCTCGCCAACTATTGCTTCTACGACTATCGCTACCGCTTAGTGATAAAGTAAAGCAATTACATGGCGATTGCATTTCATACAATAAAGCGACAACCATATGGCTCCTGCCAGTTGCCGATAACTCTGTTATAAAACATGATTCTCTCATACAATAAAATATTGCATCATGTCTTGACCATATCGCATCACAACATGCCCTGGAAAAACAAGTTAGACGTCCTCTACTTTGTTGTTGCAAGTTTTACGTGGCTGCTACGGGCTTAGCAAGAGCCGTTCTTACCTACGCATCAAAAACCACAACGATTTTTGTCAAGTGTGATGTTTTAACCTTCAACAAGGACCGGGCGTAGCTACACTCGATTCAACTAAAGTTGGAGAAACAGACACCCACTAGCCACCTGTGTGCGAAGCACGTCGGTAGAACCAGTCTCGCGTAAGCGTACGCGTAATGTTGGTTTGGGCCGCTTCATCCAACAATACCGCTGAATCAAAGTATGACATGCTGGTAAGTAGTATGACTATTATCGCCTACAACTCTTTGTGTTCTACTCGTGCATATAACATCTACGCATAGACCTGGCTCGGATGCCACTGTTGGGGAACGTAGTATTTCAGAAAAATTCTTACGATCACGCAAGATCTATCTAGGAGAAGCATAGCAACGAGCGGGAAGAGTGTGTCCACGTTCCCTCGTAGACCGAAAGCTGAAGCGTTTTATCAATGCGGTTGATGTAGTCGCACGTCTTCACGTTCCGACCGATCCTAGCACCGAACGTACGGCATCTCCGTGTTCAACACACGTTCAGCTCGATGACGTCCCTCGTACTCTTGATCCAGTTGAGGCCGAGGGAGAGTTCCATCAGCACGACGGCGTGGTGACGGTGATGGTAAGTAATCCGCGCAGGGCTTCGCCTAAGCACTACGTGAATATGACCGAAGGCGTAAACTGTGGAGGGGGCGCCGCACACGGCTCACAAAGTTTGTTGTGTGTTCTAGGCGCCCCCTCCCCACATATATATAGGTGGGAGGGGGAGGGGAGCAGCAAGGGTTCGCCCAAGTAGGAGGAATCCTACTTGGGGCCTTGTCCAATTCGGCCTCCCCCCCCCCTTCCAAAAGTGTTGGAGGGGGAAGGAAAGAGAGGGGGGAGAAGGGAAGGGGATGCCGAATCCTCCCCTTTCCTTTCTCTCTTTCCCTCCTTCCTTCTCCTCCTATTTGGCATATATTGCGCGCACCAGCCCACTAGGGGCTGCTCTGTCCCGCCCATGGCCCAATAAGGCCCATATCTTTGCCGGGGGGTGCCCGGAACCCCTTCCGGTGACCCGATACGTACCCGGTAACCCCAGAACACTTCCGGTGTCCTAATACTATCGTCCTATATATGAATCCTTACCTCTCGACCATTTCGAGACTCCTCGTCATGTCCGTGATCTCATCCGGGACTCCGAACAACATTCGGTCACCAAATCACATAACTCATATAATACAAATCGACATCGAACGTTAAGCGTGCGGACCCTACGGGTTCGAGAACTATGTAGACATGACCAAGACACATCTCCGATCAATAACCAATAGCGGAACCTGGATGCTCATATTGGCTCCTACATATTCTACGAATATCTTTGTCGGTCAAACCACATAACAACATACGTTATTCCCTTTGTCATCGGTATGTTACTTGCCCGAGATTCGATCGTCGGTATCCTCATACCTAGTTCAATCTCGTTACCGGCAAGTCTCTTTACTCGTTCCGTAATGCATCGTCCCACAGCTAACTCATTAGTCACATTGCTTGCAAGGCTTATAGTGATGTGCATTACGGAGAGGGCCTAGAGATACCTCTCCGATACATGGAGTGACAAATCCTAATCTCGATCTATGTCAGCCCAACAAACACCTTCGGAGACACCTGTAGAGCATCTTTATAATCACCCAGTTATGTTGTGACGTTTGATAGCACACAAGGTGTTCCTCCGGTATTCGGGAGTTGCATAATCTCATAGTCGGAGAAACATGTATAAGTCATGAAGAAAGCAATAGCAATAAAACTTAACGATCATAATGCTAAGCTAACGGATGGGTCTTGTCCATCACATCATAATGATGTGACCCCGTTCATCAAATGACAACACATGTCTATGGTTAGGAAACATAACCATCTTTGATAAACGAGCTAGTCAAGTACATGCATACTAGGGACACTTATGTTTTGTCTATGTATTCACACATGTACTAAGTTTCCGGTTAATACAATTCTAGCATGAATAATAAACATTTATCATGAAATAAGGAAATAAATAATAACGTCCTTCAGTGATGTCTACACGTCCTGTGAATATTTTATGTGAGGACCATATCCAAACCACCTTTATCCCATCAACAAAACAGGAAATGGTTTCATCCCACTCATCTTAACCAAACACCAAAACTGAACCATCCCATTCCTAAAATCGGGATGGTCCCAACGCACTCATATCTATCCCTTCATTCAAACACACCATCGAGGACCTGGACGACGATTGTCATAGTTCGGGGACCTACTGACACCCCCTTAAATAGTTCAGGGACCTGCAATGCACTTCACTCGACATCGGGGGACCCGTCATTTTTCTTCTTTGAAAAACCCGACATTGTCAATACAATGGCCCGAGACGGAAGGTTTTTGCGCTTTCAGAAGAAAAAAACAAGGTTTTTACTCTCAGGCAACATCATCGATGAAAAGTTTGAACAGCTAGCTAACAAAGTAACAAGATGGAGGAACGCTCATGTATAGGAGGCTGGCGCCGACCAGTAGTTCCGCTCACAAAAGGAAACTGTTCTCACCTCCAAGATTTCGTTGTTCCTCCACGCAAACTGCTCCTGCAGCTGCAAGGGCAGTTGCACATAGTACATGCTACACATGCTTCGGATGCTCCAGTGCGTGATGTAGCTTTGCAAGGTTTCTACTGTCGACGTGTCTGGCTTCAGAGCCTCAAACCATGCAACATCGATCCAACGCAACATGAGTGAAAGATGGCCCATGGACCATACCGTCTTTGCTGCATGCTTCAAGAAAATAAAAATTTAGAAATTCGTCCAAGGTGGTACTCCCTCCATTCCAAATTAAATGACCCAACTTTGTATCCAACTTTATACTAACTTTAATATAAAGTTAGGTCATCTATTTTGAAATAGAGGGAGTACTACGTACCCATGCACGTGGAATGCCCATATGCATGGGTCCAGGCCAGGCCAGGGCCGGGCAGGGCCGGGCATGTCGTGTCGCTCCTCTCTTTCCGTTACCCAGGTCCGTCGGCGTGGCATTGTCTCTTGCCTTTACTTCTTGCCGCTCTGAAGCCAGGCACGTCGACAGAATCGTGTGTGCCTTATATATCAATAGGCGATTGGTGCGCGCATACGACGACATGGCTGGCTTCCCGCCGAGAGCAGGTCGCATGCATGCCATGCGCGACAGGCCGTGTGCGCGGCACAGTGCACGGTTTGTTCCTACTCGTCGTAGGGATCCGCGCCTAGTGCACGGTTTGTTCAGACAAGGTTATCACTAGTTTTTACTACCAGTTACTCTTACTGTTAAGGTTATCTGACAACGTTTGTCCATCCCTGAAAAAAAAATCAAATGTAATACCCGCTAACTTTAGCCTAATTCCACCGTCCTTTCACAGTGCCAACATGGCAACATAACAATTCAGGCAAACTACCTATATTCACCCTTTCATGCCGAAGCAAACAGTGCAGCTATTACGAGCACATGTCATGAGGAGGTACATGACATGCTGGCAGAGCTTCTTGTAAGTCGTGTTGTATTCTCTTCCCCTCATGATATATAAGGCGAATTTCATAGTTTGGGGACCTATGTGACACCCCTTAAATAGTTCAAAGATCTACAATGCTCTTCACTTGACATTGGGGGACCCGACATTTTTCTTCTTCGAAAAACCCAACATTGCCAATGCAAAGGCCCGACAATGGCAATGGGCAATTTTTCATCCATATTTACATCGAGACGTAAGGTTTCTGCGTTTTCACAAAGAAAAAAAGGTTTTTACCCATAGAAGAAGGCATGGTTTTATCTCAGACAACATCATCGAAGTGGTGGAAAGTTTGAACAGCAAGCAAGGTGGAAGAACGCTCACATATAGGAGACTGGCGCCGACCAGTAGTTCCGCTCACAAAAGGAAACTTTTTTCACCTCCAAGATTTCGTTCCTCCACGCAAACTGCTCCTGCAAGGGCAGTTGTACATACATACAGTGGCAGAGCTATGTACGTTGCTGCAGGGGCCATGGACCCCCCAGCTTTGATTAAAAACATGAAGAAAATTATTTGAGGACACACACATATTTTGTGTTTGGCCACTAGTGCAGAACCGGGCTTTAGCGCCGGTTCGTAAGAGCCTTTAGTGCCGGTTCCACAACCGGCACTAAAGAGTGGGGACTAAAGGTCCCCCCCTTTAGTACCGGTTCATCACGAACCGGCGCTAAAGTGCCACCACGTGGCACGAGCCAGGCCCGGGTGCGTGTAGGACATTAGTACCGGTTGGTAACACCAACCGGTACTAAATGTTTGGGGTGTTTTGGTTTTATTTTTTATTTTTTCTTTAATTTTGTGTTTTCAATTTAATTTAATGATTATTTTAGTTGTTAAATCATTAGGTGAAAGTACCGCAGATTAGTTTCGACTGGATGCATGTGGATCCTAGCTAAGTGAGATCAAGTATATGCCATATCCATATTATACTTGATCACCTATAATTAAGTGATCAAGTATAATATGGATATGGCATATACTTGATCACTTAGCTAGAATCCATCCAGCTGAAATTAATCTGCGGTTTCTTTCATAAATGATATAATAACTCATCATCATCATATTAATATAAAAACTCTTGCATCATATCATCAACAACAGTATACTAGCTAGCTAAAAATCATCATAGTCGTCATTACCACTGTTTAATCATCATAGTCATTACCGCTATCTAATCACCACCAACACTAGCTTAAAGAAGAAATATTCACTTGTACCAGAAGCAAAGATATCATCAAGTTCAACATGGTCATGATATTATAAGCGTTCATAACACCACAAAAGCAAATCACTCTTTGAGATTAAGTTCAGGACGAAGAACACGGACATGAGAGGACAAGTACTAAGAGCATGAACTAGCTAAATCACTCATGCTGCTCTCTCTCAGGTAAAATAGCATAGAACATGTATAGCTCTCCTGATTCATCATACTGGAGCATGCAGATGAACATGTCTCCTAATCGTGGATTGCGCTTCTCATTGCTGCCCCCTAGTACTTCTCTGGGATCGTTAACAATTTTGCTCCAATCTTTCACTATTAAGCATTCATCGCTTTTAGAAATCCTGAATGCACTCACGTGCAATGTAGGATATCTTGGCCGTAAGCTAACCATTGACATGTGACCTTTCGTCTCGATCCACTGAGGCACAACTGTCATCGGGAGTCCCTGTTGAAGAACATCGTATAGTAATTAATAACTTAGCAATGAAAGTTTAGCAAAAAAATAATGTATGCAAAAGATGCACTGAGGACAAATAGTAAAAATCTTACCATCTTTCGTAAATAGATGTGACCGTAGTTCAATACGATCACTATTGGTCGCACGTTTTGAGTACTAACATTTCCAAGTGCAGGAAGAAAATTTGTCTTGACAGTATGAAGATCCTCAAGCCATGAAACATAATGACTTATCTCCTCGCAGTTTAGTTCAGCTCCGGGACAGTAGTAGGTCCTGTCTACCAAGCGCTGGACATGTTTGCTTGAATGGAAATAAGCTGTCAATAGAAATTAGTTGTCAACTATTTTTGAATAAACAATATCAAAGACATAAATATGGTTGAGAAACTCACATAATGGTAGAACTGGAGGCGTCTGCACATCGACCCAGATGTCTCTATTACCTTCAATATCATCTTTCGGACAAATATCAAAGGTGATAACCATATCAGGCTCAAATGCATAAGCCTTGCATAGTGCTTGCCAAGTTTTGCATTCAAAATAGGTGGACGTGTCTGCATTGTATAATTTGACGTTGAAAGTATAACCATGCTCGGTCTTCAGGTAAACTCTCTTTACCTCCATAGCTTCCATAGCACTGAAACCTATCTTATCCAAGAAAAAAATTCTTGCATGGCAGGGGATGCGCTAGTAGAATAGTGAAAAATTAAAATTATAAGTTGAAGCAAATGAAGCATATACAAGTCATGCTTAATTACGAAAAAAGACTTGTCGTTGTGACTTACTGTATCCACTTCGAAGGTCTCATCCATCTTGATGCTGAAGCGCCTATCATCAACAAGGAAATTTCTGTCGCACAGGCCGCGCTGGTCTTCACAGTATTCGCACATAATGAAATCTTTTTCGTCGTCAGACGACATTTCCTATGTTCATATAGGTGACATTAAACACTTACTAGTTCTATTAATTCAACTAATTCAACTACTTCTATTAATTCAACTAGTTCTATTAATTCAACTAAGCATTTACTAAAAATAAACTTGTTCTATTAATTTTCTTACTAAAATAAAGTAGCTTGTTCTATATAGTAATATTTTAATTAGATCATCAAATCTCAGATATCTAAATTTTCTTACTAAAAATAAACTAGTTCTATTAATTCAACTAATTCAACTAAGAATTTACAAAAAATAAACTAGTTATATTAATTTTCTTACTAAAATATATAAAGTAGCTATATATAGTAATATTTTAATTAGATAATCAAATCTCATATACCTAAATTTTCTTACTAAAAATAAACTAGTTCTACTAATTTAACTAGTTCAACTAAGCATTTACTAAAAATAAACTAGTTATATTAATTCAACTAGTTCAAATAATCTCATATACCTAAATTTTCTTACTAAAATAAACTTGTTCTATTAATTTTCATACTAAAAATAAACTACTTATATTAATTCAACTAGTTCAAATCTCATATATATACCTAATTAATATCTAGCTAATTCATCTAACAATTGACATTAATATTTAATAACTTTTCCATATAATTAATCTAACATTAACATTCTAACATTCTTATCTACGTAATTCATCTAACATTAATCTAAACAACAGAAAACAGAAAATAAGTAAAAAAATAGGTGTGTGTGTGTGTCTGTGTGTGTGTGTATGTGTGTACGAGCGGGGGGCGGCGGCGTACGGGCGGTGGCGCGAGACGGCGACGTGACGGGGACGGCGCGACGACGGGCGGCGGGCCGGAGGCGACGGCGCGATTGAGAGGGCGACGTAGTACGGGGCGGCGGCGACGGGCGGCGGGGGGCGACGGCAGGGACGGCGACGACGGGCGGCGGGGACGGCGAGGGCGGCGCGCGATGGGCGACGGTGCGGCGGCGGCAGCAATGTCGCGCGAAGAAGTTGGAGAAGAAGTGGTGGACGATGAAACTGGATTTTTCGCAAGTTCCATATATATATAGGAGGGGCCTTTAGTACCGGTTGGAGCCACCAACCGGTACTAAAGGCCAATTTTCGCCAGGTCAATCGGCGGGAAACGACCCCCTTTAGTACCGGTTCGTGGCATGAACCGGTACTAAAGGCCCACGCATTAGTACCGGTTGGAGCCACCAACCGGTACTAATGGTTGTGCGCTGCCACCCGCGGTGCAAAATGTTTAGTCCCACCTCGCCGAGCGAAGGGCAGCTGCACTGGTTTATAAACCCAGCCGCGACTGCTCCTTCGAACTTCTCTATATAGCAGGCTTCTGGCCTAACTATGGCGCGCTGCCCTGTAAGCCCGCTGGCCCTTCTGGGCTTGAATTTGCACACCCTAGGTCTGGCAGGTCCACTGGACAGCGTCCCAACAATTTTTTATACAGTTTTTTTTGCTGTATTTAGTTTCTTTGTGAATATTTTTGCTTTAGCTCTCTAAACAAATTGGTAACGACTGAAAAAAGCAAATGATGTCAGAACGTGTTGAAAATTGATGACGTCAATTTGAATGCTGCATACTGAACGCAAAAATAGTCTAGAGTTCAAATAAGTTTAAAAAATATTGAAGTGCCCGTGTAACAGATGAGTTCTCGTCCGAAACCCTGATACTCCGAAAAAGATTGTCCAGTTTGTACACGAAGTGCGTCCAGTTTTCGCCGTGACCCTCTCTACTCTTTTGCACATGCTATGCGGGTGAAATGATGATACCATGCCAAGTTCCAACATTTTTAGAGTTCATTTTGTAGTGATTTTCAATTTCACGGTCATTTAGCTCTCTAAAGAAATCGGTAAATGACTGAAAAACAACAAATGATTTCAGAACATGTTGAAAATTGATGACGTCGCTTTGAATGCTGCATACTAAACGCAAAATAGTCTAGAGTTCAAATAAGTTTAAAAAACATTGAAGTGCCCGTGTAACAGATGAGTTATCGTCCGAAACCCTAATACTCCGAAAGAGATTGTCCAGTTTGTACACGAAGTGCGTCCAGTTTTCGCTGTGACCCTCTCTACTCTTTTGCACATGCTATGCGGGTGAAATGATGATACCATGCCAAGTTCCAACATTTTCAGAGTTCATTTTGTAGTGATTTTCAATTTCACGGTCATTTAGCTCTCTAAACAAATCGGTAAATGACTGAAAAACAGCAAATGATGTCAGAACGTGTTGGAAATTGATGACGTCGCTTTGAATGCTGCATACTGAACGCAAAAATAGTCTAGAGTTCAAATAAGTTTAAAAAACATTGAAGTGCCCGTGTAACAGATGAGTTCTCGTCCGAAACCCTGATACTCCGAAAGAGATTGTCCAGTTTGTACACGAAGTGCGTCCAGTTTTCGCCGTGACCCTCTCTACTCTTTTGCACATGCTACGCGGGTGAAATGATGGTACCATGCCAAGTTCCAACATTTTCAGAGTTCATTTTGTAGTGATTTTCATTTTCACGGTCATTTAGCTCTCTAAACAAATCGGTAAATGACTGAAAAAAGCAAATGATTTCAGAACGTGTTGGAAATTGATGACGTCGCTTTGAATGCTGCATACTAAACGCAAAAATAGTCCGGAGTTCAAATAAGTTTAAAAAACATTGAAGTGACCGTGTAACAGATGAGTTCTCATCCGAAACCCTGATACTCCGAAAGAGATTGTCCAGTTTGTACACGAAGTGCGTCCAGTTTTCGCCGTGACCCTCTCTACTCTTTTGCACATGCTATGCGGGTGAAATGATGATACCATGCCAAGTTCCAACATTTTCAGAGTTCATTTTGTAGTGATTTTCATTTTCACGGTCATTTAGCTCTCTAAACAAATCGGTAAATGACTGAAAAACAGCAAATGATGTCAGAACGTGTTGGAAATTGATGACGTCGCTTTGAATGCTGCATACTGAACGCAAAAATAGTCTAGAGTTCAAATAAGTTTAAAAAACATTGAAGTGCCCGTGTAACAGATGAGTTATCGTCCGAAACCCTGATACTCCGAAAGAGATTGTCCAGTTTGTACACGAAGTGCGTCCAGTTTTCGCTGTGACCCTCTCTACTCTTTTGCACATGCTATGCGGGTGAAATGATGATACCATGCCAAGTTCCAACATTTTCAGAGTTCATTTTGTAGTGATTTTCAATTTCACGGTCATTTAGCTCTCTAAACAAATCGGTAAATGACTGAAAAACAGCAAATGATGTCAGAACGTGTTGCAATTGATGACGTCGCTTTGAATGCATCATACTAAACACAAAAATAGTCTGGAGTTCAAATAAGTTTAAAAAACATTGATTATCATAAAAAATACATTGATTATCAATGATATTTTTGTGTACAATCTGAATTGTCAATATGAGTCCTCAACGGTTTAGAAACCGGTGAAGACTCATATTGCGACCACAAATTCTACACATAGAGTTTAATGAAGACCAAGTGTTTTTGATAGTTTGAGAAGTAACATATTTAATGTGGTAAAAATCCTGCTAGGGGAGCGAGGTGGGACTAAAAACAGTTTGCCACAACCTCTTTACTACCGGTTAATGCCACGAACCGGTATTAAAAGGGCTGACCCTAAAGGTTCACACTGAACTGGTACTAAAGATCTCCTCCCGCCTAGCCGTTTGAACCGGTACTAATACACATTAGTACCGGCTCAAATGCAAACCGGGACTAATGTGTCTTACATTTGACCCTTTTTCTACTAGTGGCCCCTGAGAATCTTGCCTAGCTCCCCCACTGCATACATATGCTCCACTCCACATGCTCGGACGCTCCAGTGCGTGAAGTAGCGTTGCAAGATTTCTAGTGTCGACGTGCCTGGCCTCAGAGCCTCAAACCGTGCAACATCCAACGCAACATGAGTGAAAGATGGCCCATAGACCATGCCGCCTTTGCTGCATGCCTCCAAGAAATTTAGAAATTCGCCCAAGGTGGTCGTACGTACCCCATGCATGGGTCCAGGCCAGGGCAGGGCACTGTCTCTCCTCTCTTTCCGTTACTACCTCTGCCCAGGTCCGTCGGCGTGGCACTGTCTCTTGCCTTTACTCCTTGCCGCTCCCGCTCTCGCTGCCGTGCGGGGCCGGGGAGCGCGCCGTCGCCTGAGGATGTTCGTTCGTTCCCATGACAAAACAGAAGGCGGAAGAGGACGGGCGGGAAGGAAAGTCAAGAGGCATGCATGCATGCAGCGGCAGCAGAGCCCACAACGTGCGCCGATAACGACCCCGGGGAAGGGCCCGGCTGGAAACGCGCGGTGCTTTGCCGCCGGCCGACGTGGCCTACCGCCGCACCACCGGAAAAACGGACAAACCGGCCGGTGCGGTGCACGCAGGCACGCTCCCTCGCGCCTATTGCCATGATCCTTGCTCGTTCGTGTAGCTAGCAGGAAAGTGCAAGTCTTAGCGGTTAAGCTACATATGGTCGAGCCGGTAGGAAGCTGGCCATGTATATCCACATCTTAGTTAGTTTCTCCTTGATTAGGTAGCTCATTATGGTGGGTTAATTTATTATTAGACCCTTTCGCAACAAAAGAAAGTGTCGTGTGAGGATGCATATGGCTTCGGCTTCTGATTTTTTTTTTTTTGCTTTTTACTGTACTATTTATAGACAGGTGATAGGTGCATGTTATCTTATACTCCCTTTAATCCATATACTACGAAATCAGCGACACGTGGGAGTAATATAAATTGCCAAAATTTATACCGAAAAAGGAGTAATATAGATTGAAGGAAGTACTCCCTTCATCTCATAATATAAAAGCGTTTTGACAGACTACACTAATGTAAAAAAGGCTCTTATACTTTGGAAGAGGGGACTAGTATTTATTACCTGTGCGAGGGCGACGTGACAAGGTTGCACGGAGACTTGGACATGCGTGGTAATACGAGTTATCGTACCGTACCAGTTTGCTACTGTATATGGTACTGACGGGGTTACTGCTGATGGATGCTGCCGGGAAGCGACACCAGTCGATCGGTTGTGGTTGCACTACCAGTACGTGTACTGCAGCCCAAATTATGACGGTGTTTATTACGTACTCCAGTCTCCAGGAAGCGAAATCATCACATTTTATTATGTCGTGGAGCTTGAAAAACACAGCAAGGACCAGAGACTCGTGTTCCACAGTCTGCGAACTCGAGGCCGTACATTGCATGCATGGGGAGCGAGCGTGACACTTGATCATTGGGCGATGATCACGACCCTAATCATGCTGTTTTCCTGCGGCTAACTCTGCAAATCTACATTACGTGAACCCAGGTGCTACATATATACAGCCCCAGTGATCAGCGGTGCAGAGTCGGAGCAGGGCTTCGGTTGTCGGTTCTTCCCCAATGTGCTCGACAGGTCTCTTATACGTCTCGCCATGCCATCGCGGAGTTGGAGCTGCCCTGGATGCTAGGTGGTGACGATGACAAGTGGCTGGGGTTTCATTGGCGGAAGTTGATGGTGAAGCCGGATCGAGTCGCTGGCTCGTGAAGGAGTGATGACGATGACGCTCGGTGACGACCTCGACTTTGTGGTTCTTCTTTTCAAAAGCTTTACAGTTTTTTTTCACCATCAAGTTTCGATTGCTTCCCATGAGTTCCGTGTGGTAGCTTTATAGTTTGACTTGATACATACTGTATGTGAAGCACGTACCAGAAACAATTAGGGCCTCCGGTGCCTTTTGTTGTTGTTGAGAATTGGCGCGTTTTACTCCGGTCGACCACTCACTCCGTAATCCGTATCACACGCACACCGCACGATTCGTTGTAGATGGGTGAAGTGTGACCAGCTAACTGCGTGCACGGCACATATACTTGGACCGCTGGACGTGCGTGCGTGCGTGGTAACAGGAGTGATTGTACTCTTCTTCTTATCTTACTAGTACCGTACTAATGTTTTGTTTTGCTGCGTACGGCTGATGGGTGCGGCCGATCGACAGGCGACACGCACGCACTCACCTGCCAAGTTGTAGCGGCAGCCAGCGCCCAGCGGTACGCGACTACGATGGTGTCAACGTCGAGGACCGGCCTAGCCAAGCCTAAGCTACGGCCTCGTGTCCCATCTTTCGTGCGTGCATGTGCCCGGGCTCATCGCGATCGCAATCTCTACGGAGGCGTACGTACTTACCCGGCGTGTCGCTTGATCGTGGGGCTCATCGTCGATCAGGACCGATGATCATGATGCCTTTGTGCGACCGCGGTACACGCATCTTTCTTTCTTGCGCATCACATCGCCGCATCGCCCGGTCAGACGCCCGGCCGGCGTAGGCGCTCGCGGTCCCGACCATGACAGACGAAGAGCACCATCCAAGAGGGATCTTTTCCGTGCATCTATTTTGCGAGAACCAGCTTCCATTTTTTTTCTGCAGGTCACCTCACAAGCAATTTTCACCAGCCTTCTTGCGTAGCAATTGCAGTTGCACCGCCCTCTTCATCCGCACCGGGAGAAAGAACATGTTCTATCCGCACTTCATGTATTTCACAGCTTGCAGGTCACCGCAATTTTCACCAGCCTTCTTGCATAGCCATTGCAGTTGCACCGCCCTCTTCATCTGCACCGGGAGAAAGAACATGTTCTATCCGCGCTCCATGTGTTTCGCAGCATGCAGGTCACCGGCAATTTTCACCAGCCTTCTTGCATAGCAATTGTAGTTGCACCACCCTCTTCGTTGCACCGGGAGAAAGAACATGTTCTATTCGCACTCCATGTATTTCGCAGCATGAAGGTCACCGACAATTTTCACCAGCCGTGCCAATCAGCCATACGGAGCAAGATAAAACGTTAGTACCAATCAGCCCACTAGTAGAAAAAGGGCCATTTGTCCCGGTTCATAAGGCCCATCTGTCTCGGTTGGGGAACCGGGACTAAAGGGTCGTTACTAATGCCCTAGGCCTTTAGTCCCGGTTCTTATACTAACCGGGACAGATGGGCCTTCACGTGGCCGCTCCGGCGAGCCCAGGCACGAGGGCCTTTGGTCCCGGTTGGTAGCACCAACCGGGACCAATAAGCTTCCACGCGTCAGCATTTCAGGGACTGGTTTTTTTTAAAGAAGGTGGTTTAGGGGTTTTGGGGGTTAATTTAGGTTGGTATAGGTAGCTAGTAGAGAGATGTGTCCTCTCTTATCTCCGTGCTACTGCTATGCATAAACATGACTTAGATTGAAGTGAGGCAACATGTGGTGCATGTCGAAAGTAATACTAATCCTAACTTGATCAAGTTTGGATTGTACTACTTTCGACATGCACCACATGCATGTTGCCTTCACTTCAATCCAATCCATGTTCATTTCACCCACAGATATATAATAACTCTTCATGCTCGCATCATGCATCATCATAATAACAAGTCCTACTAATCATCATCATACAACTTCTACTCGTTATTAATAACAAGCCATACGATCATCATCCTGATAGTCATCGAACCAACCCTACTATGTTCTTAGCACATGATCATCAGTATTAGGTAGGACCTAAATACCCTCTTTAAGGTAAAATAGCATAAAACAATATAGACCCTGACTCTCCATTATGGAGAATGGAGATCATCCTGTCTTCAATTCTTGCGCTTCGCTTCCTTTTGCTTCCAAGAACCTCCTTACGACTATCCATATATTTTTTTCCATTTTTTGATTAGCATGTCTCCACTTCTTTGAGAAATCCGGTATGGACAGTTGAGATTCGTAGGATGACCTGGATATATGTTGAAAACACGAAGGCTGCCATTCTGATACATCAAATGAGGCACACAATCCTCTGGGATTCTCTATTGAAAAACATAGTAATAACTTCATAGTTAGCAATGATGTACTAGTTTTAGAAGTATGCAAAAGATGCACGGATGTCGCAATAGTAAAAAATCTTACCAGGGTATCTCCATGGTAGTTACCGTAGTTCAACACGTGCACTAGTGGCACGTATTGACCATAATGTTGAGGAGTTTGATTGTAGATATTGTAATTCTCAATATCAGTACAAAATCCGACCAGATGATTTTTCTCATGATAAGTTAATGCGGAGCCATCGGTGTAGTGGGTTTTGTCTACCATGTTCCGCACATTGTTTGAACAATCAAAATAAGCTGTCAATGGAAATAAGTTGTCAACTATTTTGAAATAAACAATATAAATTAGCTAATAACTATTTTTGAGAAACTCACATAGCGGTAGAATTGGAGGCGTATCAACAAGGATCCAAATATCCATATTGTCTTGCTCGATTTCAGGATCACCCAGATCCATGGTGATAAGCATACCCACATCAAAACCATACATCTTGCAAAGTGCTTCCCATTTTTTGCAACCAAAATGGGTTACGCTCTCAGAATTGTACAACTTTACTTCAAAATCCACACCATGATGGGTCCTTAGGTGAATTTTCTTTGTTTCGAAACTTTCATCGTCTTCAAAACCCATCCTCTTCAAGACATAGCGTCTTGCATGGCATGGGATAAGCTAGTCGAATTGTAAAAGATGAAAAGTACACGTTGAAATATTTGAAGTCGTGCTTAATTACGAAAAAATAACACTTGTCGTCGTTGCGTACCGTTTCAACACCGAAGGTCTCCTCCAGCTTAATGCTGAAGCGCCGATCTTCGTCCATGTGAGGCCTGTCGCACTGACCTCGGTCGTTGTGGCACCAGTCGCACTCCCCCGGGTGACTTTCGTCGTCCGAGTACGACATTTCCTATGTTCATAATTCAAATATTAAACATCTACAATTAAATATATGTAGTAAAAAACCTAAGTTAGATCAATATTATTCATCACGGGTTGACTATCGGTCTGTCGAGTCTTTTGTTGAAAACTCTCAGCTCACGTGGTGTATACATTCGACCGTTGGTGATGATCGCTCATATGCATACGCCTTGCATAGTGCTCTTCAATTTTAGCATTCAAAGTAGGAGTAGTTTTCCAATTTGAGCATTCAATAAGCAAAATCAAATCGCAAAATAAAGTAGTATTCAAATTAGGATGCATTCAATTATAAGCAAAACTACATCATCTCCATGCGTCCGTACATCGTCGAATATTATCACTAATACACCTCGAATACTATCATACATATAGCATCGCCAGTACAACTAGAACCGCAGCGCCCGACGGGTATCGGCGCGGGCGGTGGACACCCAAAGAGAAGGAACCATCACAGGATCGCTCCAGTGAGATCCCTGAATAACCTACCAGGTATTGTCGAACCTGCCCTCCAACGCAACCATGTAGCGACGGACGTGCTCGTCCTCCTCGCTGACACGGTGACGTACCACCTCCGCGGTGTCCGGAAGCCTCGGCACCGTCACTGTCCCACGCGACCGCCACCAAACAAGGATCGGGTCAACGACGGGCTGGCTCCTCACCAACCTACGCCCCCCGGAAGGTAGCACCTCCCAAAACCAGCCCGGCGGAGCCCAGTCCCGGACATGGCCCCTCTGATCAAGCCGGTCTCCTCCGCCGAGTCGATGACGAGGATGCGGGATAGGCATCGTCGACGTCGATGCGAGAATAATTGCTTTAACTAAAAAAACAAACTAGTTCTATTAATTTCCTTGCTAAAAATAAACTATTTCTATAGTAAAATAAACTAGTTTTGTTAAATCAACTAGTTCAACTACTAAGCACTTACTATAAATAGAATAAAGTAGTACTTAGTAATTAAAAATAAACTAGTTTAACTAGTTCTATTATTTTTCTAACTAATTATATTAAACACTTTCTCTTCCTATTCTATGAACAAAATTACAACAGAAAAAAATCATAAAAATTCTATGAACAAAATAAAAATTCTATGAATAAATTACAACAGAAAAAAAAATCATAAAAATTCTATGAAAAAAATTGACATATTCTTTGCATATATATATGAACACACAAACATTTGCATATTCAACAATAATATCACCCAAAAAATGTATGAACAGAAAAAAATTCTAACTTTTGCATATAATTCATTTATGAACAAATTACAACAACTCAATTAACTACACATCTAAACTACGCATCTAGATTAACTACACATCTAAATTAGGAAATTCATATATGGAGCTCACTGCGCAACGGGGCGGCGATCGACGAGGATGCAGGACACGGGGGCGACGGTGAGGGGCGCGGCGACGGCGACGGTGAGGGGCGCGGCGACGGGCGATGAGGAGGCAAGGGGCGGCGACGGCAACGGTGAGGGGCACGGCGATGGGCGGCGAGGAGGCAGGGGGCGCGGGGCGGCGACGGCGTTTGGGCGGCGCTGGATGGCGTCGGAGGCAGGAGCGACGACGGAGACGGCGAGGCGCAGAGGGGCAGCCTGGCGGCGGCGTCGGGCGGGGAAGACGAACTGAATGAAAAATTTCACAAGTGCTAGTTATATAGATGAAGCATTGGTTCCGGTTCTTGACAGAAACCGGGACGAATGCGACCTTTAGTCCCGGTTGGTGCCACCAACCGGGACCAAAGACCTCTTTTCAGCAGCCCAAAGGGCGGGAAGCGGCGGCCTTTGGTCCCGGTTGGTGGCACCAACCGGTACTAAAGGGGTGGCATTGGTACCGGTTGGTGCTACGAACCGGTAAAAAAGGCCTTGTGCTGCTGCGCCCCTTTAGTACCGGTTGGTGCCACCAACCGGGACCAAAGGCCTTGTGCTGCTGCGCCCGCGTCGAAAGTTTAGTCCCACCTCGCTAGTCAAGAGGGGCGCGCAGTGGTTTATAAGCCCCACTGCCGCACCCCTCTCGAGCTCCTCTCCATTGCAGGCTTACGGGCCTAATTGACACTTCTATGCCTGATGGGCCTATTGGGCCTTCTGCTGGCCTGAATCCTGGCCCATGGCTTGGTTTCTAGTCGTATTCAGGCAGTGGTGGCCCAGTAGGTGGCATATTTTTTAAATTTTTCCCTGTTTTTTTTCTTTTTTGCTTTATTTATTTTGTTTTGTTTCTACTTACAACAAAAAAACTTATTTATTTTATTTTATTTTGTTTCTAATTACTTATTTATTTCACTTTATGATAATTCTTTTTGCTTTATGTTATTAAAGTTTATTTTATTTTTTATTTGGTTTCTACTTATATATTTTATTAAAGTTTATCTGTTTTAAATATCTTTTTTAATCAAAACCAGATTTTGTTAATTTTTTTTGCTATTAATGTTTTGAACAAAAAATACTTGGTTAATATAAGTTGCATAAATTTTATATAATTTTAGTTTCAAAAATACTATAGGTTTATATAAGCTTTTTAGTTGATTCCTTTTGCATTTTATGCATTTTATTATTTTCCATGCATTTACTGCTTTTTTGAGCTATAAGACCCGAAAATTAAAAAGCACTACAAATGAACTCTGAAAAGGTTGAAAGTTGGCATTGTATCATCATTTCACCCACATAGCATGTGCAGGAAAGTAGAGAGGGTTACGGCAAAAACTGGATGCACATCGTGTACAAAACGGACAATCTGTTTCGAAGTATCATGGAAACTCCTCTGTTACAACAGGCATTTCAAATGAACTACGAAAAGGTTGAAAGTTGGCATGGTATTATCATAATAGTTGTGGAGAGAAAGTCTTCACTTTTGTGTGCTTTGCTTATTGCGCCGTAACCATGGATAATCTTCATCGTTTATCAGGATGCTTGGGTCAGCCTTGACTTTGAAGGGAGGAATTTCATGAAAATTTTCATAATCTTCAGACATGTCTGTCTTGCCCTCCACTCCCACGATGTCCCTTTTTCCTGAAAGAACTATGTGGCGCTTTGGCTCATCATATGATGTATTCGCTTCCTTATCTTTTCTTTTTCTCGGTTTGGTAGGCATGTCCTTCACATAGATAACCTGTGCCACATCATTGGCTAGGATGAACGGTTCGTCAATGTATCCAAGATTGTTCAGATCCACTGTTGTCATTCCGTACTGTGGGTCTACCTGTACCCCGCCTTCTGACAGATTGACCCATTTGCACTTAAACAAAGGGACCTTAAAATCATGTCCGTAGTCAAGTTCCCATATGTCCATTATGTAACCATAATATGTATCCTTTCCCCTCTCGGTTGCTGCATCAAAGCGGACACCGCTGTTTTGGTTGGTGCTCTTTTGATCTTGGGCGATCGTGTAAAATGTATGCCCATTTATCTCGTATCCTTTGTAAGTTACAGTCGAAGATGGTCCCCTGGACAACGAGTACAACTCATCACAAACAGTGTTTTCACCTCTGAGACGTGTTTCCAACCAACTGCTGAAAGTCCTGATGTGTTCACATGTAATCCAGTCATCACACTGCTCCGGGTGTTTGGAGCGCAGACTGTTCTTGTGTTCATCGACATACGGGGTCACCAAGGTAGAGTTCTGTAGAACTGTTTAGTGTGCTTGAGACCAAGAATGCCCGTCCCTGCATATTATTGCTACCCCTCCTAGCGTGCCTTTTCCAGTCAGTCTCCCATCATACCGCGATTTAGGGAGACCTATCTTCTTAAGGCCAGGAATGAAGTCAACACAAAACCCAATGACATCCTCCGTTTAATGGCCCATGGAGATGCTTCCTTCTGGCCTAGCACGGTTACGGACATATTTCTTTAGGACTCCCATGAACCTCTCAAAGGGGAACATATTGTGTAGAAATACGGGGCCCAGAATGACAATCTCGTCGACTAGATGAACTAGGACGTGTGTCATGATATTGAAGAAGGATGGTGGGAACACCAGCTCAAAACTGACAAGACATTGCGCCACATCACTCCTTAGCCTTGGTATGATTTCTGGATCGATCACCTTCTGAGAGATTGCATTGAGGAATGCACATAGCTTCACAATGGCTAATCGGACATTTTCCGGTAGAAGCCCCCTCAATGCAACCGGAAGCAGTTGCGTCATAATCACGTGGCAGTCATGAGACTTTAGGTTCTGAAACTTTTTCTCTGGAATATTATTATTCCCTTTATATTCGACGAGAAGCCAGTCAGGACCTTCATACTGAGCAGGCATTCAAAAAAGATTTCCTTCTCTTCTTTGGTAAGAGCGTAGCTGGCAGGACCTTCATACTGCTTTGGAGGCATGCCGTCTTTTTCGTGCAAACGTTGCAGGTCCTCCCGTGCCTCAGGTGTATCTTTTGTCTTCCCATACATGCCCAAGAAGCCTAACAGGTTCACGCAAAGGTTCTTCGTCACGTGCATCACGTCGATTGAAGAGCGTACCTCTAGCTCTTTCCAGTAGGGTAGGTCCCAAAATATAGATTTCCTCTTCCACATGGGTGCGCGTCCCTCAGCGTCATTCGGAACAGCTAGTCCGCCGGGACCCTTTCCAAATATTACTTGTAAATTAGAGACCATAGCAAGTACGTGATCACCGGTACGCATGGCGGGCTTCTTCCGGTGATCTGCCTCGCCTTTGAAATGCTTGCCTTTCTTTCGACATTGATGGTTGGTCGGGAGAAATCAACGATGGCCCAGGTACACATTCTTCCTGCATCTGTCCAGGTATATACTTTCGGTGTCAGCTAAACAGTGCGTGCATGTGTGGTATCCCTTGTTTGTCTATCCTGAAAGGTTACTGAGAGCGGGCCAATCATTGATGGTCACGAACAGCAACGCCTTTAGGTCAAATTCTTCCCCCATGTGCTCATCCCACGCACGTACACATGTTTCATTCCACAGCTGTAAGAGTTCTTCAACTAATGGCCTTAGGTACACATCAATGTCGTTGCCGGGTTGCTTAGGGCCTTGGATGAGAATTGGCATCATAATGAACTTCCGCTTCATGCACATCCAAGGAGGAAGGTTATACATACATAGAGTCACGGGCCAGGTGCTGTGATTGCTGCTCTGCTCCCCGAAAGGATTAATGCCATCCACGCTTAAAGCAAACCATACGTTCCTTGGATCACTTGCAAACTCAGTCCAGAACTTTCTCTCGATTTTTCTCCACTGCGACCCGTCAGCGGGTGCTCTCAACTTCCCGTCTTTCTTACGGTCCTCACTGTGCCATCGCATCAACTTGGCATGCTCTTTGTTTCTGAACAGTCGTTTCAACCGTGGTATTATAGGAGCATACCACATCACCTTCGCAGGAACCCTCTTCCTGCGGGGCTCGCCCTCAACATCACCAGGGTCATCTCGTCTGATCTTATACCGCAATGCACCGCATACCGGGCATGCGTTCAAATCCTTATACGCACCGCGGTAGAGGATGCAGTCATCAGGGCATGCATGTATTTTCTCCACCTCCAATCCTAGAGGGCATACGACCTTCTTTGCTGCGTACGTACTGTCGGGCAATTCGTTATCCTTTGGAAGCTTCTTCTTCAATATTTTCAGTAGCTTCTCAAATCCTTTGTCAAGCACATCATTCTCTGCCTTCTACTGCAGCAATTCCAGTTGCCATCTTCGCAATTGGGGTACAACCCTTTTTTGTGATCCTCTAACATACGATCGAACTTCAGCTTCTCCTTTTCACTTTCGCACTTTTCACTTGCATCAACAATGACCCGACGGAGATCATCATCGGGCACATCGTCTGGTTCCTCTAGATCTTCAGCTTCCTCTTGATCTTCAGCTTCCCCCGTTGCAGCATCACCGTATTCAGGGGGCACATAGTTGTCATCGTCCTCTTCTTCTTCGCTGTCTTCCATCATAACCCCTATTTCTCCGTGCTTCGTCCAAACATTATAGTGTGGCATGAAACCCTTATAAAGCAGGTGGGTGTGAAGGATTTTCTTGTCAGAGTAAGACCTCGTATTCCCACAATTAGGGCATGGACAACACATAAAACCATTCTGCTTGTTTGCCTCGGCCACTTCGAGAAAATAATGCACGCCCTTAATGTACTCAGAGGTGTGTCTGCCACCGTACATCCATTGCCGGTTCATCTGCGTGCATTATATATAATTATGTGTGTCAAAAGTAAGAAAATTAGAAAAGTATCTATCTAAAGTAAGATTTTTTTTCTTTCAAAAAGAAGATAAGAACAAGAGGCTCACCACGGTGGTGCCGGCGACGAGATCGGCGCGGGCGATCGACGGCGGTGAAGACGAGGACGGGGCGTGACGGACCACCAAACCTAGACAAATCTCGGAAAAAATGGAGCTCGGAGGTCGAGCTTCGAGAGGAGAAAGCTTAACTAGTGTGGCTCGGGCATTTCATCAAACACCTCACATGCATAAGAGGTGAGCTAGAGCACCCAAATGCCCTTCCTCGCCGGCCAGCAAAAAACAGAGCACTGTGGAGTGCTCTGCTCGCCAGCGATGGGGTATATATAGGCAACTCATTTGTCCCGGTTCGTGGCAGGAACCGGGACAGAAGGATCCCGGTTCGTGGCTGGAACCGGGACTAAAGGCCATCCTTCTGTCCCGGTTCCTGCCACGAATCGGGACCAATGGTTGTGGGCCAGGAGCGAGGCCCATTGGTCGCGGTTCGTGCCAAGAGCCGGGACAAATGGGCCCAGACGAACCGGGACCAATGCCCACGAGGCCCCGGCCGGCCCCCTGGGCTCACGAACCGGGACAAATGCCTCCATTGGTCCCGGTTCGTGGCAGAACCGGGACTAATGGGCTGGCCAGGCCCGAACGAAAACCCCTTTTTCTACTAGTGGCCATACGATCACTCCTGTTACCATGCAAGCACGCACGCATGCACGTCCAGCACGTACTGGCCAAGTTGTAGCAGCAGCAGTACGTGACTATGATGGTGTTAACGTTGAGGACCGGCCTAGCATAGCTATGGCCTCGTGTTTCATCTTTATCGCAATCTCGACCGAGGCGTGAGACTTGATCGTGGGGCTGATCGATCAGGACCAATAATCGTGATGGTTTTGTGCGACTACGGTGCACGCATCTTTTCTTGCATATCACATCGCCCGGACGGCGCACACGCTCGTGGAGCGCGCGGTCCTGATCATTAACAGACGAAACCAGCTTCCTTTTTTTGAAGGTCACCGGCAATTTTCACCAGCCTTCTAGCATTGCCATTGCTGTTGTACCGCCCTCTTTATCTACACAGGGAGAAACAAGCTGTTTTATCCGCACTCTATGTATTTAGCAGCATGTCAATGGAAGAAGGGTGACGTATGCTTTCGGGTTCAGGACAGGAATTCAGTAATCATCTTTATGAGTTAAATACATTGAAGGTGTCTCAACTTGTTTTGCGCAATCAGTTTAGTGTTTAAAGTTGCAAAATAGTTCAGGCGTGCTTACGGCTGGAGCCCTGATGTAGCATTTGCGATGATTTTCTCTTGTTCTTTTGCTATAGCACCCCGTAGGTGCAAAGTTTAGTATCTTAGGTTGTAGGAGTTTATTTCCCGGCCCTGATGCAAAATGTTAGGCAACATATGTAGCGACGATGCTTTGGGAGCGTTCTTTTGTTGTAGCATCCTGTAGGTGTAGTTTGAAGTGCCTCAAGATGTAGTAGTAGTTTTTCCTGATGTATATGTTAGGCATCGATGTTTAAGTTTGTATGAGACTTTGATTTGTATGCTGTGATGTATATGTTAGGCACCAATACAAACCCACCCTCATGTTTTCTTTGATCAATAGAAAAGCCATCAGAAACACCGTATGCTAGCGAGAAATAACATGAAAAAGAACTCCATGGAGGGGCATCGAACCTCGGACATCATGTTCAACGACGACACGATCTGGCCAGCCGGCCAGACTATGCTTCGAATTCAACTCTTAACTACAAAGCCATGTAAATATAATCCATGTATCGCTCTGCAATTTTCTTTTACTTTTTCAAGTTCCTGTTTAGTTTCATAACACATAAAATTTTCCATATGAAAAATACAATTATCAATGTGCAAATATTTTATATTTTAAATATTTTTCCATTTTCATTATTGTGTACTTTGAAGAGGTAGACAAGAACACAAATTTACGTACATGCAGCGAGTTATGGATATGAAGATGTTGCCACCGCCGACGTTGCCTCGCCACACGGGCCGGACGTACGTCTGGATATGAGTGGAGGCACCGTATTTACAAGTTCAGACAAGTTAGGGCATCCGTTTCATGTATTTTGTAAACTTTAGCCACTAAACTAACTGCGGAGTACAAGTTGAGGCGCGTCCAACGTATTTAACCCCACTTTTTATCTATCTATGTACGTACATGCAGTGAGTTATGCACCGCACGAGCTGGTTTGGGGCCGTTCATGCATGGAGCTGAGCTGAGCTAGCTATGGTAGCGGCTAGCGGACGACGGCAGGTGGGTCGGCATGGAGACAAACTGCACTGCACATGCATGCAGCGGCCGGTACTTGGACTACTGGAACATGCAGATGCCGCGCAGCTAATGAGGGCATATAAATCTGTACGTGCAGGCAGGTTCGGCAGCGTACCAGCAACGGTACGCTCGCTCCGTGCACGCACGCACGAACGCACGCACGCGTCCGTCCGTGATCATGGAGCCACCATGGTCGACTTGTCACGCGCGTCAAGTTAATGCGCCGTCGGTCGTCGCCCAACCGAGGCCTTCGCCGGCCAGATCAGTACGCGAGCACGTAACTCGCCAATGGAGTACGTACGAGCGTGCATTTACGCTGCTGCACGTACGTTGTTGGCCGGCGCGGCACGCGCTCGTGTGCCTGTCGGACCGTCGCGTCGAGCGGGTGGGCGGCCGCGCCAGGTACGTGCATGGCACGGCCGGGCGGCGGACGTACGCGCGCAAGGCCGTCGTCGTCGCCGAGTCGTGTCCTGCTTGTCCGTGCGAGTGAGAGGCCTGCCGGCCACGTGCGTGTTCGCGCACCGGTTGCCATCACGCATGCTCTGGCTGCACGCGCCCACGTACGCGTCCTGAGCATGGCATGCGTGGGCATGGCCCCGGCGCGCGCTGGCCGGCACGTGCGGTGTATAACCGGCCGCGCCCTGCCTGCGGGCTGATCGAGGGAGCGTGCGCGCCCCGGGTCGACCGGCTTCCCCTGCGCACTGATGTGCTTTCGTGTGGCGCGGGTGCGAGGGCGCGTCGGGATCTCGGCCGGACGTGGGTGGGCTGCGCAGCGCATGTGCGCAGATGAGTGAGATGGCTTCGGGACCGATGGATGGAGTAGCTAGTGGCCGTGCATGTTACTCGCCACGCCAAAAGCTGCCGATGATTCTGTTCCGCTGTCGGTGACCGCGACGCCGCTCGCCGTGGCCCGGAGCGCGGCTGCGTGGCCCTGTGCCACCACCACCATGTGACAACGACCATGTATGCACACAACGCGAGTGAATTCCCGCTTTCACCTCTGCCGCATCGCTCTTGCTGTTCCCTTTTCCATGGCAAACATATCTACACACTTTTTTTCTCGAATCAACAACAGGTCCACAGACTTGGTAGTAACTGAAATTAAGAACATGTGCACAAACTTGGCAGCTGGTTCAGTAAAGTCAGAGCACATGGTTGTTTGTGCCGCCGTATTTGCCGTGGTTTGTAGGGTGGGTCTCTTGTCTATGATGCGCAAACTTCGGATCTCAAAAATAGAATGATCCCGAGAGCTAGCCTGGGTCATCAGGCGTGACGCAAATACTATGACGGCACACATACACCTACGAGCCAAGGCCATAATGGCCTGGACCAAATGCATCTCCTCTCACCTGAACGCCAGACCCTGGACCATGTACGCAGCAACAAAATACCATCATGCTGAACACTATGCATCACCATCACCGTCATCATCATCAATACCAAATACGTACAAACCATTACTAGCAAACATCATCCACCTCTGCACCAGAACACAGGACCACATACAGGTTTCAACTGGTTTTTCACTTTACAGTTTATTATTCAGTACCACCACATCGGCGATGAGGGACTTGGGCGAAAGCTTTTGACGACGTCGGCGCCTGCGGGTGTCGTGACCTTCTTGGAGGTGTCGTCGTAGAGTTCTTCCTCTCCTTTCATGTGCCTGGGCTCTCCGGGTGAGAATCTAAACTTCAGTATTCTGGAGTGGGCGGCGGCGGCGTTTTACGTCGTAACCTTCTTGGAGGCGTCGCTTTGGAGGGTCAACCTTTGGATGTTGTGCGGGCTCTTCCGTTTTCATGGGCGGTGTATGCCGGGGCGGCGGCTCCGAGATCTTCAGTTGAGAGCCGAGGCAGCGGCCTCAGACAGCGGTGTGGCGGTGGCCCCAGGAGGTAGGGCTGTTTGTCGACATGGCTTGGGTGAGGACCTTGTGCTGCGTGGGCGGCAAGGTTGTCGGCTCAATCGACGTGTCCCAGCGGGGGCGGTTGGACGGCATGTCGGGGCGACGACCCCGGATGTGGTGCGGCGTTCGTGGTCTGCGTGCGGTTGTCCTGAGCAGTGCGGGCTGCGGACTGCTGTATCGTGCGGCGTTGCTGCTCGAGGGTGAGCGGTGGCATGTCGGGGCGGCGGCCCCGGAAGGTGGTGTCGGTTGAGTGCGTAGGGCGCAACGGAGCAGTGGATGTCGAGGCGGCGGCCTCGGGAGATTTGCAGCTTCGATGGCATGGACCTCGTGTCGTGTGGCCGCCGTGGTTGTCATCGATGTTGTTCGTAGGTGGGCTTTGCCCTGTGTGTGTTAGTCTTTGGGGTGGGCTTGGAACTTGTTGTTCCGGTTTTCGCCCGATTTTCCGTAATTAACTGGGCAATTCTCTTCTGCTTAATTAATAGATGAGCCAATCTTTACCTCCGTTTTGAAAAAAAAAGATCAACTACAGTGCAGGTAACTTGGGTGGTTTGCACCCAGCTGACATCAGAATTCACAGCAGAAACCAACTTGGACCCCGTTCATGTAGACATTTTACCCTTTTTTTTTGTTTGCCTCCCCATCTTCAATAGGTTTACAGTAACCCTTCCACTTGGTAGCTGTGAGCAATGTAAACCTAACCTACTTTTTTTTGAAACAATAACCTACATTTTACATTCTACTGCTATAAGCCACTATGCCGATATACCATTTTTTTTCTTTCTTTTTGTCAGACGCTATGCCAATATACTGACCAGTACTGCACATGCGCTTGAATAACAATCAGAGCAGAACCAAGTCAGTTTCATGATCTTAGTTCATCGGGAAGCTTATAAAAGAATACCCTGAAGATTCCCTTTGCTAGGGGCAATAAGGAGATGAAAAAAAAAACCAGTCATGATGAGTATCGGCCTGATGATCATGATGTAAGATGCAAAAGAGTAAGTGCTAGATGATCCAGCAATATCCTAGCCAATTGCACTCCAACAGTCAGCTGCTGCCTGGTAGCCCACCCCATACTGGTGCAGGTGCTGAGAGTAAAACGAGTCATTGTACATGCTTTTTGGCAGCTCTGATGCGCCAACGATGGACATTTGTCAGCTCTGAGTTTGTACATTTCACCTTTCCATAGACATCATTGATGACATATTTCATAAAATCTTCCTTCAGAGAGCAAGGAACAAGCTGAGTATCTGATTGAGAGATGAGGCCCCAGTGATATACAGTGTTGGGTTTCATGACTATGATCAACTTCCTGTGATGAATTGGGCTCACACTCAATGCCGTTCATTTTTCATTTTCATTTTTCCTTCCTCTTTTCTATTCCTATCATATTTTACTTTTTATAAGTTTTTCATTCATGTTTTTATGTAAAAAAAGGAGTGTATATATTTTGTATTTCATTAATATTTCTATAGAATTGCGCAAATGAAGATATATCATGACAAAACGTAGACATGTTAACTTGTTAAGTGATATGAGCAAAATTAAATGGTAGCATTTTCTTTATATATCATGAATATTTCTTGGCAAATTTGTACAAGTCTTTTTATATTTTGTGGCATTTTTCAAATGCAATGGACAATTTTTAAAATGTGTTAATATTTTAATTGAATGGTACAAACACTTTTATAAATGTATGAACTTTATGTGTGAACACTTTTCAAAGCCGCATGAACGAAAATCTAAATACACATCGAACATTTTGAATAAGTTTTTTATTAATTATATATTTTTACCACATTTCTAAAAGTAATGGGAAAATGAAAAAAGTATGTGAGGATGAAAACCAAAAAACATGTGTACGTGTGCTAAGCTAGGGGTACGCTCATGTCTTCCGTCGCATGGGCTAAGAGTATCTCTAGCAAATCCCGTAAAGCACTACCTTTAAAAAACAGTACACAAGCCCCCTAAAACGAATATACGGTATCGCGAGACATCAGATGGAACAGATCCCGTAAACCCGTACTTTGTTTTATCTTCGTTTTCTCCTCACGCTTCTTCTTCCCCGATACACATGCATGGATGAACTCAAACTCCGACCGGCCAGAACGCTCCGATGATGCTCTGGTGACGCTCTAGCCCGCTGCTTGCTCCGGTCGGCTGCCGACGAGCTCCTCCGCCTGGTCACTACTCATGCGCGGCGTCGCGAGCCCCCCCCCCCCCCCCCCCCCCCGCTCCGACGTTAACCTACTTTACAGGATCCTCAAAAAGGGCTGAAATCCTCCTTATATGACGAATGGGAGCTCTAATATTCGGGAGCCTGTAATTTTTTTTAGGGGATATGCTATTTTACATAATCTATTCGGGCGTTTTTTTCGGTTTGTACCATAAATACGAAGGTTTGACCGCATTTATGGGATGTGCTAGAGATGCTCTAATCTAGTAAACATCGTTGTAGGTGAGGGAGCTTGCCTCACTAAACCGAGACCGCGGGAGCTATATCTCGCGCTCGTCTCATCCGAAGCTTTGTCCTTGTACTGTAGCTATTGGGCTGGCCCATTTATATCTGTTTTTCTCATTGGCTAGATTTCGTTCGACAGGAAAAAAAACTAGACGGCCAGGGAGAGAAGTCCCTACTGATTTTTTTTAACAAAAAGGAGAATGTGAGACAACAACGTCCAAGCAGAGGCTCAAAACCGCGTCGGCCACGAGACACAACCGCTTGCTGGCCACTGGGCTAGGAGCCCACTCAAGTTTTTGTTCGACAGTTCGTTGGGTTTTCGTTAGCTGGTTTCGTTTCTGTTTTCTTCTGTCTTTTTTGTGTAGATTTCTTCTTCAGTTTTCACTTTTGGGGTCTGATCTTCTTATTTTTTTGATTTGTTTTGTGTTTTCCTTGGTTTTTTATTTATTCACAGATTTTCTTGTTGTCCTTTCCTTTTTCTGGTTTTATTTTGTTCTCTTGGTTTTTCTTTTTTGCACTTTTTTCTTCGGGTTTCTTGTTTCTTATTTTCATCAGTTTTCTTCGTTTGTCTTCGGTTTGTATTGTTTTCTTGGTTTCTCTTTGTTTCCTCATCAATTTTCACGGTTTTCTTCGGGTTATCTATTTTTCTTCTTTTATGAGGTGTTTCTTTTTTTCTTTCTTTCGCTTCTTCAGTTTTCAATGCTTCTCTTCATTTTTTTTCTCTTCAACACATATCTACTATTATCGTACACATTTGTGCATTTTACGTAAATATTAAGAATACTTTTATACAAATTTAACATTTTGCAAATACATGATTAATATTTAAAAAGTTATGTTTGATGACTAACTTTTTTTTACACACATTTTACATTTTCTATATATATCATGAACAATTTTTAATATATTATTAATATTTTCCAGATATATGATTAACTTTATTTTATGTACTATGAGAATTTATTCTGAATTTATGTTATTATGTTCAATTTTTGTAAGACACGTTCTACATTTTTTGGTATACATCTGAAACATTTTTTTTACATGTTTAACATTTGTGAAGTAGATGATTATCATTTTTCATATTTTGTTTTCATGACTACTTTTTCCATACCATTTTCATATATTTTTGTTTCATGACTACTTTTTTGGTATATACCAGGAACATTTTGTGTGAGCAGTTAACATTTTCGAAATATATGATTAACATTTTTTGATACCCGATCAACATTGTTTAAAATTTATGATTTTATGTTCAATTGTTTTAATACATGTTTGACATTTTTGGTATATACATCAGAAACATTTTTTATACATATTCAATCTTTTTAAAATAAATGATTAACCATTTTTTGGATGGTTGATTAACATTTTTTAAGTACACGATCAAGTTTTTATACACATTGCATTTTTTTATACACGAGAAATATTTTTTCTATACACATCTATCATTTTACTAATGCTGATTAAAAAATTGCAAATATTTTATGTGGAGTGTTTTCTGTAATATATATTTTTTAAATATCTCGAAGTATAAACAAAGGGCACGCCCGTACCTGTGTTATTGGTAGTGCTGTTTTTCTGTGGACCAGGATCCTCTTCACCGTTGCTACCTACAGTAGTAGTAAGGTAATAGAAAGCGGACTATTGTAAATCATAATGTGATTAATTTAGTTATCTAATTGAGTAGTGAGTAGCAGAAGTGACAGTACCATAAGAAGATACGCTTAATGCTGAGATCGATGGCCCGTAGAACCCAGGTTCAGGAATGCAACAAGTGCCCTTTCCAGCCCAAAAGAGATGGATATCAATGAAATTATTCGTTATTGAACAGTATACTGTCTCTGAATAACAGTGTAAGATTTTCCATTTGTTTGTTTCTTTATATCGAAGTCTGTTTCTTTAAGATCACCCTGCACCAGGGAAGCAAGCAAAAGATATTCCACAGGTAAAAATGTGATATCCTAGAATCAGTTTCATAGATAAAACAAATGAACCACTGCAAAACAATCATTTGCTGATATAATCAAGAATAAGCCACCTGGATATATATATTGAAAATCCTCTTTCCCACGCTTGTCCATGTCTGGTCATCTGGGAAAAAGATCTCCGCAAATTGAAGTACAACGTAGTATCTCAATGAAGAGGGTGCCATTCTGGATGTCTCAAATAGTTCAGAATCAAGTGCGTCGGTAAACAGGCGAGAAGTGTCTATTATGTAACTCCCATTGGGGGAATCCACGAATTTCCCGATGTTGCTAACACCCCATCTCGTTGAGTTTGTAACGTAGTATGATGCACCTTGAAGACTGGCATCATCAGGTTCGTAAATGTTGGTGTATAGATAATGTAATTAGAGGAATCCTTAGGGTCTAAAATGTAAATTGTACAAACAAATATAAATCAGAACGCAGAGAAGGGATCGGTGAGGAACGATCCAGAATTTTCCCAAATCCTCCTCAGGCTCCCTCCAATCCCTAACACAAATTCCTCAAATCTCAGATGATATTCAACATGGCATCGGAGCAGGTTAATCCTGTGTGATTTCGACCTTGGTGACTGCTAATTGCGGTGCTGTGTCGCCGTGATTTACTGTCGTGGGCACTTGAGCTGCCGCCACTGCGAGCTGCCACCGTGACCTGGGATATCATCTCCAAGCTACGGCAAGGAGTACCGCGACCAACCTAAGGTAACCTGTTGGACTGCCTCCCGGTGCAGCTGTGATTACTCCGTGCTGAGAAGTGGATTTGGTTCTGTCACCGGAAAATTGCTTGTTGCGGCTGTGCCGTCCCTGTCTAAGCAGTAAGCTGGCTTCCTGTAGTTAATTGATAGTGGTACTAGTACTTGTGGCTGCTGTTGGAGAACCGTGAGTAGTGCAGCAGGATAGCTCATCTTTGCTTGGTGGCCGGATTAAAATACTTGTGCAGTCTGTGTGCATTTGAGAGCAACTCGCACTAGTATATCTACTTGACTAGTGCCAACTCTGCTTTTACTCTGCTTGTGCTGCCTGTGTGTTGTTGTCAGTGGAGATCTGCAAAAGCCAACTCCTGTGTGTCTGGTATTTTTTGTGTGGTGGTAAATCATGGCAAATCAAACAAAGGAGAAATCAGGGGATACTAGTGTGGATAAGTTGTATGAAATTTTAAGCAAAGTATTTGAGCAGCAACAACAACAACTCAAGGTGGTTCCTGAAGCTGTCAAGTATGCTCTTGAGCCTAATCCAGTAAAGTTGGCTGGACCGGGCAATTACATCAGCTGGGCACGACATGCCCAGTTAATTTTGAGTTCTCATGGCTACGAAGAATTGCTTAGTACCGATGAAGAGAAACTGAAAAGTGGTACTATCACCAAACAGATCAATGATAGAGTTTTGGTGTGGTTATTAGCAAGCATGGAACCACCGATACGAGAACAAGTTGAGACTATAACCACTGTATTTGAAGTGTGGAAAGCTCTGGAGAAGCAATTTTCAGGAAAATCAAATAAGATGCAGGCTACTCGCATCATGCAGGAGTTGACTAACTTGAAGCAAGGCTCAAAATCAGTGACTGAGTATGCAGGTGAGATGAAGAGATTGTATAGGGAGTTGCATTATTACCATCCTTTTCAACCCGTTGACAAGAATGATGTGGCTGTTCACCATACCTGGTTTGAACCATTTGTGGGCAAGCTCTTCCTTGATGGCCTAAATCAGGAGTTTGATCTCCGCCGTCAGCTAATATTCTCCAAAACTGAATGGCTAAGCCTTGATGATATCATTTCCAGTGTGATTGAGGAGGAGACTCGTCTTGCTCAACCCAATGAGCATGTTCAAGAAAAATCAGATGCACGTGCAGCCCTATCCATACAAGCTCGTCGTGCTCCTAAGACCTTTGCTAAAACAGATAAAAGCAAACTTTTTTGCAACCACTGCAAAAGGCCTGGACACACAAAGGATTCATGCTTTGAGCTGCATGGTTATCCAACTTGGTGGGAAAAAGGAAAGTCTCAGCCAGGGGGAGGTCAGGGAGCTCATAAAAGACAGGCGAACCTCACTACATCCAAGAGGGAGCTACCGATAGTAGATGTGCGAGCTCTTGAGGATTTCACCTCCAAGATTAGACTCTCAGAAGACTTGTCTTCCTTCCAGGATTCCTCTAAAGCTGAAACTAGTTTGCATGCCACTTCACACCAAGGTATGACACCTCACCAGACCCACAATTCTATAACACAATCAAAATCCTGGATTATTGATACAGGAGCTACCAATCACATGACAGGAGCTTCAAATATATTCACTTCCTATACACCTTGTTCAGGTAAGGATAAAGTACGTGTAGCTGATGGATCCATGGCACCTATCACAGGACGTGGATCTGTTAGGTGCACTAAGACATTGTCCTTATCTCATGTCTTACATGTTCCTAAATTTCCAATCAATCTCTTGTCAGTTAGCTCTATTACAGGATCTCTCAATTGTAGAGGTTTGTTTTATCCTACCTGGTGTGCTTTTCAGGAGCTACAAACAGGCAAACTGTTGGGGACTGGGACCGTGCATGATGGACTCTACTATCTTGATGAAGGGAGTGATGAAGTTGCTTTTGCATCATGCTTGTCTCCTAGTCAAGAGCTACTACTACACCATCGCAGGCTTGGGCATCTCTCTTTTGCTACATTGTTTCGTATTTACCCCTCTCTTTTCAAGTTGTGTCCTAGGGAGCTGCTTGTATGTGATGCTTGTGAATTGGCTAAACATACAAGAGGTTCATATCCTAGTATAGGATTAAGAAGTGCCAAACCATTTGAAATGATTCACTCGGATGTTTGGGGACCCTGTGAGGTTCGTTCGATTTCTGGGCATCGATGGTTTGTAACTTTTATCGATTGCTTTAGTCGTTACACTTGGCTCTATCTCTTGAAGCATAAGAGTGATGTGTGCTCAGTTTTTAAAGATCTATGTGCTCTCATTAAAAATCAACATGGGGCAACTATTAAAACCTTACGTTCAGACAATGGTACAGAATACATGAACCAGGAGTTTGGACAGTTCCTTATCTCAAACGGCATTGAACATCAAACTACCTGTGTTAACACTCCAGAACAAAATGGTGTTGCAGAGCGCAAAAATAGACATTTGCTTGAGGTTGCACGCTCACTTATGTTTACAATGAATGTGCCTAAATTTCTTTGGGGGGAAGCAATAAAAACTGCAACATATTTGATAAACCGTATGCCTCTTCGGGTTCTTGGCCATAAGACTCCTGCTCAGTGTCTCTTGAAATCTAATGATTTTGTAGTCCCTCCTAAGGTCTTTGGGTGTGTTTGCTTTGTGCATGATTATAGGAACTCTGTTGGAAAATTAGATCCCCGTGCTCTCAAATGTGTTTTCATGGGTTATTCTCCCTCTCAAAAGGGTTATAGGTGTTGGTGCCCTTCGGAGCACCGTTTTTTTGTGAGCATGGATGTGACATTCCGTGAACATGAATCATATTATGGCTCGACCAGTGACACTGGCATTGCCCTATCCCCACCTGAAGTGCAACAAGAAGGGGAGAGGGGTAATGAAGGCTCTCCATTAAGCCCTATTCTTGTTTCCACTTCGGATGGTTTACCCACTCTAGATAATGTTCAAAATCAGGGGGAGGACACAACTAGTGATGGGTGTAATCATGGTTCTGGTCATGGAGACATACAAGATGCAACAGGAAACTCTCCACTTCCTTCACAAGATGTTGAGCTTCACAGGCATGAGGACCCAGGTACTAACAATAACCCCTCTAGTCCTGTCGCTCCTATTAGCACCACAAGGCAGAGTGATAACCAATTATCTATTCTTGCTCCTGAAAATGATCTACCTATTGCTGTCAGGAAACCTACTAGAAATCGAAACATTCCAGGGCACCTCAAAGATTTTAAACATGATATAGCCAATTTCATTTCCTATGAATATTGTACTCCACCTTTCAAAAGCTTTATTGCGTCTTTGGATTCTGTCTCCATACCATCAAACTGGAAAATAGCTATAGAGGACCCAAATTGGAAGGAAGCAATGCTTGATGAGATGAAAGCCTTGGATAAGAATGAGACTTGGGAGCTTGTGGATCTACCACCAGGTAAGCAACCTGTAGGTTGTAAGTGGGTCTTTACTATTAAACACACCCCTGAGGGCAAGGTGGAGAGGTACAAAGCCCGCCTTGTAGCAAAAGGCTACACACAAACATATGGAATCGATTACGAAGAGACCTTTGCACCGGTGGCAAAGATGAATTCAGTAAGGACACTTATATCATGTGCTGTAAACCTTGATTGGGATATTTACCAGATGGATGTGAAGAATGCTTTCCTTCATGGTGATCTCCAAGAAGAAGTATACATGCATATACCGCCTGGATTTGAGTCAAGTCAAACTGTTGGAAAGGTATTGCGCCTACATCGTTCTTTATATGGCTTAAAGCAATCACCACGAGCTTGGTTTGATCGGTTTAGACATGCTATGCTAAAGAGGGGTTATCTTCAAAGTAATGCTGACCATACGCTATTTTACAAGCATATTAATGGCAAGGTTGCAATCTTGATAGTGTATGTCGATGACATTGTGATTACTGGAGATGATTCCAAGGAAGTTGCAGATCTGAAGTGTCATCTTGCACATGAGTTTGAAGTGAAGGACTTGGGACAACTAAGATATTTTCTTGGTATAGAGGTCTCACGAGGGTCAAAAGGTATTTTTCTCTCACAACGAAAATATATCTTGGATCTGCTCAAGGAAACAGGTATGCTTGGTTGTCGACCTGCTGCTACACCTATTGAGCAAAATCATCGGTTATGTAGTGATGCTGGGACACCAGTGGATCGAGAGCGCTACCAGAGACTAGTTGGAAGATTAATATATTTATCTCATACCCGTCCAGATATTGCTTTTGCTGTGAGTGTAGTTAGCCAATACATGCATGACCCAAAATCAATTCATATGGAAGCTGTAAATAGGATCCTACGGTATCTTAAAGGGTGCCCAGGAAAAGGCCTCTTATATACCAGACAAGGGGACTTGCAAGTTGAGTGCTACACTGATGCTGATTGGGCTGGTTCCCTAGATGACAGGCGCTCAACATCTGGTTACTGTGCATTTATTGGAGGAAACCTAGTTTCATGGAGAAGTAAGAAACAAAGTGTGGTGGCTCGGTCTACTGCAGAGGCCGAGTTTAGGTCTATGGCTCAAGGCATATGTGAGTTATTGTGGTTGCAGATTCTCCTAGCAGAGCTGCGGTTGCACAAGCACAAACCTCTGATGTTGTACTGTGACAACAAAGCTGCCATTGATATCGCAAATAACCCTGTTCAGCATGATCGAACCAAGCACATAGAAATTGATCGTCATTTCATCAAGGAGAAGCTTGATAGAGGGATAATTTGCCTACCATATGTAACTTCAGCCAGTCAAGTAGCGGATGTACTTACAAAAGGACTCCCTGAAAAAACTTTTTCCATGTTTTGTAGCAAGATGGGTTTGTACGACATCTTCGCCCCATCTTGAGGGGGAGTGTTGGTGTATAGATAATGTAATTAGAGGAATCCTTAGGGTCTAAAATGTAAATTGTACAAACAAATATAAATCAGAACGCAGAGAAGGGATCGGTGAGGAACGATCCAGAATTTTCCCAAATCCTCCTCAGGCTCCCTCCAATCCCTAACACAAATTCCTCAAATCTCAGATGATATTCAACAGTAAATGGTGTTTCCTGAGCCTCTGATGGGTCTCTTACCACCAGAGTCTACCGCAAAGGAAGAATATACAAATTAGGATAATTAAAAAAGTGATACAGATTTTAGTGATGCCCAGAGCAGATACTGCTAAGGATTAAGAGATAAGAACCCACGAGGTGGAGAACCAATAAAACAAGGAGTATCTCGCTGAAGACAATTTAGTCCTGAAGGCAAAGTACTAGGAACAAAATAGATCGTTCAATCACATGGTGTTGCATAGATATGAAGGGCAACTAAATGAAGCAATGGAAGAAAAAAAAAACCTGTTGTTTGAGTTATCTATCACAAAGTTGTTCCACACCAAATTCCTAAAAGAAATACCATTCAGACAATTAGGTCACAAACGGGTTCATGAAGTTTGTGGTTTCACAGTCCCGATTGAAAATACAAAAGGCATGCATTAATTAGTCTGCCTTCTAAATGGGAATTTGAAGAGAAAAACCTACACATGCAAATTATTCATGTTAACCCAAGAAGGGTATCTTCCTGAGAGCATATTGTATGACAAGTCACTGCAAAGACAGATGGCACACATGTTGATCAGAAGGAGGAAGAAAAAAAGAAGAGCAAGATACATCCAATCTTTCAAGTTCGACATATTAGCGGACATACATGCTATCAGTATGAAACAGAAAAAAAAACAAATTAAAACGAGGAAGAAAACAGCTCACATGGTAGTAAGTGAAGGGCTAATCATGTCTGGTAAGCTCCCAGAGAGGTTATTGCTCCCAAGAAATCTGATTCATATGAACTTAGGAAAATAAAAATACTAGTACTTTAAATAGGACTTCCAAGAACACTAGATTCTATACAGATATCCTTACAGTAAATTCAGGGTATTCAGGTTCAGAAGGGTTGGAGAAACTTTGCCTGTTATGCTGTTAAAACTCAAGTCCCTGCATCAATCAGAACGTACAAAGAGCTTTTAGCACATACTTTACTCTCAGCTACACAGTAGATTCCAAACAGTTCCTCGGTAATGTTAAACTCGTAAGTTTTGTCCAAAATTGCTTACAGATAATTGAGGTTAACAAATTTTGAGAAGTCCGCTGAAGCAAGGTTGTCAGATATCCTGGAGTTTCTCAGAACTCTGTAGGAAGAGAATAAAGAGGTTTAGGATTACCCCACATATGCTTAGACATACAAAGTTGTGAAGTGCAAACTAATAAAAAGTTGTTACGAGCAAACTATGTCAACGTACAGAGTTTTCAACAATGTCATGTTAGCCACAAAAGCCAATGAAGACACCTCTCCCGTTAAATCACCTATTCGCCTTCACAATGTAAAAGTTAGTGAACAACAAGCACTATTTTGCATTAAGTGCACAACAGGTATCACCAATTCTAAAGTAGGAAGAACCTACAAATTTGTCATGTTGACAAGATTAGAAAAACTTGCAGGAATGGGACCGTCAAAGTTATTTCCATGGAGTCTCCTGAATTAAAACATACATCTAATTAGCCGTGAAACGAATCAATTCCTTTACAAATTATGAAAGCGGGCTCTAAAATGTGATACAGCCCGACAGCCGGAAGTAGAATGGTCTAAGCTTTTTTTTTTAGTAAAAACAGTAACTTCAGTCCTATCATGGACATCATAAACATGTGGATCATTTCTTGGCTCAGTTTCATCATTTTCATTAACAAATTCTACATATGATATCTTACAGATCTGTCAAATTTGATAAGTTTCCAATGTAATCAGGTATCTTCCCAGTAAAATCATTATCTGATGCCCATCTGGATAGATAAGAACAAAGTTAATATGCTGATTGTGCCTTAATGACTTTATAACTGATCGGAAATCATGATAAGAGAATTCACAGGATCATCAGCTTCTTAAGATTGGAAAAGGTAGATGGTAGCTCTCCACTTAAACCACAGCTATCGATATACCTGAAATTTAAAGATAGAAATGGTTATGCCCAGTTTTGGTACATGGGTCTTACAAGGAAATTAGGTCAAGCAGAACCAAGACATAACAGTTGCTCAAGTTTGGTCAAGTTTTCTACTACTTCCGGGAGTGGACCAACGAACTTATTTGCGCTAATGGCCCTGAAACATAAGGAAATGCAGGCTCAGAAAATACAAATATGACACAACTGGTACATGAAAAAACAGGTGCTTGATTTATGGAGCCTATTTCAAAATGTTTCTGAGCATCACAAATAAAATGAACCAACAGACCGAAAAGCTCCACATGGCTACAATATATTTGAATTTGATTTGAGTTGCCACAATAACAAGAGATATATTATCTTACAGCGAAATGAGATTCTCGAGGTTACCCAGCTCCCTCGGTAAAACTCCAGTTAATGCATTGGTTCCCAAATGTCTTGTAATTTTGAAAATAAATCAGAGCGAGTTATGCACTGGACGAGATACCACGTAATAGTACTATCATTTACATATAAATGCTTCAGAGAAACACAAATCGCAATTCTTACAGATACTGCAACTGAGTCAGCTTTTCAATAAATGTTGGTAAAGATCCAGTCAAGTAATTCTGCGCTAAATTCCTGAAAGTGAGTCAGATAACCAAATGTAAAACTAATGTTTCCAAAGTTCCATCTGCAGAAACACTTATTGGCTTGCAGGCATCAGCATTTAATTCATATATGCCTTGGAAAGTAAAAGCAACTAGAACTACAACACTACCAAGTGATATGTAAACATAAACGTTATCTCATAAACTATAGAAGTAGTGGGAGGCTGATTGAGTTAAACTCCATTTTTCTAGCTATTGGAAAAGTATATCGATTGAAATGACATCTCCTGAAAGAGGCGTGACTGAGCAACAAAGAAAGTGTATGTATAAAACATGAATACTCTGTTGGCACCATTATTCTAACAGATAGTCTATGAAAGTCTACTGCAGTCCCTCTCTCGCCCGCTAATGGCATGCAACAGACAATAAACAGGGGAACTGCAGCTTGCAACTATAAGCTTGTGTAACACTTTTAAGTGGATGTCCATTAGCTCTGAAAAACCAAGAACGTCAATAGAAGTGACATCTACTGAAAGAAGCATAACTAAGCAACAAAGAAACTGTGTGTATACTCTGTTTGCACTATTCTAACCTATAGTTGTAAGACTATAACAGATAGTCTATAAAAGCCTGCTGTACTCCCTTTCTCGCCCGCTAATGGCATGCAGGCATGCAGCAGACACTAACAAGGGGAACTGCATCTTGTGATTATGAGCTTGTGTAACGCTTTAAGTGGACGTCCATTAGCTTTGAAGCTTCATGGTGGAAATAGTTCATACAGGTTTGTCAGGTAAGTTAGATTTTGCAGTTCCGCAGGAATCTGACCAACCACATCTAGTCTATATACTTTCCTGCATGAACAAATGGAAGAACAGTAAGTAACAGGGTAACATCTTGAAAGCATCGACTAGGATAAGAACATGCAACTATTCATGAATTGTGGTGAGTCCATAAGCATGGAAGACACATTGGATCATGTCCCTTTTTTCCAACAAATTTGCAAAGCAATACAGATCATAAAGAAATTCTAATGTGTCTTCCAATGTGCAGTTGTCTTATCTTCCCTCCGTAACAAAATGTAAGATATTTTTTTATGCCCAATGCAAAACCAAAAAACGTCTTATATTTTGATACAGAGGTTGTACTAAATTGCATATTAAGTACAGCTTATCATCCGTAGAGTGATGGCCAGACTGAACGCATCACTCATGGAGCGAACATGCACCCACCAATGGAGTTGGTGTCGAAAGGAGCGACTTACAGCCTGGTGATGTGGCAGATGGTGCTGGCATTGTAGGAGCAATCGCACTTAATGGCCGGGTTGAAGTTTGGGTCATTATCTATGTCGGTGGTGTCGTCGATGGCGGCACCGCTGCAAGGCTCGCCGCTGATGTTCCACGCCGTGGACGCCCGCAGGCCCCACCTCGAGAAGATGGCGTTCAGCGCGGCCACTGTGCTTGTACACAAGAGGAAGACTTATACTACATCTGAAGTCGATTCCAGCGCGGCAAGAGGGACGAAATTGAAATACTCTGTGTTTGTGCCACGCACCTTCGGACGGATCTGTCTGCGCTTGCCGCTGAGCTCGAGCCGACAGCGCAAGGAGGAGCAGCAGCACGAGGCCGCTCAAGCAACAAGACGGCGAAACCAGCTCGTGCCGCCTCATCGTTCTTCTAGCTTCGCTGTCACTCGCCTCACTGAGCTTAACGGTGAAGGGTGCCTACTACTCTCGAAGGGGTTTGACGGACCAGGCCATGGCTATCATCATTTGGTCACCATTGACTTGTCAACAGGGAAGATGATTCTCCTAGTTAAGCGAGCCCCGCTTGGCACTTGCAGTTTTTGTACAACTCTCCACATAATTATGCCTATGGAGCAGATGGCTGGAAGTGCAATAAACTCAGATAAGATCATCACACTGATAACGCACAGACCAGCACAAATCCAGTGAGAAGGTGTCGGGTTATTCACCTCAATGACGAGGCCGTGCTCTCGGCCGCGGCAGACCCACCGTAGCTCGTGGGTGAGGCGCATGGCAGAGGCGGCGGGCGTCGAGCAGCACGGCTGGTGGCAAGTCATCAGAGATGTCAAGTCAGCAAACTGATTCCTGAAATTGCACAGATGTCACCTGATTCCTGAAATTGCAGAGATGTCAAGTCAGCACGACACACCTTGACTCCTAGCGCAACAATTGCAGAGATGCCACCTGATTCCTGAAAGCCCAGTAGCTGCATATCATCAGCAGGTACAAGTCAGCAAACTGAAAAGAGTTCATTGCTGATCTTATATTAGTCTACAGAGGGAGTAATTAGAAAGAAAAATATCTACGAAACGAGTGGTTGAATATGATGCTAAGCAAACAAAGAATCGTCAGAAAGTGGCCTAAGTAACAGGAAAGATTCCTTGGGTAGGGTAGCCTTGCTGGCTGAAAGATGATGCAGTTAGCTCGTGTCAATGTGAAAATTTACATTTAGCGGCTCCCTGATCAATAGAAAATCTGATTGAATTCTACCCCTAAACCTGGAGCAATGGTACTGCCTGTATGACAGCAGAAAAGATTAGCATCTGTGATGCTCTCCTTCTACATCAGAACAAAAGTAGGAAACACACAGAAAAATCACCATGTAGAAACACTGGCACCAGAGATACACACAGAAACAAGAACGACACGAGCCATTCTGCCAGCACTCTACAGAATCTAGGGATATGGAGAAAAAATTGTCACCCTTAGAATAAATTCTAGTCTATGAAGAGAATGCCCTGCCTTTTACCTGAGCATAGTTCCTCCAGGCTTCAGTGTAAGACATCTTGCTCCTCGTGTTTCTGATATATGTAGAAGAGCAGATTGTTAAACCAAACAAAAAAATGCAACTAGCTTGAAAGTACTGAAATTAGAAGCCTCTAGGAACGTAATGTAGGCAGTAACTTGAATTCTCAACTGCTCATTCCCGCGTTGCGTCGTTTCTTCTCAAGATTCAGCTGGCCTTGCAAGAGATACTGCTACTGCAAGTATGGTATGGCCACATGAACCCGAAAGAAAGAGTGAAGAGCAGAAGAGCATATTCTGGCAAACAGATATAAACAGTACTTGGAGTTCTATGGTGGACTACGACACAGAAAAAAATCAGTCAAAACAGAAGCAGCAGCAAAGCGCGGACAACATCAAATCAGAAGAGCTCTGGATCTGGTAAAAGAGATAAAAAAACATGAGCTTAGAACTACAAGTTCTCTAAAATGCATAAACAAAAGAAAGGAGAAGTGAACTTTCAGCACAACCATCTTCAGAGCTTGTGAAACACCCATGCTGCCATGAGTGACTGACACACAGTACAGATTACAACAGCATTTGTCCCAACTACAGCCTGAACATGAGCAACACTGGTTTATCTCTTTTACAATCTCCAGCATTTGTCCCAACTACAGCTACAAGTTACCTACCATCAGCCTACATTATTACATCACATCACTGTCAAGAACAGTGCTACGAGGCCAGCTCTACGTGCCGCCCCTGGACACCGTCACCACCAGAGGTCCGCACTCCATCGCCTGGGTCATCTTGAGGCCCTTCACCACGTCCACCATGCTTGGCCTCTTCCACGGCTCGTCGGCTGTGCAGTCCAGGGCGATGCTGAGCACGCGCACCATCTGCTCCCGCCACACGCCTGAGACTGGCAGGCAAGGATCAAACAGCTCGTTCCTCGTTCCGCGAGCGATCACCCATCGTACCCAGCCAACAAGGTTCCCACCACCTTCCAAGTCTTCTTGCCCTGTGGGTGGCCGTCCTGTAAGCAGCTCCAGCATGACGACGCCGAAGCTGTACACGTCGCCTTTCGTGCTGGACTTCATTGTCTGGCCGTACTCTGGGGGGATGTATCCAAATGTACCGGCGATGTCGGTGCTGACATGAGTCTCGCACGCGCTGATTATCCGTGCGAGGCCATCAGAGACCCTCGGCTCAAAGTTTACATCCAGCAAGATGTTGCTTGATTTCATGTCCCGGTGGATGATATGAGGCACAAACCCTTCATGAAGGAAAGCAAGCCCATGGGCAGACCCGAGGCAGATCTTGAGACGGTCTGGCCATCCAAGTGCTTCAACCGCATCTGCTCGGTTCCTCAGCCATATCTCAAGGCTCCCATTCTCCATGTACTCGTAGATCAGGAACCGTTCGTCGCCACAAACACAGTAACCAAGCAGGGGAACAAGGTTTGGATGCTTCACCTTTCCAATGGTCTCCATCTCAGCTAGGAATTCACGGTCACCCTGGAACTGATGGCCACCATGAAGCCTCTTGATCGCGACTCTCCGACCTTCAGGGAGTGCCGCCTTATAGACAGTGCCAAAGCCACCATCGCCTATGATGTGTTCTTTGCTGAAATTCTTTGTGGCTTGCAGTATATCATCAGCGGTGACCCGCAACAGTGAATGCTGAAAAGTTGCGAGATTGATACTCAGAGGTTCCCGTGACTTCCTTCCTAGGAGCTCATCACTTGAGGTTGGCTCAACGGTAGCCTTGGCCTTACCAGCGGGCGCAATAACCAATGAACTGTTCCTCGATAGTTTGTGTCTCAGATAAAACACGAGAAGTACTAACACAATGATGACAGCAAGTGAAAGGATACAAATGATCCCTAATCTTCGAACTCGATGAGATGGATGAGCCACCCTACGACCAGTGCCATTAGTGGAGCAAACACCTCCTGCTGCACAATCTGATGAGCTGAACATGTCAATGTGGTTACCAGAGAAGTTGGCAAATGTGAGGCCAAATATATTGCAAATACCACAAGGGATGACACCATAGAAATCATTGCTTGAGAGGTCAAGATAGTTCAAAAAGCTGAGATCAGAGAGTGCTGATGGTAAGCTTCCAGTGAGGCTATTGTTGTGGATATCAAGAGAAGACAGTTGTGTGAAGTTCGAGATAGACTCATCTAGGGTCCCTGAGAAATGGTTACTGCTTGAATTGAAGAACAGCAGTGAGCTTGAGGATTCTCCGTCCATGGGACAAAAGAATAAAATTTTCCCAGAGAGATTGTTGTTACTGACATCCAGGCGGTTCAGATATTTGTTGCACAGCAAAGACTGGGGTAGACTTCCGGTAAGTACATTACCGGACAAGTCTAGCATTGAAATTTTGGGAAGAACTTGGCCTATCTCAACAGGAATGGTGCCATTTAGGTGGTTGTTTGATAGAATAAGGCCTTGAAGTTGTACCAATGGTGCAGACCAAGGAAGCATTGGTCCAACTAATCCATTAGAAGACAGATTAATGCTTGTAAGATTTGTCAGCTCACCAAACTCTGAGGGAATGGTGCCATTTAGCAAGTTGCCTTGCAGGTTTAGCACCATCAGCATAGAACACTTCTTTATTGCTGCCGGAATCTGACCAGTCAACCGGTTGTATGACAGATCAAGAAGACCGTTATGCTGCACAAACTCCGAGTCAGGGTGAACCTCATTTTCAAACCCCACACAGATCTCAGCCGGAATAGCACCAGAGAGCTGGTTATAAGACAAAATCAAGCTATTGAGCAATGTCAAGTTAGATATGGCCCTCGGGATGTGCCCGGTCAGATTATTAGAGCTCAGGTCCAGTGTAGCAAGGTTTCGGCAGTTGAAGAGTTCTATTGGAATGTTCCCAGATAACCCATTGCCATGCAGAGACAGAATAGTCAGATTTCGTAGATAGCCGACAGACTGTGGTATGGGTCCTTCCAAATAGTTATTGTCAATCTGCAACCTCTGCAAGCTGGACAGCCTACCAATGCTATCTGGGATCTGGCCGGTAATCTGATTATTGCTGAGAGAGATCTGCAAAAGAGTTGATGACTCCCACAACCTGTCAGGCAGCATTCCTGTGAAATTGTTTAGGGACAATTCCAGACTAACTAAAGGCAGCTCAGCCAGGTACCCTGGTATCTCTCCATGAAGATGGTTACCTAGCAAGTTCAGCTCGGTGAGGTTTGTGCATCCTTTAAAAGTTTCCTCGATACTTCCAGTCAGATTGTTATCATGCAGTATGAGTGTTTGCAGGGAGTTGCCTTGACACATCTCAGCAGGGACAGAACCTGAGAGGCGGTTGGTTTCTGCAGAGAAACTGAGCAGATGCTGCAATGGCAGCAATGGCAAAGGTCCACTGAACAAGTTTTGACCCACTGATATAGATCTTGCATTTGCCCAGTTCCTTATCCAACAACAACAACAAAGCCTTTAGTCCCAAACAAGTTGGGGTAGGCTAGAGGTGAAACCCATAAGATCTCGCAACCAACTCATGGCTCTGGCACATGGATAGCAAGCTTCCACGCACCCCTGTCCATAGCTAGCTCTTTGGTGATACTCCAATCCTTCAAGTCTCTCTTAACGGACTCCTCCCATGTCAAATTCGGTCTACCCCGCCCTCTCTTGACATTCTCCACACGCTTTAGCCGTCCGCTATGCACTGGAGCTTCTGGAGGCCTGCGCTGAATATGCCCAAACCATCTCAGACGATGTTGGACAAGCTTCTCCTCAATTGGTGCTACCCCAACTCTATCTCGTATATCATCATTCCGGACTCGATCCTTCCTCGTGTGGCCAGTTCCTTATCCAATCTGGAATATTGCCTGATAGTTTGTTCCCTTCCACAAAAAAAGAGATAACAGTTTCCAGTTCTGCAAGTTCTTCAGGGATGGAGCCAGTGAAGGCATTAAATGACAGATTTATGAGAGTAATCTTCTTGCAGTTACTTAGTTCTTTCGGTATGCTCCCCCGGAGCCCTGCATTCTTCGCAATCAGCTGTGTCAGATTGCCAAGCAGACCGATTGATGTTGGGAGTTCAGCATCGAAGTGGTTCTCTGATATGTCAAATTCCTCCAGGCTTACAAGACCGCTGATTGACCAAGGGATGGTGCCTGTGAGCTTGCATTCAGGGAGCAGAAGTACTTGAAGCCGCTTCAGATTACCAATTTCTTCTGGAATGGTCGCGGTGAACGCATTTTGGCCCAAAATCAGCAGTCGAAGGTTTTCCAGTTGACCAATCTCCCTAGGTATTGGCCCCACAAAATTGTTTGAGGACAGATCAAGTGACATAAGGTTCACCAATGAGCTTATTCCAGAAAATATTAATCCACTGAGGTTATTCTGGCTTAGATCAAGATGCAACAGCTGAGACAGATTACGAAAAGCTGCTGGTATCGATCCATTTAGGCTGTTCATGTGAAGGTCCAGGAACTCTAGGTTCTGCAGACTGCCCAACTCTGTAGGAATGCCACCGGAGATGGAATTCCCGGATATGGACAGCTTGGTGAGATGCTGCAACTGACCAATTGCAGGGCTCAGTTGTCCATGTAATAAGTTGTTGTCAAGCACCATTTCTTTCAGCATCTTCAAGGTATATAATGAGGCAGGCAGGTTCCCAATAAGCTGGTTATCATTCAGTTCTAGGTACTGAAGACGCTGCAAATTCCCCAGGGTGTCTGGAAGCTCACCGGTAAACCCACACCCACTTAAGTTCAGCAGAACAAGCGACTCGAATGCCCCAATGCATGAAGGAAACCGGACGTAGAGTGGCATGGAGGACAAGTCTATGGCCACAACGCTACGCCCCGAACAGGTTATACCTAACCAGCTGCAAGGGGGAGTTTCTGAATCAAACCAGCTGCAAAGGAAACCTTTTTCTTCAGCAATTGAGTGCCTCAGAGTGAACAAACTTTTTATATCACTTGATTCAGACATGACAGAGCTGGGGATGATGATCACAAGAAGAATGAGAAGGCAGATGCTTCGAGATCCCATTGCTATTATGTTCTTTGGACTTGTGTGATGTTCAATCTGCATAAGAGATAAACATGTCAGCAGCTTTCAAAAGAACCACATAGGGCATGATATGTCAAAAGTTCATCATGTTCACTATGTCAGTGCGGAAAAAATGAGATGTTCTATGTGATGTGGCACAAAAGGAAATTCAACTTTTCCTTTAGCTTATGAGGAAACAACAATCGAAGTAATAGTCAGGTTTTTATTTATCTGAACCAGACTGGATGTTCAAGGCTTCAAAACAAATGGCTTGTTCATTATAGAACTTGGTAGATTTTAATCACACTTTGATGTAAATGAGCAATCAAAAGTTGTACAAGCATAGAGCTCAAGCAGGGATTTACACTGACTACCTTCTCAATCATATGACGCTCTTTCTTTGCTGCTATTAGTTACAACAGAGATACAGCAGACGAAAAGCTCAACTCAATCAAATGTGATACGCTCCCCTCAGAAATACACCCTGAACTCCTGAAGAAAAAGAAGAAACAGCAGTCAGCTTCATGTAAGTAATGCTCAGCTCAAGACACAAGAATGAGTAAACAAACAAGCCCATTATAGTTCAGTCAACATCACACAGCACAACGGAAAGACCCACAACACTACAGGAATCAGCAGTTTTGCCGTCTGGCGATTACAGACAGCAAAGAGCTCACCCCTAGATGATCCGTAGAGGAGGTAGTGGACGGCGATGGCGACGGCAACAGGACCAACAGTGCTCCTGGAGGTGAAAAGATTGATCCCTGCACATCAAAGCACCAGCACAACCAACATAAGCACTCGCGGAAAATTTGAACAGAAACAAAGATGAAAAAGTATAAAGAAAGGATGCATCAATCTTCTTCATATAATTGGTTTACCTGCAGATCTTATGGACAAGCATTTGAACAAAGGCAACACTCGTAAAAACAAAGATATACAGTATCTACATTTTAGTTACAATATGGATCAGATGTACCTATATTTAATCCACATCATTATTGTAAATGTACTACGGCAGTAAGCATGAAATCCTTGTGGCCATTAATTATTTTATATGGTAGGCAACAATGTTACAGATACAATTTTCACTTGAACTTTTGACATACTCTAATTGCTCAAACAAGATTTCCTTTAGTTATAACAACAATACTATTTCCATGCTAACAATCATCAACAGAACTAGATTACAGATTCTTTTTCCCCATCTCATCATGCTAAGGAGTGCAAAATCATCAATAGAACAGAATTTCTAACAAATGCGTGTAGCAAAAATGAGCACATACTATTTTCTCCAATTACAACATCCATACATCGATCAATACATCCATCCATGCAGCCATGCATCCATCCATCTGGGGCAGAGGGGTAGGAGAAGGAATGCTCACCGTGGGGGCAGATGGGGCAGAGGGGGAGATGGTGCCCGGCGGCCGTGCAGCTGCCTCTCCTTTGCAGTCCAGCAGCGGCGGAGGTGGTGCCCTGCAGCGGTGGTGCCCTGCGGCGGCGCTAGGGCACGGGAGGAGATTCCGGCGACGGTGCGGCCATTGGAGGAGGGGTTGGGGGCGCGGTGTAGGAGGGGGCGGCGGCGGCGGCGCTGGAACCTAGCGCTGCTCTCTGTTCTGGTGGTGCGGGTCGAGGGGAGGGGTGGCGCTGCGATCTGTTTCTTTTTTTTTTGTCGGCGCGTCCGACCGGGCTATCAGTGGACTGGGCTGTTTGCCGTCTGCCACTGGTCTCGCTGACGGCAAACCCTTTTTTTTCCTTCGGGGGCATGTGCTGCGTGGCCGTGTTTTTTTTTCCGTCTGCAAGTTAGCGGAGCTGACGGCGAACTCACAATCTTAGCCGTCAGTTAACGGATGAGTTGACGGCAAAGTACACTGTCACTGATGTCCGTCCGGGTGCCGTCTGTCTCATTTTTGCCGTCACCTTTTGCGTACGTTCGCCGTCTGTAATTCTTTGCCGTCTGTTATTCGTCTTACCGTCAGTTATTCTTTGCCGTCATCCACTGACGGCAAAACAGCTCTTTGCCGTCTGCCCCGACGTTATGCTGACGGCAAAGAACCTCACTGACGGTAAACTAGCTTATTCCTGTAGTGCGAGTTACAAATACTCTCACTTGGCACTTCCCCCTACTGTCTAGCAAAGAGACCCGGGAAACCCGGTGGTGATTAGTTACCCTAGTCTCCAAAAGGAGCAACACACTACCAATAACAAACCCTTTGATGTAAATGAGCAATTAAAGTAATACTCAGGGTTCTATTTATTTGAGCTAGACTGGATGTTCAAGGCTTCAAAACAAATGGCTTGTTTATTACAGAACTTGTAGATTTTAATCACACTTTGATGTAAATGAGCAATCAAAAGTTGTGCCATGATAGAACTCAAGCAGGGATTTACACTGACTACCTTCTCAACCATGACGCCCTTTCTTTGCTGCTGTTAGTTACAACGGAATTACAGCAGACGAAACTCAACTCAATCGAAGTTCATACGCTCCCCTCAGAAATACACCCTGAACTCCTGAAGAAAAAGAAGAATCAGCAGTCAGTTCCATGCAAGTAATTCTCAGGTCAAGGTACAAGAATGAGTAAACAAGCAAGCCCATCCTAGTACAGTCAAAATCATACAGCACAACTGAAGAACCACGAGTTACAAATATTCCCACTTAGCACTGCCCCCTACCATCCAGCCAAGAGAATCGGGGCAATGCCGGTGTCCACAAGAAAGAGCACACTACGATAACAAACCCAGGAAACACAAAGGAGAAGAAACAGCAACACAAGTGGAAAAAACCCTCCCTAAAGCCCAAGAAGCAGGGGAGTCGAACTGTAGGACACAGGGTGCCCATGAAACATCCATCCACCACAAAATTCACAAGCCACTCCACTGTTTTCCTATAACGGGAAATGCTATAGTAAATACTGCATGCAAGGGGTGCAGCTTTACATCTCAGATCAGATGGCACAAAACCAGGCATGCAGCATCATAAATGCAGGCAGGCAGGGATGCCACCTCCTGCACAGGGAGGAAAGGAAAAGCCACGGACCGCAGGGCACAAGAAAGACCACTCCCACACACATCCCCTTCCCCACGAGATTCAGCAGGTGGCGACACATACGCAAGCTGAGCACAGAAGAGTCGTGCTGCATACACCTCCACCGCTGCGGATTAAATGAACAACCACGTCAAATCATGCCCCCTCCCCATCACACGAATCTCTGAAGCCCTCTGACTGGGCTCTCTGATCCTGGTTCTTTAAACCTGGGAGCTAGAATAGCGATTGGACTGGACCAGACCAATTCAGAGAGGCAATGGGTGACAATAATACAAATTTGCGGGGGGTAATTGCAAAGGGGGTTACTGCCACTACCAGCATTTCTGCCTAAAGATGTCAGACCTTTTTCTTTTTTGCGGGGCAAAGATGCCAGATCCTTACTCACCACGCTTACAACTAATCTAAGCAAAACATGAAGAACCAGTGTAGAATGTTTTCCCCAGTGATTTGGGCCATCATTTGGGAGCAATTTGTTTATGGGGGCGTATGAAAGGCCTGACAAACCAAGTACGATTAGCAGCATATTAAAGGTAGTTCTACTGCATTCAAGTGTGCGCACAAAACAAAAGTGAAGCCAACCGTGGGCCGGGAGTCTACGGCTGCTGCAAAAGAGTAAGTATGTGCGTAGCCCGAGACAGCATGAAGGGGTTGGGTTTAATTGAACTGACGCCACGACGGCGAAACCGGGGGCGGAATTTGCATTTGCACGAACAGAAATTACTAGACACTTTTTTCATCAAAGGCGAGCAAAACGAATGGAATTGAAACCGATAACACTAAGAAAAGCTCCGTAAATTATTTGAGGAAAAGGTAGAAATACAGTAGTAAGATTCTGGGAGACGAACAGGACATGAACAGGGAAAAGCTCCGTAAAAACACCCAAAAAGGAAGGAAAATGCTCTGCAGTGAGTACAGCTTTGCATGTGGAATAATTGTTCAAGAACTTCAAAAGCTATCGCCGAATGCTGTAATTAGGAAGACCCGTCACAGAGAAGCTGCAGTGATCCTCCTCCACCCCCGTGAAGTTGCAACCCCAGATTGGAGATCCCCGCCGCAGCGAACCACTTGCTCGAGGCTTCATTTTGGTACAATGAGGAAAAACCGAGGCCCGACGGGGATTTTTAGGGGGGCAAGGAGGAATCCCTCTCTTTGTCGTGGAAAGATCTCCCCGGGCGGTCAATTGGCAACAAGGGGAGGAAAATCGAAGAAATGGCAGATGGTTCCACACAAAGTTGCAGACAATTCGCAAACAGAGTAGTAGCGACTAGCGAGCAACTGAAGAAAAAAAATTCCCGGATAAATCGGTAAACGAATTGGGCCTTCTACCACAACAATATGTACAGCAATCGGTCCACTAAAACCATGCCGCTGTTGCGATTAATCTGAGATGACGAGAATGAAACAAAGACACGCGCGTGCAGCGGCGTGGTAGGTTCGTACCGCGACGATGGAAGATGTGGAGACGCGGGAGCAGGGGCGCGCCAGGGCTGGCCGCCACCGCCGTGGAGCCGACGAGCCGCTTCTCCGTGCGCAGGAGCCGGAACCAAGGAGGCGGGCTGGCGGAGGGAGACGGGGCCGCGCCTTCAGTTCGCGCTCCTGCAGGGACGGGGGAGGGGCGAGAGTGAGGGGGAGCGCGGCGGACGGGGCCGTCTGGGGAGAGGAGGAGAGGAGAAGACGATCGTCTCGCGCGTGCACCTCGCAATGCCGACGGCGGTGGAGCGGGCGCGGGCGGACGACGGCGTGCTCCTGCGGGGGTCGTCGGGTTAGGTGGGGCGCGCACGAGATGGGCGTGCGCGCGTGGTGGGCGAGCGGCGGCAGGCAGCGGGTGGGAGGGAGGAGAGCCGAGGGCGTACGTACTCGCGCACTGACTGGGGTATGGGGTTTGTGGGGCGGGCAGAGGAGAGGAGGAGAGGGCGAGGCGGTTTGGTTGGGGTGGCAAAAAAGGTGGCCTGTGTGCTCTGTTCTCTTGCCTCTCCTGTGCTTGCTGGCTTCGCCGTTAACGACATGATGAGCAGCTGTCACATTTCCTTCCCGTGGCCACCGAGTCGCCTACCCTTCTGGCAAGAAAAGTCACCACTTTTTTTCATGAGAGAGAGCAAAAAAGTCACCACTGTGTTTATGTTCACGCAAGAAAATGACCTTTGATGTATGCACAGAATATAAGATCCTCTTGGGTTACAAAAATCGTCAAACGGGGTGTAAATCTTCGTCTTCTTCGAAAGAAGATCCGAATCCTCGGGTTTACTAGCATGCGGGTTGTGCAATGTGCATGCTGCCGGCGCTGTAATCGTCCGAAGATCGCCCCGAGAAAAAAGCGATCTTCTGAATATATGCAGGAGATATCCGTTCTCGAAACAACAAATGGAAAGTAAATGTGTCATAACGCAGCTACATTAATGGTGCATGGGCGGACGGATGGTGCTGTGCTCCCCCGGGACACTGGTCTAGGAGTGTGTGGGGCGAGCAAGCGACGACAACAAGTGGAAGGAGCATCCTATCTTACAAAGAAATTTCCCGGTTGGATGAAATCTTATGGCCACAAACACACGACGAGGGCAAGGTTTTCGTATGAAATTCAGTTTCGCCGCTACTATTGCATTCAGTGTCGTGCCTTAGCATCATACACGTGTCGTTGGTAGAATCGTCGAACAAGGTGTATGTTTTTTTTTCAAAAGAATATCTAAATCCTTGGACTTACAACTACGAGTTGGTAGCATGACATTACAATCACCCGAAGATCGCCTGGAGAAGAAACAAACATATGAATATATGCAAGAGATATCTGTTCTCAAACGACAAACTAAAAGTAAATGCCTCGTAGCACAGCTACATTGTTTTTTTTTGTATGCGTCCGGCACATGGATGGACGGATGGTGCCATGCTCCTGAGGAGCGCGCGTCCAGGAGAGGGCATGCGTAGCGAGCGAGCGGGAGCGGATGGGAGGAGCATCCTATTTTAAAAACAAAAAAATCGGTTAAACAAGATCTCACCACCAGAAACACATGTGGACGGCAAAATTTTCATTAAAAAAATTGTCCAAAACTATTGCATTGGATGTCGTGCCTTAGCATCATACATGTATCGTTGGTAGAATGGTCGAACAAGGTGGAAAATCTTCGTTTTCTTCTAAAGAACATCTAAATCCTTGGATTTACATCTACGACTTGCTAACATGTGTGTTGTGCATACTATTGGCGATATAATCATATTGCCTTTGTTTGCCAAAGAAAATGACCTTTGCCATATGCACAACCCATGTATTTTCTTTCTACAGTGCTAAGATCCTCTTGAGTTACAAAAATCGTCAAACAAGGTGTAAATCTTTGTTTTCTTCATAAGAAGATCCAAAATCATTGGGTTTACTAGCTGTGTGTTGTGCATACTATAGGTGGTGTAATCATCCAAAGATCACAAGGAGAAAAAAACAATTGCAAGAGATATCTTTTCTCAAAACGACAAATTGAAAATAAATGTCTCATAACACAACTACATTGATGTTGTTTTCCCCTATTTGTACGCGTCCGGCACACGGGTAGACGGATGGTGTCATGCTCCTCTGGGGCACGGGTCCAAGAGAGTGTGTCGCAAGTGAGCTGCGGCAGCCAGTGGGTGGAGCATCCTATTTTATAAAGAATATTTTTTGCTTGAACAAAATCTTACTGACTACATACACACGTCAAGGGCAAGACTTTCTCATAAAGATGAATTTGGTCAAAACTATTGCATTCAGTGTTGTGCCTTAGCATGTGTATCGTTTGGTAGAGTTGTCGAACAAGGTGTAAATCTTTGTTTTCTTCAAAAGAAAATCCATATCTCGGATTTACAACTATGAGTTGCTAGCATGTGTGTTCTGCATAACATTGGCATTTATAATTGTTTGAAGATCTCCTGGAGAAAAGAACAATCATATATATATATGAAAGAGATACCTATTCCTAAATGACAAATTGAAAGTAAATGTATCATAACACAACTACACTGGTGTTTTTCCCTATTTATACTTGTCAGCCGCACCGGTGGACGAATGGCGTCATGCTCTTGCGGGCCATGGATCCAACATAGTTTGTGGCGGGCGAGCGGCGGCGGCCCATAGGAGGGGCATCCTATTTTACAAAGAAAATTCATGGTTGAACAAAATCTTACTGCTACAAACATACGTCAAGGGCAAAATTTTCATATAAATTAAATTTGGCCAAACTTATTACATTTGGTGTTGTGCCTTAGCATCATACATGTATCGTTGGTAGAATGGTCGAAAAAGGTGTAAATCTTCGTTTTCTTTGAAAGAAGATCCAAATCATCGAGTTTACATCTACGACTTGTAGCATGTATATTGTGCATACCATTGGCGTTACAATCATCCGAAGATTGCCTGGAGAAAAAGCAATCATCTAAATATATGCAAGAGATGTCTATTCTCGAAACGACAAATTATAAGTAAATGTCTCATAACACGACTGCATTGATGTTTTTTTTATTTGCATGTGTCCTTGTGTGGGCGTGTGAATGGTGTCGTTCACATGCGGGACGGGGGTTCAAGAGGGCGTGCAAAGGGGCATGTATGGCGAACGAGCGACAACAATAGCGGGTGAGAGGAGCATCCTATTCTACAGAAAAATTTCTCGAGGGAAGAAAATCTTACGGCCACAAACACACTCTAGGGCAAGATTTTTATTTAAACATAAATTTGGTGTCGTGCCTTAGCATCATGCATGTATTGCTGGTAGAATCTTCGAATAAGGTGTAAAACTTCCTTTTCTTCCGAAGAAGATCTAAATCCTTGAATTTACAACTACGATTTGCTATCATGTGTTTGTGCATACTATTGGCATTACAAGCATATGAAGATCACTCCGAGAAAAAGAAACTATAATCTGCCTATTCTTGAAATGAAAAATTGAAAGTTGAAAGGATCAATGCGGTTGACTAGAGGGGGTGAATAGGAGACTACAAAATTTAAGCTTAATTACCAATTTACGGGTAAACTAAGTTCTCTCGATATGCATCTAGATGAACACAACCTATATGAAAAGCAAGCTCAAGGCAAAGTAAGGTAGGAAACAATATAATTAGCAAGCCCACAACATATAATGCAAAGTACTTTGGCACCACTCCAACGGATGAGCCTCAAATCATTCGGGGTTGGTCTTGAAGGCGAACATCACACCTTCACATACATCTTCGGAGCACACCACAAGAAATGAAGCTTTTGGACGAAGGCTAACCACCTAGGAGCCCAAGCTCCAAGAGAAACAAGTCATTGGTGAAGAAATCTTGCGGAAAATACGAATTGTTTTGGTCAAAGTGTAGATCATACCTTTTGCTCCCTCAATCCCCAAAGTATCAACAAGTTTAGGTGGAGGTACTGAGAGGAATGAGTAAAATGAGGCGTTTGAAAATGATGGGTAGTCCTAGGCAAAAGGATTAGGGTTAGAGGTAGAAGAAGGCCTATTTATATAGTGCTCTCCAAGTGGTGACTGTTTTCAGCCATTGAACTGAAGGAAATATGCCCTAGAGGCAATAATAAAGTTATTATTTATTTCCTTATATCATGATAAATGTTTATTATTCATGCTAGAGTTGTATTAACCGGAAACATGATACATGTGTGAATACATAGACAAACAGAGTGTCACTAGTATGCCTCTACTTGACTAGCTCGTTGATCAAAGATGGTTATGTTTCCTAGCCATAGACATGAGTTGTCATTTGATTAACGGGATCACACCATTAGGAGAATGATGTGATTGACTTGACCCATTCCGTTAGCTTAGCACTTGATCGTTTAGTTTGTTGCTATTGCTTTCTTCATGACTTATACATGTTCCTATGACTATGAGATTATGCAACTCCCGTTTATCGGAGGAACACTTTGTGTGCCACCAAACGTCACAATGTAACTGGGTGATTATAAAGGTGCTCTATAGGTGTCTCCGTAGATGTTATATGCACGAGTATAACACAAGTGAGTTGTGGGCGATACAAGTCATACTGCTTATCAGCATGTCACACTTTGGTTCGGTGGTATTGTTGGATGAAGCGGCCCAGACCGACATTACGTGCACGCTTACGCGAGACTGGTTTTACCGCCGTGCTTTGCACACAGGTGACTAGCGGGTGTCAGTTTCTCCAACTTTAGTTGAACTGAGTGTGGCTACGCCCGGTCCTTGTGAAGGTTAAAACAGCACTAACTTGACGAACTATCGTTGTGGTTTTGATGCGTAGGTAAGAACGGTTCTTGCTCAGCCCGTAGCAGCCACGTAAAACTTGCAACAACAAAGTAGAGGACGTCTAACTTGTTTTTGCAGGGCATGTTGTGATGTGATATGGTCAAGACATGATGCTATATTTATTGTATGGGATGATCATGTTTTGTAACTGAGTTATCGGCAACTGGCAGGAGCCATATGGTTGTCGCTTTATTGTATGCAATGCAATCGCCCTGTAATTGCTTTACTTTATCACTAAGCGGTAGCGATAGTCGTAGAAGCAATAGTTGGCGAGACGACAACGATGCTATGATGGAGATCAAGGTGTCGCGCCGGTGACGATGGTGATCATGATGGTGCTTCGGAGATGGAGATCACAAACACAAGATGATGATGGCCATATCATATCACTTATATTGATTGCATGTGATGTTTATCTTTTATGCATCTTATTTTGCTTAGTTCGACGGTAGCATTATAAGACAATCTCTCACTAAATTTCAAGGTATAAGTGTTCTCCCTGAGTATGCACCGTTGCGAAAGTTCTTCGTGCTGAGACACCACGTGATGATCGGGTGTGATAAGCTCTACGTTCAAATACAACGGGTGCAAGATAGTTTTGCACACGCGGAATACTCAGGTTAAACTTGACAAGCCTAGCATATGCGGATATGGCCTCGGAACACTGAGACCGAAAGGTCGAGCGTGAATCATATAGTAGATATGATCAACATAGTGATGTTCACCATTGAAAACTACTCCATCTCACGTGATGATCGGACATGGTTTAGTTGATATGGATCACGTGATCACTTAGATGATTAGAGGGATGTCTATCTAAGTGGGAGTTCTTTAGTAATATGATTAATTGAACTTTAATTTATCATGAACTTAGTCCTGATAGTATTAGCATATCTATGTTGTAGGTCAATAGCTCGCGTTTAGCTCTCCTGTTTTATTTTTGATATGTTCCTAGAGAAAACTAAGTTGAAAGATGTTAGTAGCAATGATGCGGATTGGATCCGTGATCTGAGGATTATCCTCATTGCTGCAAAGAAGAATTATGTCCTTGATGCACCGCTAGGTGACAGACCGATTGCAGGAGCAGATGCAGACGTTATGAACATTTGGCAAGCTCGATATGATGACTACTTGATAGTTTAGTGCACCATGCTTTATGGCTTAGAATCGGGGCTTCAAAGACGTTTTTGGAACGCCACGGAGCATGTAAGATGTTCCAAGAGTTGAAATTGGTATTTCAAACTCGTGCCCATGTCACAGCACTTTGCCTACAAGATGGAGGAGAATTGCTCAGCTAGGGAGCATGTGATCAGATTGTCTGAGTACTACAATTACTTGAATCAAGTGGGAATTAATCTTCCAGATAAGATAGTAATTGACAAAGTTCTCTAGTCACTATCACCAAGTTACTAGAACTTCGTGATGAACTATAATATGCAAGGGATGACAAAAGTAATTCCCGAGCTCTTCACGATGCTGAAATCAGCGAAGGTAGAAATCAATAAAATCATCAAGTGTTGATGGTTGACAAGACCACTAGTTTCAAGAAAAGGGCAAAGGGAAGAAGGGGAACTTCAAGAAGAACGGCAAGCAAGTTGCTGCTCAAGTGAAGAAGCCCAAGTCTGGACCTAAGCCTGAGACTAAGTGCTTCTACTGCAAAGGGACTGGTCACTGGAAGTAGAACTGCCCCAAGTATTTGGCGGATAAGAATGATGGCAAAGTGAACAAAGGTATATTTGATATACATGTTATTGATGTGTACTTTACTAGTGTTTATAGCAACCCCTCAGTATTTGATACTAGTTCAGTTGCTAAGAGTAGTAACTCGAAACGGGAGTTGCAGAATGAACATAGACTAGTTAAGGGTGAAGTGATGATGTGTATTGGAAGTGGTTCCAAGATTGATATGATCATCATCGCACACTCCCTATACTTTCGGGATTAGTGTTGAACCTAAATAAGTGTTATTTGGTGTTTGCGTTGAGCATGAATATGATTTGATCATGTTTAGTGCAATACGATTATTCATTTAAGTTAGAGAATAATTGTTGTTCTGTTTACATGAATAAAACCTTCTATGGTCATACACCCAATGAATATGGTTTGTTGGATCTCGATCGTAGTGATACACATATTCATAATATTGAAGCCAAAAGATGCAAAGTTAATAATGATAGTGCAACTTACTTGTGGCACTGCCGTTTAGGTCATATTGGTGTAAAGCGCATGAAGAAACTCCATGCGGATGGACTTTTAGAATCACTTGATTATGAATCATTTGATGCTTGCGAACCATGCCTCATGGGCAAGATGACTAAAACTCCGTTCTCCGGAACAATGGAGCGAGCCACTGATTATTGGAAATAATACATACTGATGTATGCGGTCCAATGAGTGTTGAGGCTCGCGGCGGGTATCGTTATTTTCTGACCTTCAGAGATGATTTGAGCAGATATGGGTATATCTACTTAATGAAACACAAGTCTGAAACATTTAAAAAGTTCATATAATTTCAGAGTGAAGTGGAAAATCATCGTAACAAGAAAATAAAGTTTCTACGATCTGATCGTAGAGAAGAATATTTGAGTTACGAGTTTGGTCTTCATTTGAAACAATGCGAAATAGTTTCGCAACTCACGCCACCTGGAACACCACAGCGTAATGGTGTGTCCGAACATCGTAACCGTACTTTATTAGATATGGTGCAATCTATGATGTCTCTTACCGATTTACCACTATCGTTTTGAGGTTATTGTCAGGACCGGGTTTTTGGGATATAATTTTCCAGAAAATGGCCCTTGTGCTCTCCAGCCCCAGGATTACTGTTAGCTGGTGAGGCACCAACTTGATACAGAAATTCCAAGCAAAGTACAAAATATGTAGTACAAGACCATTGTGGCCTATGAGTACAACACTTGGTTTCTAGTGGTTGATGGCGGAAGCGGTTTGTGGTTCATCTGCGTCTGTGGGACTCCATTTCCCACAAGAACAGCTGACCAGGATAACTCCTATCTTCGCGAGGCTGCTATCATCATTGCGTAGGTTCCGGGGCTGTCATCGCAACGTTCCTCTCCAAGCAAGAAAATCTGGCCAAGACAATAGCCAGGGACAAGCCAGTGAGTACTTTGAATGTACTCGCAAACATTATGAACACGGGTATAATATAATAGTGGGTAATCATACTCCGAAAGATTCTACGATCATAACGTCTGTCACGAAATAAACAAAAATTCAAGATGCACGCGTGCAGGTAAAATATGAATGTGCAATACGGGAGTAGAAATAGAATTCACCGATCGAGTGTCTGAAGCGACGCCCCGAAAGGGTAATAAGATAAATCATGCCTCAGTCGGGCGTCTGAGCGACACCACATAAAGGGCTTATGAAGAATAAATAAATGACAAACATGCTGCAGTCGGGTGTCTGAGCGACACCACATAAAAGGCTTATAAAGAATAAATAAATAACAAGCATGCCACAGTCGGGCGTCTGAGCGACACCACATAAAGGGCTTATAAATAAATAAATAACAAGCATGCCGCAGTCGGGCGTCTGAGCGACACCACATAAAGGGCTTATAATAAATAACAAGCATGCCGCAGTCGGGCGTCTGAGCGACACCACATAAAGGGCTTAGAAATAAATAAATAACAAGCATGCCGCAGTCGGGCGTCTGAGCGACACCACATAAAGGGCTTATAAATGATAATCGCAGTGAGTAGCCCGGAGGTAGAACCGTCCCAGGGATACTCAATAATTCAAATAATGTAAATGGTTAGTCCACAATAATAATAATAAAAATCCTCACATGACACAGGTCATAATCAATGTTCTAGTTTAGCCGTTTCTCCATCCGAAGACCGTCACTATGTTCTAGTTTAGCCGTTTCTCCATCCGAAAACCGTCACTAGACCCATCTCAGACTGTAGTCCTTTCCCATGGACATGGCTATCCGAATAGATTTAACCTCTGTAGAGGGTGTACTCTATACCCACGCGTAACGGATTTACTTGGTCCATCGGGACTAATCCCGCCTACGGCCTTTTAATTGAAAACACGCCTGACCTGCACACACCAGCTTAACTCACCGGTGTCTGGAATCACCCACAACACCTATCAAGCAAAACTCTAAGTGGGGAGGCTACAACCTCGACGTAGCATGGGATCAAATTTATATCGCGCGCTCTAAGGGGTGCCCCCCTCTCGGTCCCAATCGGAAACACCCATGCCCCCGGACCAGGTGGCATGCCTGCCGGAGGCCTCCGGTATCTTCCACCATGGCCTCTCTGTATGGTGTGTGCTAGGACGGGGTTGACAACTTACTGAACCGTACCCTACCTGCGGCAGGGACAAGTGGTAGTACTAAACAAGTATGGGGGTTACTGAACAAGACTCGACCTACGGTCGACTCAGGAGGTCCATGTATTCTCCATATGACAAATATATTTCCATTAACAGATAAAGTCACCACCCATCAAACCTCACCATGCCATACCGGACACACTCGTCTCGACGAGGAACTAGGGACAAGCTCGTGTCTACCCAAGACAGCGACTTTCCCGGCTTCCTTCCGGTATGCATGAAAAGCTCACGAGGATGACTACTATCATCAGCATGTCCATTTCTAACAGCAAAGCATCTCCATTATGCACCCAGGCGTATGACTTTATCGTCACATAAAAATAACGTATGATCCAAGTCAAGGGGTGTCGTAATCATATCAAAACACCACACAAAAATATCATGCCAGAGTTCAGAATGCTTGCCTTCAAGAGTATGCAAGGGGGGTGCACTTTTTGAAAGTTTTCTTCTCTCTCCATTTCCTATTTTGGAAGATATTCAAATAACAAATATTTCAAAAACAGTACAAAAAGTTGTCCCAAATATTTTTGAAATAAATCTTAAAATAAACTAGATGAAATTTGAGAGGTAGGAAAAAGAATCAACTCATTTGAAGTTTTATTTTAAAAGATATAGCCAGTCAAAGTTTGGTCAAAGTTCTGTTTTAAAACAAAACAGAAAAAAGAAAACGTTCCGGAGGGGCTTACGCTTTCTGTTTAGCGAAGACGTATCTTGCGAAATACGCCTCCACTTAAAACACACGTCGGCGGGGGCTGAGTCACTGACAGTGGGTCCAGGGGGCCCACTGGTCAGGTTTGACTATTCTCGTCTCCCTCCTCTGCCTCTGCCCGAACGGAGGCAGGGCTCCGGCGATCACCGTCGACGAACAGCGCCTCTCCGCGGGGTCCTGAGGGCGGGGATGGATCCGCCAGCCCAGGGCGGTCCTCCCGGTGGGCGCTAGGCAGGTGGGGACGGAGGGAGTCGCCGGCGGTGAGCTCCGCGGCGGAGGAGGCTTCGGGAGTGAATGGGGGTTTGGGCTCCGGTGGTTTCCGATCGAGGCTGAGGCGCTGGGCAGCTCCGCAAGAACAAGGGGAAACGGGTGGTGGTGTTGGATGGGCGGGGGAATGTCTGGTTGCGACGAACGGCACCGGAAGGCGGCGGCGGCCGAACCGGCCGGAGACGGGGAAGACGGCTACCAACCGCCAATTGCTTGCTGAGGGGGTTGCTATGGGGTGGCCTGGGGTCGCATGAGTGCCCGGAGGAGCTCGGGGGCCTCCTTATATAGGCGTTCGAGGCGGGTCACGCGACGGCCGTGGATAGGATCGCCGGTGACCGTCGTGCTGTAGCCGCAGGGCGACGTGGCGGCGACGAGCACGTGCCGACGGGTTTGTGGATGAGCTCGGCCTGTTCAAGAGGGCAGCTGGTGCGCGCGGGTGGTTTGGGCGGCGCCGTCCGTGGCAGGAGCCTACTGCCGACGCCGGCGTGCCGCCACGGGCTCTGACGGCGGCGCTGTAGGGCGTCAGGGGCGGCTCTGCGACGCGGGAGGGGGCGGGCGTGTTGGCTGCGAGTGGGGAAGGCCAGAGCAGGCGCGGGGAGGCGGCCGTGCGACGCGGCGGCTCGGGCGCCCACACGTGCAAAACGTGCGCTCTGGGCGCGCCCAGAGCACGCACGGGACGTGCTCGACGTAATGCCAGGGCAGCCTAGAGTGCTAGAGCGCGGCTGGCAATTAGCAGACCTAGGTTAGGAGTAGCTAGGATCTTAGTGGACAAGGTTACTGGGTTAGAGGATTAGGTACACAGTGCAAACTAAAAACCATGCCAAAACTGACTATGCACACCAAGTGTTCGACAGAATGCTAAGTGCATTTAGGCAACTCTTGGAGTGGCCAAAATCTCCAGACCCTAGTCTCTTTAGGAGCTAAAGAAGGTGGTAAGGTTAGTTTGGCAAAAACAGAAACTTGTTAGTGCAAGTTTCTGAGAAAACCAGTTTTGGGCAGAAACTAAAAGCTATCATTGGATGCACTAAAAATCCTCCAATGGGTCCAATCTCCTGGACTTAAGGGTTTTGCAGGGTGGTCTAAAAGTAGGAAAAAGCTCAGGGTTACTAGAGCAAGATAACTTAGGGTTGCAGTACAAAACACTAAGTTGGACCAGAATGAAAATGAGGTTGATTCACTCAAATCTTTCAAAGAACATCACTGGGTTTTAGCATAAGGTTGAATTATATGCATCTACTGACATCTCCAAACACTTGGAAGAATTTTTAAAGGAATATTTAAATAGGTTGTAGTGCAAAAATACCTACTGGACCAGATTTGAAAAGTGATGTAGAGCTCAAAATCTCCAATAACCAAAAGATATTTTTGCATAAAAGTGATGTGGAAACATCACATGACATCCCCAAATTTTGGTGAAATTTTTAAATGCATTAATCAAATGGTTGCAGTGCAACAGAGACTCCAAATTCATGAAAAATCATTTTAAAAGAATAAGCTCAGGGAAAAACAATCTTGCAATTAAATCCACTGATAAAGAATTATTTCATAGAGAGAGTATACAAGTCCAATAATACTTTTGGAAAGTTTCCACTTGAGGTAAAAACCCACAATATCAAAAGGTAAATCTAGACAAATGGAAAAGTTTAATTTCCTGGCAAAATTTTAATTAATAAAACAAGGTCAAAGTTTTGGGGTGTCACAACACTACCCCCCTTAAGAAAAATCTCGTCCTCGAGATTTGTTAAAAGCTGTTTTGAACACACATTGCTCTTACCAAAATAAATCATCCTACTATGCATTAAAAATGCGGCTACAGTGAGAGGGCAATAAGTGGTGTAAAACCACAGTGTGGTATGCTGGTGTTGCGCGGAAAAATCCATGGTTGGGGAAAAACGAGATATTTCTACGTGGATACAGTAATTCAGAAAGAATTCTAAATTACTAAAACACGCTGGTCGTACCCGAGAGCACAGTGCTCTCTCTGGCTGACAGGTGGGCCCGGGGCCCACTGTCGGCCTCTTCTTCTACCTCTGGCCCTCTCTTCTCTCTCGCGTGCTCTCCCGTGCTTCCTCCACCGGTGACGCCTAGCGCTTAGGGCATCTAGGCCGTACTGCGGTAGTGCGCGGCGTGCTAGCTGCCGGTGCAGCGTGCACTCACCTCGCGGGCCAGTGCACTGTCGGCACTGCTCGCGGACTCGCCTCCGAACACCGGCGATCGAGCGACGAGTGGCGCTGGTGGACCTCACCCACCGTACACCGATCTCGAGCTATAAAATGATCGCGGTGCTCCTCTCTACTTCCTCACACCTGGCCTCGCTTCTACTTCTTCTTCCTTCTCCTCCATTGCTGTTTGTAGGAGCTCGAGACGAGGCTCTAATGGCGGAGGCGATGCCGGACTGGTACATGGTCCTGGTGTGTGGAGGTTTGGCGACGTTGCTGGGGTTCTCCGTGCTCCTGTGCGTGATGATCCTGGATGATCGTCGTGATGCTGCCGCTCGAGTGTTAGCTCTTCGCGGAGGCGGCGATCACGAGGATTAGGTGCGGCATCGAGTGCTAACTGTTGTCGGTGTGCTGGGGCATCTTGCGCCCGAATGATTACTCACAAATCTCTCTTACTGAGACTGTGGTGTCCTCGGGTGTGACCAGTCAGGTGCAAAGTGGGTACGAGGATTTGTAATTAGCGCACGAGGTCGGGAGGTTGTGGTTGTGAGTCTGCCGTTATGGCAATAAAAATCTACGTCGTGAAGAGACATATGCTGCAGCAACTCAGGGAAAAGAAACCTCAATTGAAATTTTATCGTGGGTGAAAATTAGTTAAATCAAAATTAACAGCAGTAAAACTGCTCACACAATTGAAACCAGATATTTGATCCGTCACACAAATTTTGGATACCACGCACAAGTTACAACACATAAATAAATACCGGGATAATAAACACAGCGGTGACGTCTACAATAAAAATGGTAAACGGACAGGGTCCTGAGAAAACGTCTCTGGTACTGGGGCACACTCCTCTTCTATCGGGGGAAGTGGGTTGACCAGTCGATGAACGCGCCTCTCCTGGTCAGGCCTCAGTGGTCTGCCAATAGCGATCCGAGGATTTAAATCAGTGAGGCTCTGGAGATAACCCATTACCCGCTGAGTCAAACGCTCCTGAGCGATAACGTACTGGGCAAGGTTGGCCAGTACTGGATCTCTCTCAATTCGCCCACCGGGAAAAGATGCTACTTCTCCGGGTGCTGCACGACTCGGAAAATAATAATATCCTCGTTCGCTGGCATAGGGTACCGCGAATCGAAGACGAGCGAGCACTTCGTACGCAGCAGCTTCTATGGCCATATGCGGAGTCGGCATGGATTTCCCCATGAAGGAGACTTCCGTTGGGTCTTGGTTTGGGTTTGCGGGAGGGATATGCACCACTGCCCAATATTTCGAGGTGGATGGGGTGATCCTCGATTTGAGCAACTCGTACTGGGGTGGATGGATGGCACTCATGGTACTGCAGGTAAAGTCCCACAATAATTTGACAAAACTACCCGGGGTTGCGTCTGGGGTTCTCAGATAAATACTGGGGGTCGGCATGGCAAATAAATGGCTGTGAGTGTTGCGCACAAGGTGAGGGGCACTTGGCAAGGTCACGAGGTGGCCTTTTATATAGCATTGGGGCTGGGTTAATTTACCGTGGTGAAGGGTAACTAGTTGTCGGTTCTGTTCTAAGGAGTCGGGGTCAATGCCACAGATACTCACATCTCATAAATGTGACGTATTACTGTGGGTGCCGTCGGGGTGGTTTTGGTAGCTGCGCCCGGAATTTAAAAATAAAATGTAATTGTACACTGACGTACTTATGCATGGCTACTATCCAGAAATAGGGGCGCACAAGAAGACAACATTCAATAATGGTGATACAGGATCACCCAATTACAAGGCGTAGGAATACTAAAGCTCGACACTACTCGAGCGACTCAGTCTACTTCGTTAATGTCTAAGTGGGCGGGCCTTGCGGACGTCGAGGCTTCTCCACGGGTTTCACCGTCGGGATTAGCCGGATGAGGTTGAGGGGCTGCAGGGTCGGGGTAGCGATGATGACCATCGCGGGGGTTGTTGGCCACAATCCCGTTGGAGCGTGTTCCCAAAAGGCGACGAAGCGCTTCTGGGGACACCAAAGTATTTTGGCCGATGGCTGGGGCAGACCGCAAGGACTCGATCGGGTGTCCGAACAGCACGACTGTGTTGTCGGCGTCGGGCTCCTCTTCTCCTCTCGCCGGGGCTCGGCGAACCAGTTCACCACGAGCTTTGATCAGATCAAGGGTGATTTGATCGAACAGATCCTCTAGTGCACTTACATAGCGCACCAGATGTAATAGTGCAGGATCCGTCTCGTGATCTCCGTTGGCAACCTGGGGCGACCTACCATACCCGTCACGACTGGGGTAGTAGTAGAACGAGCGACAGTTAACTCTGGGCGACAAGTGCCGGAGTTGAACTATAGCTTCTCGAGCTGCCAGTTGGATGGCTTGTGGCTCAAAGGAAGTTGTCCTTCCAGTGAACCTATAGGGGCGTTCTGGCGATAGTCCCCTACCATAGATGTGCACAGTGGCCCAGAATTGACGGCTCTCACCGCTCATGAGTCCTTGGTACACAACATATTCAGGGGGCTCTTCTAATGCATAGGCACGGCGAGTGAGGTTTGCGAGCACGGTCACAAAACCTCCAAGGTTGGTTGCTGTGGTCTCATTGTGAATAATGGGGCCAGGCATCGTGGCTTGGTTTGGGGTAGAGGCTGTGCTGTGCTGTGCTGGGTTGAGGCTAGCGTACCCTTTTTATAGAAAAAGGGGCGGAGTCTTCCTTCGCACGCTTGCGAATGAGACATGTTAGGTGTCGGTCACTAGCGCGGGATCGACAGGCTAGGTTGATAGGTTGGGCACCGACTGCCAAAAGCGTCGGGGTCACTGTGTGGCTATCTTCCACGAGAAGCTTGGCCGGGGTTGGGTTAAGGTCTGGTGGGTTGGTTAACCTAGGTTTATTGACCTGGCTAAGATAGGATTAGCCAATGGTCAGCCTGGCTCTGATACCAAGTCTGTCAGGACCGGGTTTTCGGGATATAATTTTCCAGAAAATGGCCCTTGTGCTCACCAGCCCCAGGATTACTGTTAGCTGGTGAGGCACCAACTTGATACAGAAATTCCAAGCAAAGTACAAAATATGTAGTACAAGACCATTGTGGCCTATGAGTACAACACTTGGTTTCTAGTGGTTGATGGCGGAAGCGGTTTGTGGTTCATCTGCGTCTGTGGGACTCCATTTCCCACAAGAACAGCTGACCAGGATAACTCCTATCTTCGCGAGGCTGCTATCATCATTGCGTAGGTTCCGGGGCTGTCATCGCAACGTTCCTCTCCAAGCAAGAAATCTGGCCAAGACAATAGCCAGGGACAAGCCAGTGAGTACTTTGAATGTACTCGCAAACATTATGAACACGGGTATAATATAATAGTGGGTAATCATACTCCGAAAGATTCTACGATCATAACGTCTATCACGAAATAAACAAAAATTCAAGATGCACGCGTGCAGGTAAAATATGAATGTGCAATACGGGAGTAGAAATAGAATGCACCGATCGAGTGTCTGAAGCGACGCCCCGAAAGGGTAATAAGATAAATCATGCCTCAGTCGGGCGTCTGAGCGACACCACATAAAGGGCTTATGAAGAATAAATAAATGACAAACATACCGTAGTCGGGTGTCTGAGCGACACCACATAAAGGGCTTATAAAGAATAAATAAATAACAAGCATGCCACAGTCGGGCGTCTGAGCGACACCACATAAAGGGCTTATAAATAAATAAATAACAAGCATGCCGCAGTCGGGCGTCTGAGCGACACCACATAAAGGGCTTATAAATAAATAACAAGCATGCCGCAGTCGGGCGTCTGAGCGACACCACATAAAGGGCTTAGAAATAAATAAATAAATAAATAACAAGCATGCAGCAGTCGGGCGTCTGAGCGACACCACATAAAGGGCTTATAAATGATAATCGCAGTGAGTAGCCCGGAGGTAGAACCGTCCCAGGGATACTCAATAATTCAAATAATGTAAATGGTTAGTCCACAATAATAATAAAAAAATCCTCACATGACACAGGTCATAATCAATGTTCTAGTTTAGCCGTTTCTCCATCCGAAGACCGTCACTATGTTCTAGTTTAGCCGTTTCTCCATCCGAAAACCGTCACTAGACCCATCTCAGACTGTAGTCCTTTCCCATGGACATGGCTATCCGAATAGATTTAACCTCTGCAGAGGGTGTACTCTATACCCACGCGTAACGGATTTACTTGGTCCATCGGGACTAATCCCGCCTACGGCCTTTTAATTGAAAACACGCCTGACCTGCACACACCAGCTTAACTCACCGGTGTCTGGAATCACCCACAACACCTATCAAGCAAAACTCTAAGTGGGGAGGCTACAACCTCGACGTAGCATGGGATCAAATTTATATCGCGCGCTCTAAGGGGTGCCCCCCTCTCGGTCCCAACCGGAAACACCCATGCCCCCGGACCAGGTGGCATGCCTGCCGGAGGCCTACCGTTCAGAATGCTTGCCTTCAAGAGTATGCAAGGGGGGTGCACTTTTTGAAAGTTTTCTTCTCTCTCCATTTCCTATTTTGGAAGATATTCAAATAACAAATATTTCAAAAACAGTACAAAAAGTTGTCCCAAATATTTTTGAAATAAATCTTAAAATAAACTAGATGAAATTTGAGAGGTAGGAAAAAGAATCAACTCATTTGAAGTTTTATTTTAAAAGATATAGCCAGTCAAAGTTTGGTCAAAGTTCTGTTTTAAAACAAAACAGAAAAAAGAAAACGTTCCGGAGGGGCTTACGCTTTCTGTTTAGCGAAGACGTATCTTGCGAAATACGCCTCCACTTAAAACACACGTCGACGGGGGCTGAGTCACTGACAGTGGGTCCAGGGGGCCCACTGGTCAGGTTTGACTATTCTCGTCTCCCTCCTCTGCCTCTGCCCGAATGGAGGCAGGGCTCCGGCGATCGCCGTCGACGAACGGCGCCTCTCCGCGGGGTCCTGAGGGCGGGGATGGATCCGCCAGCCCAGGGCGGTCCTCCCGGTGGGCGCTAGGCAGGTGGGGATGGAGGGAGTCGCCGGCGGTGAGCTCCGCGGCGGAGGAGGCTTCGGGAGTGAATGGGGGTTTGGGCTCCGGTGGTTTCCGATCGAGGCTGAGGCGCTGGGCAGCTCCGCAAGAACAAGGGGAAACGGGTGGTGGTGTTGGATGGGCGGGGGAATGTCTGGTTGCGACGAACGGCACCGGAAGGCGGCGGCGGCCGAACCGGCCGGAGACGGGGAAGACGGCTACCAACCGCCGATTGCTTGCTGAGGGGGTTGCTATGGGGTGGCCTGGGGTCGCATGAGTGCCCGGAGGAGCTCGGGGGCCTCCTTATATAGGCGTTCGAGGCGGGTCCCGCGACGGCCGTGGATAGGATCGCCGGTGACCGTCGTGCTGTAGCCGCAGGGCGACGTGGCGGCGACGAGCGCGTGCCGACGGGTTTGTGGATGAGCTCGGCCTGTTCAAGATGGCAGCTGGTGCGCGCGGGTGGTTTGGGCGGCGCCGTCCGTGGCAGGAGCCTACTGCCGACATCGGCGTGCCGCCAAGGGCTCTGACGGCGGCGCTGTAGGGCGTCAGGGGCGGCTCTGCGATGCGGGAGGGGGCGAGCGTGTTGGCTGCGAGTGGGGAAGGCGAGAGCGGGCGCGGGGAGGCGGCCGTGCGACGCGGCGGCTCGGGCGCCCACACGTGCAAAACGTGCGCTCTGGGCGCGCCCAGAGCACGCACGGGACGTGCTCGACGTAATGCCAGGGCAGCCTAGAGTGCTAGAGCGCAGCTGGCAATTAGCAGACCTAGGTTAGGAGTAGCTAGGATCTTAGTGGACAAGGTTACTGGGTTAGAGGATTAGGTACACAGTGCAAACTAAAAACCATGCCAAAACTGACTGTGCACACCAAGTGTTCGACAGAATGCTAAGTGCATTTAGGCAACTCTTGGAGTGGCCAAAATCTCCAGACCCTAGTCTCTTTAGGAGCTAAAGAAGGCGGTAAGGTTAGTTTGGCAAAAACAGAAACTTGTTAGTGCAAGTTTCTGAGAAAACCAGTTTTGGGCAGAAACTAAAAGCTATCATTGCATGCACTAAAAATCCTCCAATGGGTCCAATCTCCTGGACTTAAGGGTTTTGCAGGGTGGTCTAAAAGTAGGAAAAAGCTCAGGGTTACTAGAGCAAGATAACTTAGGGTTGCAGTACAAAACACTAAGTTGGATCAGAATGAAAATGAGGTTGATTCACTCAAATCTTTCAAAGAACATCACTGGGTTTTAGCATAAGGTTGAATTATATGCATCTACTGACATCTCCAAACACTTGGAAGAATTTTTAAAGGAATATTTAAATAGGTTGTAGTGCAAAAATACCTACTGGACCAGATTTGAAAAGTTGATGTAGAGCTCAAAATCTCCAATAACCAAAAGATATTTTTGCATAAAAGTGATGTGGAAACATCACATGACATCCCCAAATTTTGGTGAAATTTTTAAATGCATTAATCAAATGGTTGAAGTGCAACAGAGACTCCAAATTCATGAAAAATCATTTTAAAAGAATAAAGCTCAGGGAAAAACAATCTTGCAATTAAATCCACTGATAAAGAATTGTTTCATAGAGAGAGTATACAAGTCCAATAATACTTTTGGAAAGTTTCCACTTGAGGTAAAAACCCACAACATCAAAAGGTAAATCTAGACAAATGGAAAAGTTTAATTCCCTGGCAAAATTTTAATTAATAAAACAAGGTCAATGTTTTGGGGTGTCACAGTTATGCATTAGAGACAGCTGCATTCACGTTAAATAGGGCACCATCTAAATCCGTTGAGACGACTCCTTATGAACTGTGGTTTGGCAAGAAACCAAAGTTGTCGTTTATTAAAGTTTGGGGCTGCGATGCTTATGTGATAAAGCTTCAACCTGATAAGCTCGAACCCAAATCGGAGAAATGTGTCTTCATAGGATACCCAAAAGAGACAGTTGGTACACCTTCTATCACAGATCCGAAGGCAAGACTTTTGTTGCTAAGAATGGATCCTTTCTAGAGAAGGAGTTTCTCTCGAAAGATGTGAGTGGGAGGAAAGTAGAACTTGATGAGGTAACTGTACCTGCTCCCTTATTGGAAAGTAGTTCATCACAGAAACTGGTTCCTGTGACATCTACACCGATTAGTGAGGAAGCTAATGATGATGATCATGAAACTTTAGATCAAGTTACTACCGAACCTTGTAGGTCAGACAGAGTAAGATCTGCACCAGGGTGGTACGGTAATCCTGTTCTGGAGGTCATGGTACTAGACCATGACGAACCTACGAACTATGAGGAAGCGATGATGAGCCCAGATTCCACAAAATGGCTTGAGGCCATGAAATCTGAGATGGGATCCATGTATGAGAACAAAGTGTGGACTTTGGTTGACTTGCCCGATGATCGGCAAGCCATATAAAATAAATGGATCTTCAAGAGGAAGACGGACGCCGATAGTAATGTTACTATCTACAAAGCTAGACTTGTCGAAAAAGGTTTTGACAAAGTTCAAGGTGTTGACTACGATGAGATTTTCTCACTCGTAGCGATGCTTAAGTCTGTCCGAATCATGTTAGCAAATTGCCACATTTTATGAAATCTGGCAAATGGATGTCAAAACTACATTCCTTAATGGATTTCTTAAAGAAGAGTTGTATATGATGCAACCAGAAGGTTTTGTCGATCCTAAAGGTGCTACCAAAATGTGCAAGCTCCAGCAATCCATCTATGGACTGGTGCAAGCATCTCGGAGTTGGAATATACACTTTGATGAGTTGATCAAAGCATATAGTTTTATACAGACTTACGGTGAAGCCTGTATTTACAAGAAAGTGAGTGGGAGCACTACAACATTTCTGATAAGTATATGTGAATGACATATTATTGACCAGAAATAATGTAGAATTTTCTGGAAAGCATAAAGGAGTATTTGAAAGGAGTTTTTCAAAGAAAGTCCTCGGTAAAGCTGCTTACATATTGAGCATCAAGATCCATAGAGATAGATCAAAGACGTTTGATAAGTTTTTTCAATGAGTACATACCTTGACAAGATTTTGAAGTAGTTCAAAATGGAACAGTCAAAGAAAGAGTTCCTGCCTGTGTTACAAGGTGTGAAATTGAGTAAGACTCAAAGCCCGACCACGGCAGAAGATAGAAAGAGAATGAAAGTCATTCCCTATGCCTCAGCCATAGGTTATATTAAGTATGCCATGCTGTGTACCAGATCTATTGTATACCCTACACTGAGTTTGGCAAGGGAGTACAATAGTGATCTAGGAGTAGATCACTAGACAGCGGTCAAAATTATCCTTAGCGGAATAAGGATATGTTTCTCGATTATGGAGGTGACAAAAGGTTCGTCGTAAAGAGTTACGTCGATGCAAGCTTTGACGCCGATCTGGATGACTCTAAGTCTCGATCTAGATACATATTGAAAGTGGGAGCAATTAGCTTGAGTAGCTCCATGCAGAGCATTGTTGACATAGAAATTTGCAAAATACATACAGATCTGAATATGGCAGACCCGTTGACTAAACTTCTCTCACAAGCAAAACATGATCACACCTTAGTACTCTTTGGGTGTTAATCACATAGCGATGTGAACTAGATTATTGACTCTAGTAAACCCTTTGGGTGTTGGTTACATGATGATGTGAACTATGGATGTCAATCACATGGTGATGTGAACTATTGATGTTAAATCACATGGCGATGTGATCTAGATTATTGACTCTAGTGCAAGTGGGAGACTGAAGGAAATATGCCCTAGAGGCAATAATAAAGTTATTATTTATTTCCTTATATCATGATAAATGCTTATTATTCATGCTAGAGTTGTATTAACCGAAAACATGATACATGTGTGAATACATAGACAAACAGAGTGTCACTAGTATGCCTCTACTTGACTAGCTCGTTGATCAAAGATGGTTATGTTTCCTAGCCATAGACATGAGTTGTCATTTGATTAACGGGATCACATCATTAGGAGAATGATGAGCACTTGATCGTTTAGTTTGTTGCTATTGCTTTCTTCATGACTTATACATGTTCCTATGACTATGAGATTATGCAACTCCCGTTTACCGGAGGAAAACTTTGTGTGCCACCAAATGTCACAACGTAACTGGGTGATTATAAAGGTGCTCTACAGGTGTCTCCGAAGGTACTTGTTGAGTTGGCGTATTTCGAGATTAGGATTTGTCACTCCGATTGTCGGAGAGGTATCTCTGGGCCCACTCGGTAATGCACATCACTATAAGCCTTGCAAGCATTGTAACTAATGAGTTAGTTGTGGGATGATGTATTACGGAACGAGTAAAGAGACTTGCCGGTAATGAGATTGAACTAGGTATTGAGATACCGACGATTGAATCTCGGGCAAGTAACATACCAATGACAAAGGGAACAACATATGTTGTTATGCGGTTTGACCGATAAAGATCTTCGTAGAATATGTAGGAGCCAATATGAGCATCCAGGTTCCGCTATTGGTTATTGACCGGAGACGTGTCTCGGTCATGTCTACATAGTTCCCGAACCCGTAGGACTCCACACTTTGGGCGTGCCCTATGAGGGCCGGACTCCTCCTCCCTCCATCCTTTATATACGTGGCCACGGGGCACCCCATAGATACACAAGTTGATCATTGATCTTTTAGCCGTGTGCGGTGCCCCCCTCCACCATAATCCACTGATGACCCACAAGTATAGGGGATCTATCATAGTCCTTTCGATAAGTAAGAATGTTGAACCCAACGATGTGACACCCAAAATTTTATTTGGCTTTTTCAAAAAAATTATTTGACTTGAGGGAGGTGATTTAAATTTTCTTCTAAAGAACCCACCCTCTCAAAAACTTTCTTTGTGGCAAGTGTTTTTGTTTTGGATTCACCCAAGACTTGATTTTGGTCTTGGAGGTTTTTCCCTTTTTATTTGAACTCAAATCAAAATGTTTCTCACTTGGAAAAATATCTTTTGAGAATTCCTTTAAAAAGCCCTATGGCTTTTGGAATGATCCTTATCCACTTTCAAAAATCTCTCTTGCCATGACCTAAGTGTAAATCCCCTCTCATAAACCTCTCCTCATCTTTGGATCATGTTTTACTTCAAAACCAGCAAGTGGGACCTCTCCATATAAATATTTTCCATTTATTTCTTATCAAAAACAATTTCTGCCTTCTATTCTAGCTCTTGATGATTTACAAAGGAGCTACCCTTTCTGTTTTGATTTTTGCCCCCAAACCAATTTCCCTTCCTAGTCCTTTGAGTCCTCAACCAAGATCCATGAAGATCCACTGGTCTTCAGTTCAAAATTTTCAAACTACTCCTGCTGCAAGTTTGGACCAGATTTGCCAAATTTGATGAAATTCATTCAAATCCTTCTCCTAAAAACCTGAGAAAAATCAGGCAGCCTCTGGGTGCATTGAGAGGTCACCTCACTAAGTCTCAGCTCCAGGAAAAATTTTCTTGATGCCAAATCATTTCATCGAACACCTGCTGGACACTGTTTCTATAAGGTTCAGTCAAATTCAGTTAACAGTGTCTGAAACCACTGTCGTTTCTTCAGTGTCTGTTGTCGATCTCGCCAGTGCCCCGGCGTCGCCATGTTTCCTGTCCCCTCCCCCTTGTCCTCTGCACCGCACGAGCGCCTGGAAGGTTGCGGGCGTCGGCGACGAGCAGGAGGAGTTGCGCCGCCCCGTGACCGACGCCATCGGCGGCTTTGCGGCCGCCAGAGAGAGGCGCAGCGCAGACGGCGCCGCCCAGCGCCGCCCAAGCCACCGGAGGCCGCCGCTTGGTCTTCCACTCCCCAGTGCGCGCTGCCACCCTCGTCGTGAACCGCTAGGCGCGGAGCACGCTCTCTGCCGCCGCCGTGCCCGTACGGCCACCCCGCCGTGGACCGGCGCCATTACGCCAAGACCGACCAGGATTAGCGGGGGAACAGCACCAGTACACCTCACTGATGCTGCCTGGCCACTTAAGCTCCTTGCCAAGCCACTACCTCGTCGTAATTGCTCACCGGAGCGATTCCGTTCATGGCCACCCCCTTGAGCCGCCTATAAATAGAGGCCCCGAGCTCCTCCTCGAACCCACACCACCTCTGCACTCCACCAAGAACACGCCTAGCCACTGGAAGAGCCCCGAGGGAGTCTCCTTCCTCAACTCCGGCCGCCGCGACCCGCCACGGGATCCAGCTCGATTCGCTCCCGTGCGTGCACCTCTGCCTCTCATCTCTTGCCAATAGCTTCCCTATGCATCCACGCTCCTGACCCGCGCTTCAATTCGGAGTTTGCAGCACTCACCGGAGTTCCCCACCATCGCCCGAGCCGCCGTCCGCCGGAGAAAGTGTCGCCGTCGACGTGGTGCTCCCCGACGACCAAGTCCACCACCCACCGACGCGGAAGGACACGCTGAACCTCTTGGTACACTCCGATCTCCCTGACTCGCCGTGGTTCGACGCCGGCGACCACCGCAGCCTTCGGGCGCCGGCGAGGTTTTCAAACCTGACATGTGGACCCCCACGTCAGCCTCTCTTTCTTTCCCCGCGAACCGTTTTCTGTTGGCGCCTTCGGGCAAAGTACGTTTTCTCTGTGGGCTTGCGCGTTTCTCTTCGAACCGTTTTCTGTTTTCTCAGTTAAGTCCCTGGATCTTTTCTGTTTCATCACAGATTAGTCCCTGGACTAAAACCCTTATAAATTTTTAATAAAAAACTGATTTTTGAGTGATTCTTTTTCTGACAGTCTTATATTTTTGTCTAGTTTTTTATAGGATTTATTTGGAAAATTTTTGAGACAACTTTTATACACGCGTTGGTTTTCACGTTAGTATGCATTTTCGCTATACCGTAGGTTCCGGAAGAGGTGACGGAGCCGCGAACTTCGCCGAGCTAGACTCTGACTTCTCCGAACCAGGCAAGCATGTTTGAACCTTTGATATGATAGGTGTTTTGCATGTTTGCTTGAAAGGTTGTGCATGGCATATGAGCATCGGTGAGTATCTCGTTGCATGTGAGGCAACTACCCGTGTGTTCCGAAGTTACTATGATCTCTGAGGAGAGATGGCCTAGTCATGTGGTGACATGAAGGGCAGTAAGGTGGTACTGTTGTAGCATGCCAGCCTTACGTCATCCGTTAAATTCCGACGTTAACATGGACGGAGTCACGTTATCGTTCTTGCCCCTTCCGTGCTACCACATGTTTTCTGCCAGAATGCGGTTTAGTAAGTTGGTAACCTCTTTCCATGTACACACCAAATAGAGGGGCCGGGATGAGGGTTCCATGGCCCTGGATTAAAGCCAGTCATCCGGTCAGGGGGCATGGGTGTTTCCGGTTGGGACCGAGAGGGGGGCACCCCTTAGAGCGCGCGTATAGAAATTTGATCCCATGCTACGCGAGGTTGTAGCCTCCCCGTCTCAAGGGTTTTCTTGAACGTTGCCGAGGGTGATTCCTGGCTTCGGAATGTTGAATGGGTATGTACTGGTTAGATGTGTTTCTTCCAAAACACCGTAAACGGAACTAGTCCCCGTGACTACTGAAATCCGTTGGCTGTGGTTAAAGTACAAACTCCGCAGAGTCAAATCCTTCTGAGTCATCGTATCCGTGGTCAAGGACCGGGATCAGTGAACCCATATCTATGTCAAGTCCTCGTGGTATTTTCCCCGGTGAACAAGCTTGATTGGTATATTGGTTGAACGTTATTCCGTGGTTGGACTAACCCTGTTGTTTATTTCATATCTGATTATGCCCTTGCAGTATTTGAATTCTTGAGCTACTGAGATATCAAGTTATGATATATAAGCCCTTTATGTGATGTCGCTCAGACGTCCGACTGTGGCATGTTTGTCTTTTACTTGCAATATAGGCCCTTTATGTGATGTCGCTCAGACGTCCGACTGTGGCGTGTTTGTCTTTTACTTTCAATATAAGCCCTTTATGTGATGTCGCTCAGACGTCCGACTGTGGCACGCACTGTCATTTATTTTCTGTTATAAGCCCTTTATGTGGCGTCGCCTTGACGCTCGACTGCGGCATTGTTATTCTTGCATTTTCCTCTCGAGGAGTCATTCAGACCCTCGTTTGGCACCCAGTATT